>NC_133770.1:134071578-134191941 GCF_003597395.2 Chelonoidis abingdonii
ACTAGGGGAGTGATTAAGAACTGGTTCAGAGGCAAGCAATATCGCCCTGAACCTACCCCAGAGAAGAGAAAACGCGAGACCCAGAGAACAGTACCGGCAATTTGCCACAATATTAATATGAAAATTCTGCCTGAAATCCTTTGTCATATTGGAACCCAGTGCAGTCTGTGGAGGGTAATCATAATCAGCTCCTTTGCTTCTATACTAAAGGGTAATCAAGCATAAGTTCTACATCTATTGCACCTTGTGGGATGGTCTACAGTACCGCAGTAAATTGATCTAACTTATGCAACTTCAGTTACGTGAATAATGTAACTGTAGTCGACACAGTTAGATCCACCTACCGTGGTGGCTTCACTGCACCGTGTCTACAAGAGAGCATCTCCCATCGACTTCCCTTATGGTTCTTAGGGAGCTGGAGTACACATATTGATGGGAGAGTGCTCTCCCAATGATTTAGCATATCTTCACCAGATCCACTAAATCAACACTCACTGCATCAATTACAGCAGTGCCGATCTACCAGTAAGTGTAGACATTCCCTATGGATCAGTTTCAAGGCAAGCCTTGAATGTGAGGAGGCTTTGTGTTATATTTAAGAAGCACACCAGATGCAGATTAGCAACACACTCTTTATTACATTGCTTTTTGCTGAAGGAAAGACTGGTAGTATTGTCTTCACTTTGAGGTGGGAGTGTCATTCCCACTGCTGCTGAGATTGAAGAGATACTATGAACAACTGACCTGGGTCTGGAAACCACAAGGTTTACAAGTTATTATATTATACTATTTGCTGAATTTCTTAAAGTGTTTTCACAAAGCGGTGAAGAAATATAAAGGACACTTATTAGTCATTATGTGTTTTTGTAAAGTTCTCTATCAGTCTACAAGCTCCCTAAAAGGCATGAGTACCAAGGTTATTACCAACTTTATGTTTTGGAGAGGAAGCCTACTAAATGAAGAACTGGATGACTGGATATTTTTAAAAACATTTTGTGGGTGTTTATTTTTGTAATAAACATACAGCTATAGGTAGCATAAAATTCTTATTTACCCTGCAAAGGGTTAATTCCTCTTACCTGTAAAGGATAAAGAAGCTCAAATAACCTGGGTGACACCTGACCAAAAGGACTGATAAAAGGAGAAGATACTTTCAAATCTCTGGGGGAAGGTTTTGGTCTGTCTCTCAGAGCCAGCCAAGAAACCAGGGAGGGAAATTCCATCTTCTTAAGTATATTTGAACTAAGCATCTAGTCTTGCAGAAATAGTAAGTAATAGCAGAAAAGAAATGCGTTAGATTACCTTTTGTTTTAGCTTGTGAATTTTCCCTGTGCTAAGAGGAGGTTTATCCCTCTTTTTGTAACTTTCAGGTTTTGGGTAGAGAGGAAATCCTCTGTGTTCTTGAGCCTTTTGTTATTATGTAAAGTACTTACCATCCTGATTTTACAGAGGTGATTCTTTTACCCTTTCTTTAATTAAAATTCTTCTTTTAAGAACCCGATTGATTTTCCATTGTTCTTAAGATCCAAGGGTTGGGTCTGCATTCACCTGTACCAATTGGTGAGGATATTATTCTCAAGCCTCCCCAGGAAAGGGGGTGCAGGAGCTTGGGGGGATATTTGGGAAAGGTAGGGCTCCAAGTGACCCTCCCTAAATGTTTGTTTAAATCACTTGGTGGTGGCAGCGATACTAAGGCAAGGAAGGAATTTGTGCCTTGAGGAAGTTTTTAACCTAAGCTGGTAAAAACAAAGTTAGAGGGTCTTTCATGAGGGTCCCCACAGTTCAGAGTGGGAAAGGAACCCTGACAATTTTAAATTAAACAAAGTGTCTATAACTTAGGTTAGATGTGCGATAAACAAAATTTCCATGTTTCTATTATTTTATTTCATAACAGTATCAAAGAAAAGTTATTGTGCCACACATTCATCTGCTGATGTCGCCTAGTCTCAACATAGCCATGTCATTAAACCAAGTGTAGCTTTAAATTAAATCAAAAGATTTCTTTTCCTTCCACCTACTCAGAAGGACTGTGAATAATGATGTTATGTAACACATGATAGAAAATTTCATAGAATCATAGAATCTCAGGGTTGGAAGGGACCTCAGGAGGTCATCTAGTCCAACCCTCTGCTCAAAGCACAACCAATCCCCAACTAAATCATCCCAGCCAGAGCTTTGTCAAGTTCTTTCAATTCAAGGGCGTGGCTGCACCCCAAGTCCACCAGTGCTAAGGCTGGTGTTCCCTTCGCCGGCCTGTCCTTCCGGGCTCGTCGGTCTACCGTCAAGACCTGTCCATAATTACAGTCCATGTAGGGGCACTCTCTCCTGAAGTGCCCCTTTTGTCCGCACTGGTAGCATCGGTCCTGGTTCCCCTCCGTGGGTAGGGTGCCTTGCGGTAGGCTTAATTTCCCAGAAAGGTGCGCGCCCAAGGGCCCCAGGCCTTGGGGTTTGTTGGCGAACTCGACTGTCAGGAGGGCAAACGGGGACCTCCCCCACCAGTCTTATGCACCATCCCTTGTGGTGGACAGTCTCCCCCTCCTGAAGTCCTTGTCTGAAGACCCACTCGCTCTTCCAGCTCCGCAGCCATGTAGTCTTCAGTGAGGGACATAGCCTCTGCAAGGATCTATGGCCTTTGTCGCTGCACCCACTCCTTCCCCCCAGTAGGGAGGATCCGGAGGAACTGCTCCAACGCCACAGCTTCGGCCACCTGGCAACTAGTCCGGCGATCCGGCTCTAGCCACTTCCAACAGAGGTCGTGGACCTTCTGGGCTACTGCCTGGGCCTGGCTCCTGGTGGATATTTCTGTTGACACAGCCTTAACCTTCTAATATTGAAGTGTCTCCTGTGGGTCAAGATTGCGGTAAGCGGCCTGCGCGGGGCCTATTAAATATGGGGCGAGAATAATGGCCCAGTATTTGAGGGCCCACTGAGCAGCCGTAGCTATCCACTCAAAAGTTACTAAAAAGGCCTCGGGGTCATCCCCAGGCCCCATCTTCGTCAGCCGCACCAGTAGTCCTCCTGGCCCTCCTCCAGCTTGGTTGCGGGGAGGACTAGCTGCCGTCTTCAACAAGGTCACCACCTGCTGAAAGAGTCACTCTTGACTTACTTGCTGCTGGGCGGCTAACTCCCGAAACAGCTGTTGCTGGGATTCCTGTTGCTTTGCCGCCTGCTGTTGCTGCTGTGCAAACAGTTGCTGTAACAGCTGCATCTGCTGTTGTTACTGCTGTACACCTCTTGCTGCTTGTTTTCCAGCAGCCATTATAGGAGCTTGTCAATCTCCATCTTTAACATGTGGGTCCTTCTAGCAGGCCCTGGTCATTGCCCACATTCTCCACCACTTGTGGGCGGGTTTGGTACCTCATCAACCCCTTCAATTCAAGGGGGGGGGTGAGGTTAACCCCACCTCCCTGCATCTACGTAGATTCTACTACCTCCCCAGTACGCAAGGCTGTATCACCCAATGGCCAGAGTCTCTCTAAACTCTGTTCCCCTGGTGGGATAGCGCGGCCTAGCAGACAGGGTTGCTATAGTGCTCTCCTAAAGCAGTGTGGTCCAATGGCCGGAGTCTCTCTAAACTATCTCCCCCTCATAGGATAGTGCGGCCCAGCGGCCGGAGTTCATCTATCTTCTTAAGGTAAAAGAGGGGTCGGTGAACTATGTTGTCACCAAAAAGGGGGTGGGGGATTGGAGATGCCCAGTAGGGGAGCCCAGGCCGACCTATCTTTATCGGGCTCCAACCCAGAGCCCTGACCGTGATCTGCTACGGGTCAGCGGGGAATCCTACCACAACGTGCTGCCCTCAGAGTGCTGGGAGATACCACTCCCTTCCCTTCTCTGGGTCACTTCCTACCAGTTCTCCAAACACAGCAGTCCCGGTGGCATCAGGGTCTCCAGGTTCTTCAGCACCCGGTGGTTCCTGAGGTTCCAAAAGCTGCCGGCCTCCAGTCCCGATCCCTGGCTCCTCATCTGTCTCCAGTAAGAGTCGCAACTGCTCCTGGGCTGGAGCCTCTGCTGGGCATCCTCCTTCCTCAGCCACCAGTCCTGACTGAGCAGCTCTGCAGGCTTTTATACTTGACTCCGTGTTGGAGCATGCCCAGCGTAGCTTCTTCTACCCGCAGTCCCAATGCGGGGCCAGTCCACCCCATCACACTGACCTTAAAATCCTCTAAGGAAGGAGATTCCACCACCTCCCTAGGTAACCCATTCCAGTGCTTCACCACCCTCTTAGTGAAACAGTGTTTCCTAATATCCAACCTACACCTCCCCACTGCAATTTGAGACCATTACACCTTGTTCTGTCATCAGGTACCACTGAGAACAGTCTGGATCCATCCTCTTTAGAACCCCCTTTCACATAGTTGAAAGCAGCTATCAAATCCCCCCTCATTCTTCTCTTCTATAGACTAAACAATCCCAGTTCCCTCAGCCTCTCCTCATAAGTCATGTGCTCCAGCCCCCTCGTCATTTCTGTTATCCTCCGCTGGACTCTCTCTAATTTTTCCACATCCTTCTTGTAATGCTGGAAA
This sequence comes from Chelonoidis abingdonii, assembly GCF_003597395.2. NCBI lineage: Eukaryota > Metazoa > Chordata > Testudines > Testudinidae > Chelonoidis > Chelonoidis abingdonii. The sequence goes on from NC_133770.1 coordinate 134,076,105, forward strand.
CAGTACTCCAGATGAGGCCTCACCAATGTTGAATAGTGGGGAATGATCACATCCCTCAATCTGCTGGCAATGCCCCTACTTATACAGCCCCAAATGCCATTAGCCTTCTTGGCAATAAGGGCACACTGTTGACTCATAGCCAGCTTCTCGTCCACTGTAACCTCTATGTCCTTTTCTGCAGAACTTCTGCCTAGCCATTCAGTCTCTACTCTGTAAGAGTGAATGGGATTCTTCCATCCTAAGTGCAGGACTCTGCACTTGTCCTTGTTGAACTTCACCATATTTCTTTTGACCAAATCCTCTAATTTGTCTAGGTTCCTATGTATCCTATCCCTATCTCTAGCATATCTATCACTTTAGATCACACCAGTTTAGTGACATCTGCAAACTTGCTGAGGATGCATTCCACGCCATCCTCCAGATCATTAATGAAGATATTGAACAAAACTGGCCACAGGACCAACCCTTGGGGCATTCCACTTGATACTGACTGCCAACTAGACATGGAGCCATTGATCACTATCCACTGAGACCAATGATCTAGCCAGCTTTCTATCCACCTTATAGTCCATTCATCCAGCCCATACTTCTTTAACTTGTTGGCAAGAATACTATGGGAGACTGTATCAAAAGTTTTGCTAAAGTCAAGGAATAACACATCCACTGCTTTCCCCTCATCCACAGAGTCATCTTGTCACAGAAGGCAATTTTGTTAGTCAGGCATGACTTGCCCTTGGTGAATTCATACTGACTGTTCCTGATCATTTTCCTCTCCTCTAAGTGCTTCACAATTGATTCCTTGAGGAACTGCTCCATGATTTTTCCAGGGACTGAGGTGAGGCTGACTGGCCTGTAGATCCCCAGATCCTCCTTCTTCCCCTTTTTAAAGATGAGCACAATATTAGCCTTTTTTCAGTCATCTGGGACCTCCCCTAATTGCCATGAGTTTTCAAAGATAATGGTCAATGGCTCTGCAATCACATCTGCTAACTCCTTTAGCGCCCTTAGATGGCGGGCATCCAGCCCCATGAACTTGTGCTAGTCCAGTTTTTCTAAATAGTCCTAAACCACTTCTTTCTCCACAGAGGGCTGCTCACCTCCTCCCCATGCTGTGCTGCCCAGTGCGGTAGTCTGGGAGCTGATCTTGTTTGTGAAGACAGAGGCAAAAAAAGCACTGAGTACATCAGCTTTTTCCACATCCTGTGTCACTAGGTTGCCTCTCTCATTCAGTAAGGGGTCCACACTTTCCTTGACTTTCTTCTTCTTGCTAACATACCTGAAGAAACCCTTCTTGTTATTTTTAACATTCCTTGCTAGCTGCAACTCCAAATGTGATTTGGCTTTCCTGATTTCACTCCTGCATGCCTGAGCAATATTTCTATACTCCTCCCTGGTCATTTGTCCAATCTTCCACTTCTTGTAAGCTTCCTTTTTGCGTTTAAGATCAGCAAGGATTTCACTGTTAACCCAAGCTGGTCACCTGCCATATTTACTATTCTTTCTACACATCGGGATGGTTTGTTCCTGCAACCTCAATAAGGATTCTTTAAAATACAGCCAGCTCTCCTGGACTCCTTTCCCCCTCATGTTATTCTCCCAGGGGATCCTGCCCATCAGTTCCCTGAGGGAGTCAAAGTCTGCTTTTCTGAAGTCCAGGGTCCGTATTCTGCTGCTCTCCTTTCTTCCTTGTGTCAGGATCCTGAACTCTACCATCTCATGGTCACTGCCTCCCAGGTTCCCATCCACTTTTGCTTCTGCTACTAATTCTTCCCTGTTTGTGAGCAGCAGGTCAAGAAGAGCCCTGCCCCTAGCTGGTTCCTCCGGCGCTTGCACCGGGAAATTATCTCCTACACTTTTGCATACCTGAGTGTTCCCTCTAGCTGGGTTATTTTGAAACCCATTAAATCTCCTATGCAAGGAGACTGGTAACAAATATACACATCTGTAGCAATACTCTAATGAATGGGAATACAGATGTGGAGATGGACACTCTCCTTATACTTTTTCCCTTTCTTGGTATTTGGAATTCCGATAGATGTAACTTCATCTAAGAATATAAGATCCAGTCTGCCACATCCTCAACACAGGAGAAGCTATATTTTGCCTTCCCACTCTACTTTCAGCAGCCCCATTGACACTGGGCCCTTTGAAATTGAAAATTAGGATAAGGATTTATTCCATGGTGGAACTACAGATCTTCCAATGTCAAGACCTTCACAGTAAGTAAGAGGGAGTGGTAAAGGTATGCTGCTCAAATATGTGACATGCCAATGCAGGTAGCTCTCTTCAGCCTGACTGGCGGCTTTCCAAATTCCTGAATTTGTTCAGAAAGAAGCCCACTAACCACTAAAAGGAATGAGGTCCATCCCTTTACAGTTATCTTGCAATAAATAAACAGCACAGCCAACTGAATTTTAGGATATTGGCAAGATCTCACAGCAAACGGCCATAATGATCTGCTGAGCAGCAAATCTTTTCCTACTGCAATGCTGCTAGTTCACACACATGTGAACATGCATGCACACACCATAAAAGTGCAGTAACTATACACAAGTATTGCATTTATTTGATAGGAAGCCTCCATTCCAATTAGTCAAACTGCCATAGTTTTCTTGCTGTCTGTACATTACACTCTCTCATTGTAGGAACTGAAAGTCTCCACTGTGCTCCAGTGCTGCAAAGCTACTGTGATTTACTGGCCGAGTTACGTATGGGTAGGCAGAGAGACATAACAACAGATGAATTTTCCAGTACCTTGACACTTGATGCTCCCTAAGGTGCTCCCACCTCCCTCCCTGCTTCAGCTAGCTAAAACTTTGCTTCCAACTTTTTATTAATTTGCTTTCAACAAACTCTAATTACAATTCTTACATTTTTTCTTAAAGCTAAAATCTGTGTTCTGATGATAAGACTTATATCCAAACAGATAAAAGCTTTGATGTTGAAGCCTGGGCCTCAATAGAGAATTAATAGGTACAGTTGAAGCTAGTTAGTACAGAAAATGTTAATAAAGTCAATCTGATTAACTGGTATAATTTTAGGGAACAAATTTGTCCTTTGGATACAATACAGAATGTATATGGTTAACATAAAAACCTGGTAATAAGGATATTTTTTTTTGCGACAGGGGAATCCTAGTTAAGTGACTAGTTCTAACACCTTAGGTATGTAGATAAATATTGAGTAAATAAGAGTATCTCACACACAGAGGGCCTGTCTCTCCTCTCATGCCAATTTCGCACTGCTATAACTATGAATGTGAATGCAGTTGTCTTTATTTCCACTGATGTAAAATGAGATCAGAATTAAACAAGTGCACCTGATTGCAGTATTGTGGTCAGTGTTGTGTTACTTGACACAGTTATAACAAGATGCATCTTCCTAGCATAGACAAGCCCCAAGGAGGGTTTCATAGATATGTGCAATTATACGACATTACAGGGGATTTTTTTTAGAAACACTTGCAACTTTTGTTTAAAATAAATGAATAGATTGTGTTGTGCCTCAGTGAAAGCCACCATTTAACTGCTTCTCCCAGCAGGAAGTTTTATCAGCTGATTATCATTTGTGACAAAGAAAAACTTCCTAGGAAAGTGAATTTATTAGCTGTAGTATTTGGCCATATTGTAGTCTAGTCTTCCTCCTTAAGCTATGGACAGTTTCATATAAGGGTATGGCTACACTTGCAGCTGTACAGCGCTGGGAGTTAAAGCTGTCTTCGTACAGCTGAATAGGGAAAGTGCTGCAGTCTGTCTACGCTGCCAGCGCACTGTCGTGGCCACATTTGCAGCATCTGCAGTGGCATTTGGAGCGGTGCATTATGGGCAGCTATCCCAGCATTCAAGTGGCTGCAATGCGTTTTTCAAAAGGGAGGGTGGGGTGGCATGTGACAGGGAGTGTGGGGAAGAGAGAGAGTGGATTTTTGGACCCAACACTGTGTCAGCAGCTGCCTTGCAAGTTCCAATCCCATCCCCTATCCCTCTCTCACTCACTGAAAGCAAACAGTGGCTGTTTTTTTCCCTCACAGACCAGCTAAGCAGCCGCACTGAAACAGACCCCGCCCTGCCTCCCGCCCGCCGTGCTGCTCCTCTCCTCAAGCCCCTTCCTGCCCCCCCTTCAAACAAACATTAGCTGTGGGTATTCCAAAGAGAGCCCCCCTGCCTCTGCTTGTTCACAGCAAACAGTAGCTCTGTTTGTTTTTTTGATAACCAGCTCCAGAGCCCAGAGTTCACAACAAAACAAAGAGAGGCATTACAACAAAACAAAGAGAGTTATCTTCACTTAAAAGGATTATGGGAAGCTCCTGGAGGTCAGTCACAGCCTACTAAGATTATTCCCTGTTTACACTGGCAACACAGTGCTGCAGCAGCAGGACTATACTCTTTATTCCTCTCTTGGAGGTGGAGTACAAGCAGCGCTGTAGCCACGGAGATACAGTGCTGTATGTGCCTTGCCAGTGTGGACGGGGAGTGAGTTACAGCGCTATAAAGCCACCAACAGCGCTGTAACTCTCAAGTGTAGCCAAGGCTTTAGTTAGTCTGCAGCTTAATGAGATTTTCCATCAATCCTGTTACGCTAACTCAGTTAAGCAAACATAATTGAAAAACACACCCTTTTTGCCTGTCAAGACAAAGCTCTACCAGGAAAGCCAGAAGAATTGGCAATTTATTTCAGTTGTTTACTTTTTGCTTCTGCTTTTCCAATTATTTAACAGAAGAACATCAAGACAAGCTACTACAGTTGGGAGACTCAGCTTTCTTATGTGAGCACACCTGAGAAACGCTACACAGTTTATCTCTATGTCTGCCAGTACAGACAAGCATATGTTGTTTATGATCAAGTTTCTACATTTCTGAAAACTGCTGCTATATTTATGTTTCATTTCACAAAAATTTAAATATTAAACACATACACAGAAGTATAGTGCTGTCAGAAATTGCCTAGACTTAACAGTCCTGCTCTACATCTATTTTCATGTATTTGTAACTGCTGTAAACATTCACTCTAGACTCAAATTTGGCATTCAGACTATGGGACTGCTCACACTGCTATTGAAGTCAATGGGAAGTTTGCCAGGTCTATGCATGAGAAATGTTTAATGGTTCAAATAAGGTCTGCTTGGCTGTTTCATATCTGAATAAGCACAGAAAAATAGTTCTTAGGCATTTTCACCCTTCCCTGAGTCCATCTGTGTAATACTTGCTACAAGAGTAAAATTGTATGAGTCTTTGGTCAGTTCATTATAGATGTCTATATGATAATTTAACAGATACATTTTTAAGAATCACACAGAGCAATGGAAAAACAGTTAAGTATTTAATAACCAAAACAAATATTTATTGAAATATAATTTTTCAGGCAAATATGCTTAATGGCAGACCAAAGCTTCAGTTATTTTCAGAACTAATCCTTGTAAAAAGCATCAATACAGAGATTTTAAAAGTGGCTAACAGAGGCTCAGCAGCAGTAACAATACTTTTCATAAATATTTTCATCAAGCAAGTTTTATATACATTTATTACAGAAAACATGCATACTTTGTTACTGCCTCATTTACCTGGTATACTAAGAGTATCATACATCCAGTGCTCATACATCAAGATTTCCATACCAAAGTGGTTTGGATAAGCACCCAGAACTCATACATCATGACTTAAAGCGTGCAAGGTATGAAAAGTGAATCAAAAGTGAATAGTTAAACAAAGCATTCTCCCATTTATATCATTTGTTCAGTTTTACAAGGATCAGTTAATTAAAAGAACTCTTTCAAGTAAGCATTATTTCTACTCTGATGCACAATGTCCCTTTGGGGCTGAAATTTCAAAATACGTCATTTATATTTTCTCTTATACATCTTGCACATAAAGGCCTTGAAGCTAATGAAACTCACGTGCTTAAAGTTAACCATGTGCCTAAGTAGGCAGCCCATTTGTCTGGTTTTAAGCTGCACAGTTCTGCTTTTCTAAGGTTTGTCTCCTATGAAGTACTGAGACAAAATCGGACATGCTCCAGATGGGGAGGTGCCATTTTGAAGAGCGCATTGCCCTGCCCCTGCCGGTGCATTCATCAAAAGAGCAGCTCCCATTTGGAGTGACCTCACACTGGTGGGGATGGAGTCACACAAGTGAGAGCAGGCCATGCTGTTCCCAGAAGTACTGGAATGTCTGATATTCTGAGGATCTGTGAGTGGCCATTCTCTGCCTAAGTGTTTTGCTAGAATGAAAGAATAATCATTTGTGTTTGTTTGTGCATATATTTGCTATTGATTGCATATGCAGGTAAGTAACAATATTGTACACACTGTTGTATGTGCATAAATGGGAGGCAGGTTGACTCTTTTAAAATTATGACCCACAAAGTCCTGCATCAAGGTACAATTTGCTGCATTATGTGTGGACTTCGCTTTGTGTCACATTCCAAAGACTGGAAAGCTTTGAAACAGTTTTTAAAGTAAAAAGCATTTCAAAACCATGCATACTCAAGGGATAGGCTTTGAAGAATGTAGCTAAAGGGAAAATGGGGTATAACAAAATCAAAAGTACTGAGGCTTGTCAATACTTACCATTGAGCCACTTGGAGTTGTACTGTGCAGTGCGGAGAGGAGGAAGAGCCCCCAGACTGCGGTAAATGGCAGGATCCCTTCCTGGGAAATCCATGGCTGTAGCAGCATATAACTCCCCACTGGAAGTAAGAAGAGCTGTGGAATTGTGTTGAGGACTGTACGGACACCGAGCCATGCCACTGATCTGATCATGTATCTCTGTCAGGTTGCTTAACTGGAAAAGACAACAAAAATCACATAAGCATGACAAGATGAGTCAAACCACACCATCAGTGAAGAAAAATACCATAAGCTCAGCAAATGTCTCATGTTACCATAACACAGTGCCAAGCACACTTCTTTAACACCTTTTTTCCAGGCCCATGTTAGAAATATAATGCCTTTCTGGTCTTTTTATCTTTCAGATCCAAAGAAACACAGTGAGGAAAACATTTACATTAATTAATTAAGAATTATACTTAAAATGTTATTTATTAACAGCAACTTAGAAAATAAATTATGTATATGACACCCATCTGAAGTGACAAAAATCAAGATGTGTGTATCTTGGTAATATCCTATCCTACGCATTAATATATTAAAGAATGATATACAGTCAAAAAACATATTCGATGTACAAGAGTCATAGTTTTTTTGTTATGAAAGTTCATAGATCTGACTGTTACAGAGCAATTGGTTAGAGGGCATAGGAGCATTATCCTCCAGTTTTGTTGGTGTCTTCCAGGACACAGGGATAATGAGCTCAAAATAACAATGAGCTTTCCAGCCCATGGAACTGAGGGTATGACTTAGCAGGCCCTAATACACTCAACCACAAACCACAGTTTTAAAGCCAATATGCTATTTTGGAAATTGATGTGCAGTAAGTTTAAACAGTGTACATGTTCCCAGAGGTTTGACACTGAGCAGATTTATTTTTTAAAATACAAACAAAACAAAACACCAATAACTGGTCACCATATTCCAGCCAGTGGTATTTTGATGATGATTCTAATTTTAATTAATCCTTGATGCATTCTTTCTCTCGTTCTCTCTGTCTCTCTGATATATCCTTAATCAATCATTTCTTTTTGACATCTTTTAAATCCATCAGTTGTGGCTGTGTTAAAAATAGCAGAATAACATTTCCAAAAAATTGGAGGTTTGTTGCTGACATCAGCCAGAAATCAGTGTCATATATATTATCATTTTAGCTAAATCTATCTGTATGTATCTGCATCAACCTTTCTTTACTTTTGTTGGCTCACAATTACATTCATTAGATATTCAAATTTTACACAATGGGATGCACACACCAAGCTTTTGTGACTCTCCCATTTTATGTACCCAAGTCCTGATTTATGCACCCAGTTGTGGATTTTGGACACCTTGTTAAACTTAATACATTTGAAATGTGGCTGTGTATCTCATCTCTTGTGTACTGCTATATTGTGAAATATACTGAGGAGTAAAATTCTATGAAAACATTCAACAAAGTCACTTAAATAAAAAGGGGATGTTATTTTCATGGTTTTACCATAACCACACTTTGAAATAATGCTAAAATCTCTTTTTTTCTCTGTGAAGAGATTCAAATATCTGCATCTTACCATATCTGTTTGTAGGCACCCTTTACTAGAGGGGCCTCTGAATTTACTGGGAGTGTTCCAATCTACCCTTAGAGACTACAACTCCCATGATGCCTTGGGGAAAGAGAGTGAGAGACTGCCTCCTCCAGGAAGAGCAGTCTGTGGACTCTGTTTGGGGAAGAGGAGTGAAATGGCTGATGTGGAACTCTGTCCACACCAGAAGCTCCTGCTGAGAGCCTGCAGGGGCTTTGATCACACAGGGAACCTCACAGGCTTTTGGTGGCTTGACTAGAGCCACGGCAGACACTATTGCTGTGCCTACCGTGAAGGAACTGTGAGTAACCCCCACTGTTGAGAAAGTACTTGGAAGGGGCACAGGAGAAAGAGACTGAATCTGAGGAGAGGCAGAGTGATCTTCCCATCGAACCAGGACCTAGAGCTGCTGACATTTGGTGGAGCCAGCTCCAGCCTTCAGTGAGATTGTGCAGCTTTTTGTCTTGGCTGGGCTGATACACAGAACCCATGGAATGCTGTCTCCAACTTCAGATCTTCAAGCGCATCCACGCAAGAGTCTAGGGCTCTGAAATCCAGAGGGGTGTACACTCTGGGGTGGGGTAAACGGTGGCAGTGTAAATTCCAGTTAGATAAGTTTCATGTATTACTGTATACTATATTTGTTAATTGATTTTATTCAACTTCTCCTGTGTGGATTTAAATCAGTAGTGACATTTAATCTTAGTCTGTTATACCCTGTTTCTTTAAATTGTTAAGTAAATGAGTGTTAGCTCTAATTTAAGTATATTGGATGTATATTATTTATAATTGGTATGAGTTAGACCCATGCCACAGGTTGTTGTTGTTGTTATTATTATTATTACTATTTGAAGGCGTTTATTCCTGGAGGTTTCCAAGGCACACCATTGAGTGTGTACAGGGGCCAGCCAGGTGGAGGCACAACCAGTTTTAACTTTCTTTAGGAGAAAAGGGACTGCAGCAAAGGGTGCATAGAGGATTCTCACTTATCCAACATCACCACTGAAATACTCAGAATCTCCTATAATGTTAACAACATCAGGCGCACAGGTGAGTGTTGCCTGATCCCGAGTAACCCAGGAAAGAAAGGGGGTTATGTTTGTTTGTTCCCAAAACCTGAAGATGAATTTGGAAAAGTTCAGTACAGATCACAGTCCTGTTTATGAATGTGCTCTGGAATACAAAAAAATGACATTTGCTCAATATTTTCTTGCTGAAAAAAATTACTAAGCCCTTTTGATCTTCGGCAGTTACAACGCCTCTTAAAAATTAATTTTATTTTTAAAGACATGATGCATGTATTTGAAATTGTTCTGACAAGTTTTAAAAGTATATGAGAAAAGCTAATAAAAGGTATTTAGATTTTAGGCCAAGGCCCTCAAGTCTAGTTTTTTAATTGGCCAATCTTTGTTTGATTTGCATATTGCAATTACAGCTGTCTCATTTCTTGTAATTTTGAATGTCTGCGCATTTATTGCTTATGTTGAATGTTTTTAGATTGACACCCTATAGAGTGAAATACTCTGATTATTCACAGCACAGACAGCAGCAGTGCAAACTTCCCTACACCAACATGCCTCATCCCTAGCTTGAAAGGTTTCTCTATAGAGGTAGGAGGCTAGTTCAGCCTTGAAAGCTGATTCAATCTCTTTCTCCCAACAGGAGGAGTAAATAAAGTCAAATGAGGTGGTTATTTTTGTGATGTGGAAGCTTGTTCACTGTGGAGATCTCAACGTCTCAGGCAATTGATCAGATAGATGATTATTTTCATTTACTATCTAGGGCTGTATTTGAGCTAACAGTCTAGAAGTGAAATATCCCATTACCAATCTGCACAGCCCCATAGCAGCTGTTTTGTTTCACAGTGGCAATAGTCATCATTTCTGTGAACATGTGGGAACAATTCGTTTATTCATACCGTCCGATTAGTGCAAATAGGAGTGAAAGCATTGGTTCCACAGGTGAAGAGCCGGTCACCGCCAACGAGAAGCACACGGATATAGTTCTGGCATTCTTCCTGCAATGCAGAAAAGAAATAAAGTATTCAGCAATGCTGCAAAGGAGAGGGAGCCGATTTAAAACTTGAATTATTCATCAGGGCTATGTGACTGTACGTGAAAACTCTGATAAGCAATGCTTGAACTTACCTGATGAGTGAGAAATCAATAAGTACTTATACTATAGTTAGGAATTCAATCTAAGAATCCATTCTATCCTTAAGAAGAGCCTCTAATAGAGTCAAATAAACCTGCCCGGTACTGAATGCATCTGCCAAATTGATATTTTAAAGGTTCAGTTAAACTTTTTCCACGATATACACCATGTAGCAGGTTGCTGGTGCAAAAGCAGCTACTTGCCCCTGCTCAGCCAGCTCCAATGAAAGGAAATAGATTGGGGCTGTTGAAAAAGAGCTGATGCCTGGTCTGGAGATTGGCTCCACCTGCAGGCCTGACAAGCCACCAGTAATAAGGGCTGGGAGCCAGAAGGAAAGGGCAGCCAGGGAAAGGTCAGACTACTAGCTATGGGCTGACTACAGGAAAAGAGGGAACTAACCCTGTAAGCCTTATATATAGCTCAACACTGGTGGTGGGAGAACTGGGTGTGTAAATAAAGCCACGGGTGCTACATAACTGAAAGCCTCTCTGCACTTTATTGGGACAGCCAGCGGGCTCTGGAAGAGGGGCGTGACAGAGAACCTGTCACACACCACCTTGAATAAAAATGTCAGTCCCAAAAGATCAAATGCTATATCTCATGACAGGCCAGGCATAGGGTGAGGGTGGTCAACAGGTCATTAGCTTGGATTTGTTGAAGTTACCATAGATCTCCAGGTGAGGATTTGGCCCTATTACTTTAATGCATGACATTAGAAGCATATTAAATTAATCACAGGAGAGACATTTCTCCAAGCACTGAGGTTCCTCAAGATGGCCTCCAAAATTTCATCTCTTCAAATAACATGTAAGCACACGCTGGAGGAATTATGATACTTTTTTTTTTTTTTACTCCACTACAGTGTGTGACAGTTTTATTATGTTTAGACTCTGAAATTGGAAAAATTAAGATGCCACCAAAAATTTTCATGGTTGGTTCAGGTATGCATCCCCTGGCAGAAAGCTTTTTCTTGCAATACTAAAAATCTATTAGAATTGTAAATCAGGAAGATACAAACACTCCTGCTGCAGCTTGAATTTATTAAAACTCAAGCAAAAAAAATGCTTGTAAGAAAATAGCTTACAGACACCTCAGGCTAAGCAGCTTTCCATTTTGCTTCTAATTCTCAAGAAGGTCTTGGAGTAAAGTTTTAAAGCACATTGGAATTTAGCGATGTGACTCCTGATGTTAACTGAGGTCATGCAGCTAAATACACACTCTTTGAAAAGGTACCTTGTTATCCTGCAGAAAGCACAATTTTCTGGGCTTTAGCTACAAACGGTGACACCAAATGCACGTCTGCATATGGTTTGCAAACAAATAGCCATCTGGACCCACTGGAGTATATTATAGCATTTGTGGTACTGCCTTGCATTATGTACATGGTTGCACATCTAGCAGTCATGGTTTTAAATTAAAAAAGGAACAAATTTAAGACACATAATGTCTGAGCTACACTAAGAGGTAAGGAAGGGTTTGTACCCCATGAGTGGTGATGGTTGGAGGCAATGGGCCAAATTCAGGCCTGATATAAGACCTTGCAATTGCAGTGACTTTACCAGGACTATGTTTCATTTATTATGCAGGCAAAAGCCAGGAAGCCATATTACCTTGATGTGAGCTGTAGGGAGCATGCTCAACATTGATCTTTAATGCATCTATAAAAGTGTAACACATTTACTTCAATGCAGCCCTGCCCTACTCCCAATATTTGCTTGCACACAGGATGGAAAGTGTCCCATTGATTTCAATGAGAGCAGCAGCAGGCCATTAGAGCTCAGTGGCAAAGTGCATTCCAGAGGTCATCATAACAGCCCAGAACTGTTGAATCTTGCCCTGCCCTTGCAGGATTACAAGAGAAGAGGCACTGGCCAGTGTTCCATCTCCCTCACTGTGTTGGTGAGAGCACTGTTTATTTGACCCGAATCATGAAAAGGAGCCTTTGTAAACTGAACAGGCACTAAACAGATTAAAAAACAAAAGGAACAGAACAGTTAAGACCCATGACACAAAGAGTTTTAAGTGTATTCCTTTATAGAACCATAGAAGATTAGGGGTGGAAGAGATCTCAGGAGGTCATCTAGTCCAATCCCTTGCTCAAAGCAAGACCAACATCAATTAAAATCATCTCAGCCAGGGCTTTGTCAAGCTGGGCTTTAAAAACCTCTAAGGATGGCGATTCCACCACCTTCCTAGGTAACTCATTCCAGTGCTTCACCACCCTCTAGTGAAATAGTGTTTCTTAAAATCCAAGCTAAACCTCCCCTACTGCAACTTGAGACCATTGTTCCTTGTTCTGTCATCTGCCACCACTGAAAACAGCTGAGCTCCATCCTCTTTGGAACTCCCCCCGCCCCTTTAGGTAGTTGAAGGCTGCTATCAAATCCTCCCTCACTTTTTTCTTCTGCAGACTAAATAACCCCATTTCCCTCAGCTTCTCCTTGTAAGTCATGTCCCCCAGCCCCCTAATCATTTTCATTGCCCTCCGCTGGACTCTCTCCAGTTTGTCCACATCCTTTCTGTAGTGGGGGGCCCAAAACTGGACGCAATACTCCAGATGTGGCCTCATCAGTGCCGAAAATAGAGGAATAATCACTTCCCTCGATCTGCTGGCAATGCTCCTACTAATGCAGCCCAATATGCCATTAGCCTTCTTGGCAACAAGGGCTCACTGCTGACTCATATCCAGCCTCTTCTCCACTGTAATCCCCAGGTTCTTTTCTGCAGAACTGCTGTTTAGCCAGTCAGTCCCCAGCACTTGTCCTTGTTAAACCTCATCAGATTTCTTTTGGCCCAATCCTTCAATTTGTCTAGGTTACTCTGGACCCTATCCCTACCCTCCAGCATATCTACCTCTCCTCCCAGCTTAGTGTCATCTGCGAACTTGCTGAGGGTGCAACCCATCCCATCATCCAGATGATTAATAATCATTAGGACTCTTTTCTTCAACGCCACGTACAAAAAACACCAAAACCCAGTGCATGAGTCTCTTAGGTAACCTATTGTTCAATTAAAATTTAATGTTTAAAATCCTCTAATTCTTAAATTTAAGGTTTTTAACATTTTCAAATTCAGACAAGGTACTCATAGGGAAGATGGCTGTCTAGTCCCAGACCACCTCACTCACCACACATCATTTCTTCTCTAATAGTTACTTTCCTAGCAAATTGGCAATAAATTTCTGCCATAAAATTTACATTAATCCACTGGATTAACTTCAAACTGTTGGCTATGGATTCCAATGAAAAAATGAGGGGCAATAAAAGACCTAAGACTGAATCACCTAAGCAGCTGAAGGGGGAGATCTCAAGGCCACAACAGAACCTAGCCCAGGATATTGTGGCACTGGAAGATTTCCTCACAGACTGACTGGATTTCAATCTCAAAAGATATTCATGGCCTCTCTAAAGATGTACGTGATGTAAATTCCCGAATGGCTCACTTGGAAAATGAACTAAAAAAGATTGCCATTGGAACCAGTGAAATTAAAAAAGAAACTACCCCCTTAAAGCTTAGACTACTCAAACTGGAAGAAAAACAGGATGACTAAGAAAACAGATCTCAGAGAAATAATCTTCACCTCTTGGGCACTGCTGAGGGTCTCGAGGGGATGGATATTATCAGCTTTCTTCAGAAACTTCTCCATGACATACTTAAATTGGACCCTCAGCCACCTCCATTCAATACTGAAAGGGCTCATCAAATGCCTTGTAGTAGAAGGCAAGAGTCTGATAAGCTCAATACCCATCATCTTCAAGCTGCTGATGTTCAATGATAAAGTAATGTTAATGAATGTTGCCAGAAAAGAGGAAACCCAGAAGTCACAATTTCCCTCCTAGACTTTTCAGCTGAGTTTATCAAAAAGAGGACTGCATTCAATGGCATAAGTAAATCCTGAGGGAGACCAATATCAGATATAGCATCAAGTACCCATCCAGCTTCACTATAGATTTAAAAGGCTCTTCAAGATTTTGTAAAACGCCTTCCAAAGCTTGGCAGACACTTCAAAGATTGAGACCAGATTTGCCCAAAAATAGCAGAATGTTTTTATCATCATAAAAAACATACTTGTTTTCCTATGTATCCTTGTAGATATGGTAATATTCACTTACACCATCTTCCCACTTCTAGCAGATAACAAGCTAGGCTGAACTCTTCTGTTGATTTTGGAACTGAGCAGTCACAACTGTATAGCACAGCAATGTATAGAGTAATAATTTAACCCTAAACTGGGGCTTATATCACCATCTACTGACTGAACTATTAGCTGCACTAATCATCCCAGCTTGCACTGCTAGATAGAATCTCTTCACTAGCTCTGATGGATTGTGTTAGGGTAACCACAAGTCCCTTGGAACAGTCCATACCCCTGACATGTAAAGTAGAGTATAACCTACACCTTGAATAGCCCTAGTTATTCAGCCTGTCCTGGGCATTTGACATACTATGAATATGATTTCTTTATATTGTTATATTTTTCATATTCACATTTTGTACTAATTTATATTTGATTTATCAAATCAATTGTAAATTTACATGTGATGAGTCTGTATATATAGATAGATATAGATATAGATAGATAAAAACTTCTGTAGGTAGAAATATATTATATGTTCTAGAATACCCAATAGTATTTACAGGGTAATATCTAATTTAAAATATATTTGCCCATAGAGATGTTTAGACTATTATTAGATAATATAGGGAGGGGAGGAGCAGTTGGAACTGAAGGCTTCGGGAATCTGAACATGCCCACATTATCTTGTTTTAAATCTGTTAATTGTTTTGTTTGCTTTCTGTGACAAATATATTTTGGAAGATATATGATATTTAACTATAGATCTTTTTCTATACCTGATCCTTAGAGGCTTAATTGAAGGCCTAAATTAATTCATAACTAACTAGTATCTAATATGTATAAATACAGACCATATCCTAGAGATGTGGTTTTACAATATCAAAGGGAAATATGTCTCTTTAGAATAAGGTTATATGTCTTAATATATAGTGGGGGAGGTCTAGGTTGGATATTAAGAAACACTATTTCACTAGGAGAGTGGTGAAGCACTGGAATGGATTACTTAGGGAGGTGGTGGAATTTTCATCCGTAGAAGTTTTTAAGCATGGGTTAACAAAGCCTTGGCTGGGATGATTTAATTGGTGTTGGTCCTGCTTTGAGCAGAGGATTGGACTAGATGACCTCCTGAGGCCTCTTCCAACCCTAATATTCTATTATTCTATATCATTTAAATCTTTGCCATGAATTTTCTTAGAGTGTGGTCCTGAATGTGAGGAGACTTAATAAACCTTCCAAAAGAATTAAAATCCTGACACACCTCAGATCAAATAAGTCCAAGTAGCTTTATTGCAGGAAACTCATCTAGCAGAAATAAATGCCGATCAAATCAAGAAGATGTTGGTAGGTGCTGGGTATCATTAATCATTGAATTCTAAGAACAGAGGCACCTTAATTCCTAAAAAGGATAACTTTTCAATATATACAGTCCTGGTCTGATCCCAAAGGAAGATACATTCTTTTTGAAGGCTGTTTCAACTCAAAACAGTTAATTCTTGGAATCATTTACAGTGTAAGTGGAGGTAATTCTGAATTTTTCAAAGATATTGCAGACATCCTTTCTAATAAAAAAGACATTTCTGTAACACTGGGAAGCAATTGTAATACTACACTAGAAAGACATCTGGACAGCTATCAAAGTTCAATAAGCCAACCTTTATTGTTAATGTATGAACTTGATACAAAATATATATGGAGACTGACACATCCCAAGGAACATGGCTATACATATTTCTCTTCGGTACATTCACCTTACTCTAGAATTGACTTTTTTCTTGTATCTTCAGAACTGATTCCCACATATCTAGAAGTAGCAATTGATAACATATTAATTTCAGATCATGCTCCAATTATACTTACCATAGACACTAGTTACACATAATTAAAATCTTCTAGGTATAAGCTGAACACTCTGCTAATAAAAGATGCAAAGTTTTGCTTCACAGTTGATTCAGTGATATCTAACTTCATACAAGAAAATAAGCACTCAGTTACCTCAGATACCATGTTTTGGGACCCTCTGAAAGCTATGTGAGGGGAGAATGCATAAAGCATGATTCCCAAAAGAAGAGTGAAAAAATCAATGCTCTCTGGACAAAGAAACGGATGAATTGCAGAGAATGCACAAGAATGACCAAAATAATGAAAACCTCTTATGTTATCTAATCAATGCAAAATAAATAAAATAAATGTTTATCCAGCCAAGTCAAATTTGAATTCCACAGGATCAAACAAAGATATGAATGGGGAGAAAAAGCAGGTAAACTACTTTACAGAAGACTTAAGATGGAACTAGGCAACAGTAATATTTCTTCCTTATTCCCCATCCTTGACCCAAAAGATATAGTGAATTTAAACAATTCTATCAAGCTTTATGTAAATCAACCAATTTGACTCTGATAAGTTTTATCATTTCATTGAAGGTCTGCCTTTTAATACCCGAACTTCAGAACAAGTGTTATTTATGGACAAAGCTATCACAACACAACAGATCAAACAGGCCATACAAATATGAATTCCGGCAAGGCCCCTGGGACAGATGGCTTTCTGGCAGATTTTTTTTTTTTTTTAAATTATAATCAGCTATCTTCTATTCTTTCAAAGATCTTCCCTGAAACATTCCAAAATGGAACCATATCTCATGGTATGAGAACTGATTTAATTACTTTAATATTAAAGAAGAACAAAGGTGGTTGCAACTGTGGTGACTTCCGCCCCATGGCTGTATTGCAAAAATTTTGTGACACGACTGAACACCATCATCCCATTAATCATACACAAAGACCAGGCTAGTTTCATTAAAGGAAAATTGGCTGCTGATAATACCAAAAAATATCACTCACTTGATCCAGCAAGCTCAGATGTCAGATGTTCCCTCTACAGATTTACTTCTAACACAGAGAAAGCCTTTGATAAGTTGAATGGATTTATCTAATGGCTGTCCTAAAAAACCCTTTGGATTTGGATAAATATTCCCGAATTGGGTCAGCGTATTATACAACTCTTCCCTCACTTCACTATCAACTAATGAAATTATTTCGCCCATATTTCAACTAAAAAGAGGGACATTACAGGGCTGTCCCTTTTTTGTCCCTCCTTTTTAATGTCTCTCTTGAACCACTGGAATTGTACATACATCAGTACGCAGGCATTGACGGTGTGACTATAAACAGGAAAGAATACAAACTCAGTTTGTATGCTGATAACTTTCTTGTGCTATTGAAGAATCCACACTCATCAGTTCTATCATTGCTGAATATAGTTAAGGCTATGTTTTAATCACGAGTATTTTTAGTAAAAGTCATAGACAGGTCACAGGCAATAAACAAAAATTCATGGCCTGTGACCTGTGCATGACTTGTACTATATACCCCTGACTAAATCTTGGGTGCTAGGGGAGACAGTGTGCAGCCCAGGGGTGCTGAGGGTGCTAGAGGTGATGGCATATGGTCCAGATGCACCAAGGGTGCTTGGGGCGGTCGGTGGTACATGGCTCAGGACCCCCAAAGGTGCTGCGGGGGGAGTGTGGTGGCACGCGGCCTGCACGGGTGCTGGGGAGGCTGGATAGCAGTGCACAGCCTAGGACCCCTGCCGGTGCTGGGGAGGCAGGGCCAGGTGGCAGTGCACAGCCTTGGACCTCTGCCAGTGCTGCTTGGGTGCGGGGGAGGTGGTGGCCCGGGACCCATGCTGCTGCTGCTGGGCGGGATGGGGGTGCTGCGGCCCAAGACTGGCCCAACAGCAGCAGGTGCGGCTGGCCCAGCGGCCGGAGCCAGCTGCACCAGCTGCTGTAGAAGTCATGGAGGTTCCAGAAAGTTACAGAAACCATGACTTCCATGACAGACTTGCAGCCTTAAATATAGTTGATATTCTTGGAAAAATCTCTTGGTTTTGCATTGACTGGAATAAATCACAGGCAATGGATATACACAAAAAGGCCAGATTATTCTCAGTTTAAGCATTTTCCATTTCAAATATGCAAGAAAATAACTTATGTACATATTAACATTTGTCCTAATCTTCCCAATTTTGTATCCATAAATATGGGCTATATATTTAAAGAAATTTCCATGGATATAGGGAGCTGGCATCTCCTCTCTCTATCCTTACTAGGGAGAAGAGAAATAGCCAAAATGAATATCTGCTCAATATTGACTTATATCATTAGCCTATTGCCTTTCCATACGTTTCCCTTGCTCTTTGCTTGAATAAATAGGCCCATCATGCAATTTCTACGGGATATAAAACATCCTTGTTTGTCACATGAGACCCTTAAAAAATCCTGGGCAACTGGAAGTATGAGGTTGCCAGAATTGTATCTATATTATCTAGTATTCCAAATGTGTCCTTTTGTAAGATGGTTCCCCTCCAGCTGCTCTGTATATGTACTGGCCTGGTTTGATACTGGGGGAAAAAAACAAACAAAAAAAACCTTAGCTATGCCATTCTTTTATATATCTCAAAAGGCTACCCACACCCTTAAGGAAAAATCCAGTCTTTGCATCTACATGGGGCATCCTACAATGCATTAAGATGATTACAGCATCCAATCTTACCAACTCTCTTTCTATACTACTATGAGATACCCCATGTCTCATGATCAAGGCCAACTCCATCCTCAAGACAGTTTGGATAGAAAAAGGATTAAAAAAAGTTAGAGATATAATACAAGATGATAGACTAGCCTTCATTTACAAGTCTAAAATATCAGCTACCGGTGTCTCACAGTTCCTTCTTTCAGCGGAAATGTTCAAGGATTCATGCAAGGATAGGGGACAACTGATCTGTTGCAACTGTCTCTAGAAAAACATGTAAATAAATATGGAATCAAAAGTCTCCTTGTAAAAATTACTTATAGGTTATTTAATGGTTCATAGTCCCATCTCAACCTCGGTCTCAAGGACAAATGAGGAAAAGAACTTAGCCTTACTACCACAACAGAAACCTGGGAGGATATCTGGCTTAATGTGAAAGATATCTCAAGTTTTATCCTTGTGATTCTTCCAGAACAAGATATTAAACAGATACCGTTGGATTCCAGAATGTTTGCTTAAGGCAAGACTGCATCTCCAGTGTTCGCTGTGTGTTGCCAAAGAGCTTCAGGCCAACCTTTCACACGTCCCCTATTCTTGTCAAATGATGCATGTGTTCTGGAACACCATATTCAGTGCTCTCTCAGAACCTTCAAGTGTTGCTCTTTTCTTCTCCAAGCGTGTGTATTTTAAGGGTTCTAGATGAGTTGGTATTACCAGTTAACATTAAGAAATTGATTGCAGTGATTATTTTAGTGGCCAAAAGAGTTATTTTGAGCAAATGGAAATCTGCAATTCTTCCTTGATACACTAACTGGTTTAGTGAGCTCTGTACTTCTGCATTTATGGAAAATATGACTCTGTCTAATAGAAAAGCTTGGAAAAATATGAGGATATCTTCTCACACATGAAACTATTGCATACGTTTGCAGTTTAGTATATATTAGTCCCCAATACTCAGGTTATGACTCATAGGTTATATTCCCACTTATTTATCTATTTAGTCACTTCGATAACTGATGACCCATACAGGTTCAGGGTTTTGTTTAGTTTGTTTTTGTTTGGTTGTTTTCCAGCTTTTACAAATAATGAACATTGACTATTGTTATTTATTTCCATCTGGTGCATGTATTTATATGTTTTGTTTTGTTATGTGTCTGTTTTTATATAAAAACAATAAAAATGAAGTTTTAAAAAATTCAGACTGAGTTCCAAAACCTCACACAATGCCTTTACCTTAAATTCACCAAAACTTTTTTTTTTTAAATATTCTTTGAACTAAACAGAAGTCAGGAATATCAATAAACTACAGAGCAGTTTGACAGAACTATTGGTCCTTTTCAGCAATTAAAAGTGATGGTTAAAGCTTTGGACACTTCCCTTACTGCAGATTTTGTTTTTTAATCAGAGTAAATGGAATGCCATCTTTGTTTCTTTTGATGGAGTATGTTAGCAAAAGTGGTATGTACAGAAACAATAGGAGATTTTTCATCTTTTGCTATCCCAGCAAGCCTTGGAATGTAAGTGTAGGAAAAGCAAGTGGGCTATGATATTACAACCCATCAGACCTATTCATCTCTCTTCTTCATCCTCCACAACCTGCTGAAATAGCTCTGAGATAAAATTAGTTGTACACTGAGCACCCACTCTGTGTTCAAGAAGACATGTTCATTTTCAAAACTGACATTCTTAACATTTGCAAGATTCTTTCCTTTTATGCTCTCAGTCCCTGTGCCAACTTTTCAATGATTCATATAATACAATTGTCACGGAATGTGGGGGAGTCCGGTCCTGCACCCCTCTTCCTGGGACCCACAGTGACTCTCAGCCAGCCAGTAAAACAGAAGGTTTATTGGACAACAGGAATGCAGGTTACAGCAGAGCTTGTTGGCACAGTCAGGACCCCTCAATCGAGTCCTTCTGGGGGTTCAGGGTGCTTGGATCCCAGTCCCAGCTAGGATTCCTGAATTCCACTCCCGCTCTAACAAACTGAAACTGGCCTAACTCCCCTACAGCCGGCCCCTTCCTTTGTCCAGCTTCCCGGAAAAAGGTGCTGACACCCCCCCCCCAGCTCAGGTTACAGAGCTAGGTCCTGTCCTTCATCTGAAGTCCCTCCCGGCTGTCTCACCCCCACACAAATAGTTCCTACTATCACATCTCTCCCCCTTCGAGACTGAACTGACGGTCACTCTGCCCAGTGACCTGGGGAAGTTCAGGGCCCCTCTCCGGGACAACGCGTCCGCTATCAGTTGGCACTTCCTTCACATGGACCACGTCCATGTCATAGTCCTGCAGGAGCAGGCTCCACTCGGAGCTTGGCGTTGGTCCTTTCATCTGGTGCAGCCAGGTCAGGGGAGAGTGGTCAGTGTACACGGTGAAGTGTTGCCCAAAGAGATATGGCTCTAGTTCTTAAGGGCCCAACCATGGCCACTCATTCCTTCTCGATGGCCACGTAGTTCTGCTCCCGGGGTAGCAACTTCTTGCTCAGTACATGATGGGGTTCTCTCCCCTTTTCATCCTCCTGCATTAACACTGCCCCCAGTTCTTGTCTGGCATCGGTGAACACCATAAAGGGCTTGTCAAAGTCTGGGTTGCCAAAACTGGGCCACTACCAGAGCCTCCTTCAGCGCCCCGAGAGCCTGCTGGCACTGCTTGGTCCAGACCACCTTGTCTGGCTTCCCCTTCTTGCACAGCTCAGTGATGGGGGCAGCTATGCACTAAAGTGGGGCACGAACCTCGATAGTACCCTGCCATCCCAATAAAGGTTGACCTGCTTTTGGTTTGGGAGCAGGCCAGTCTCTGATCACCTCCACCTTGGTGGTTCGGCTTTAGGCAGCCGCTCCCTACCCGAGCCAGCAGGTAAGATACTTCAGCCATCCCCCACCTTGCACTTCTCAGCCTTTACGGTTAACCCAGCCTCTGGAGTCGGTCCAGCACTTGTTTAACCTGGGACACGTGGTCCTCCCAGGTCTGGCTAAAGACGCAGATGTCGTCAATATACGCCACGGCAAAACTCTCCATCCCCTTCAGTAGCTGATCCACCAGGCGCTGGAAAGTGGCCGGTGCTCCCTTGAGGCCGAAAGGCAGGGTCAGAAACTCGTAGAGCCCCAGAGGGGTGATAAAGGCCGATTTCAGCCTGGCATCTGCGTCCAGCGGCACTTGCCAGTAGCCCTTGGTAAGATCATGGTGGTGAGGTACCTGAGCGCCTCCCAGCTTGTCTAGGAGCTTGTCAGGCCTGGGCATGGGTAGGCATCAGATACGGTGATGGCATTGAGCTTTCGATAGTCCACACAGAACCGGATCGACCCGTCCCTTTTGGGGACCAGCACCACTGGCGAGGCCCAAGGGCTGGAAGACTGCTGGATCACCCCCAAAGCCAGCATGTACCCTGACCTCTCTTTCTAGGTCCTGGGCAGTTTTTCCCGTGGTGACCCGAAAAGGGGAGCAATCTTATAGGTTAGGATGCTGATCCTTTCTTTCACCCGGTGGAACAGTCAAATTAGTGCGCCCCAGGCTGGTTGGAAAACAGCTGTCTGGTATAGATGCAGCACCCCTCTGATCTCAGCGTGCTGGGCCAGGGTCAGCTGATCAGAGAGGGGAATTGCCTCCAGGGGGAACCAGCTTTTGTCCCAGGGAATAGATCCACTAAAGGGTCATCTCCCTGCTCCTCCAATGTCCCACACACAGCCAACACCACATTCCCCCTGTCATAGTATGGCTTCATCATCATTCACATGGTACACCTGGCGGTGATGAGCCCAGTTAGACAGCTCCACCACATAGTTTACCTCATTTAGTTGCTTGATAACCTTGAAAGGCCCTTCCCAGGCAGCCTGGAGTTTGTTTTTCCTCACGGGATGAGAACCATCACCTGATCCCCGGTGGCGAAGGCGCGGGCCAGCGCCGTGCGGTCATACCAGACCTTCTGCTTCCTCTGGGCTCGGGCTAGATTCTCCCTGGCCAGGCCCATGAGCTCAAGCAAGTCTTTCCCGGAAGGTCAGGACATACTCCACCACTGACTCTCCATCGGGAGTGGCCTTCCCCTCCCATTCGTCTCTCAGCAGGTCTAGGGGGCCCCCTTACCCGCTTCCATACAACAGTTCGAAAGGCGAAAACCCAGTAGATTCCTGGGGTACCTCCTGTACGCGAACAGCAGGTGAGGTAAGTACTTGTCCCAGTCCTTGCGGGTGCTGGTTCATAAATGTTTTTAGCATCATCTTTAGCAGTCCCGTTGAACCTTTCCACCAGCCGTTTGGACTGGGGGTGATACGCTGAGGCCCAGTTTTGCCGGACCCCACATTTCTGCCATAAGGACCGGAGCAGGGCCGACATGAAGTTGGACCCTGGTCCGTTTAAGACTTCCTTGGGGAACCCCACCCGGCTGAAAATGGTCAGCAGCGCATCTGCCACGGTGTCTGCTTCGATAGAGGACAAGGCCACCGCCTCGGGGTAGCGAGTGGTGAAATCTACCACACCAGAATGTATTTTTCCCCCGACGGGTTGTCTTGCTGAGAGGTCCCACTATGTCCTATGGCCACCTTCTGGAAAGGTTCTTCTATGATGGGTAAAGGCCTCAAAGCCTGCTTTCCCCTTGTCCAGGCCTTCCCCACCCTCTGGCAGGGGTCACAGGATTGGCAGTACTGTCGGACACCCATGGGTAAAGACCCCAGGCCAGTAAAAGTTCTGTAGCAGCCTCTGCCTGGTGCACCGGATTGCCCTGTGCCCTGCGGAGGGATGTCATGGGCCAGGTACAGTAGCTTGTGGTGAAACTTTGGGAACCACCAGCTGCCTCCTGATCCCCATGCCTCTACTTCCCCCTGGGGGAGCCCATTCTCGGTACAGGAACCCCTTCTCCCACAGGAACCTCTCCTTGCAACCTCTCCTCATGGTCTGTACCGCACTGAGGTCAGCCCGGTCCCTGGGCTTCCGCAAGGAGGGATCTTTCTGCAACTCAGCCTGGAACTCAGCAGCTGGGACAGGGAAGGGGACCTGCTCTCTCTCGCTGGCTGGGTCTGAGGCCGCAGCCTCTCTGAGCCGTGTCCCTGGGCGTTCCCTCCCCACCAGGTTAGGGTTCTGCACCTCGGGCAGAGTACCTTCTCCGTTGTCGGGGTACAGTGCCCTTCGCTGACTCTGACTACGAGTCACAACCAGGGCACCCCAGGCGTTACTTGGCCAGTCTTTGAGGTTCCCCCCCATTAACACCTCCGTGGGCAAATATGGGTGTACCCCCAAGTCCTTGGGGCCCTCCTTGGCCCCCCACTTCAGTTGTACCCTCGCAACGGGTACCTTGAATGGGGTCCCACCCACGCGCATCAGGGTCAGGTAGGTGTCAGGCACCATCCGATCTGAAGTCACCACCCTGGGCCGGGCCAGCGTCACCTCTGCGCCCGTGTCCCAGTACCCAGTGACCTTCCTCCCATCTACCTTCAGGGAAACCAGGCACTCTCTCCAGAGGGGCAGCCCTGCACCCACCCTGTAAACCAAAAACTCGGAGCCTGGAGCATCCAGCCCCCGGAGGAGCTGACCTGGGGACCTCCTCTCTTCTTCACAGGTGGTACACTGCCAGCCCCCCTTTCCTGGGAATGTTGCCCCTCATCCGACTGGGTCTTTACCCAGTCAATCCTCTGCGGGTTGGGTCTGCTTGGTCTGTCCCTGAGCTTGGGGCACTGGGCCCATATGTGGCCTCGTTGGCTACAGTGATAGCAACCCATGTCTTGTGGGTCCCCTCGAGTGGGTCGGATGGACCTGATGTTGGATGTTCCCCTTTGGTGGGGGTTCTCCATAGGCCCCCGCTGGGAGGTCCCATGGTGACTCTCTCTCTGCGTTGAGGCAGGTCTGCTCCTTCGAGATTCCTCCCTGTTATCCCCTGCCCAACTGTCCACAAATTGGTCTGCCAGCTGGCCTGCGTGCTGCGGGTTCTCTGGCTTCTGGTCCATCTACCACAGCCTCAGGTCGGATGGACACTGCTCGTACAGGTGCTCCAGTATGAATAGGTCAAGCAGGTCCTCTTTAGTTTGGGCCCCAGCTGTTCACTTGCGGGCGTACCCTTGCGCCCGGTTGACCAGTTGTAGGTATGTGACCTCACGGGTTTTACGCTGACTCTGGAACTTTTTCCAGTACATCTCAGGAGTCAGCCCAAAATCGCAGAGCAGGGCCTGTTTGAACAGTTCGTAGTCCCCTGCCTGCGCCCCTTTCATTCGGCTGTACACCTCCATGGCTGTGGAGTCCAGTAAGGGAGTGAGAAATGAGATTCTGTCTGCAGGGTCAACCCTGTGCAGCTCGCAGGCATTCTCAAAGGCCCTCAGGAAGGTATCTATGTCCTCCCCCTCCTTACGCTGGGCCAGGAAGCACTTATCAAAGGTCTTTGTAGGCTTGGGTCCCCCCTCACTCACTGCAGCTGGGGCCCCACTGCTCGTTAGCCGGGCCAGTTCCAGCTCATGTTTACGCTGTTTCTCCTTCTCCTCCAGCTCACGCTGGCGCTGGTCCTCCTCATGTTTAAACTGGATCTCCCGTTCCTTCAGTTCTTGCCTCCTTAACTCGAGCTCTTCCCATCTCAGCTCCCTGTCATATTCCAGCCGCATCCGCTCCATGGATGCCAAGCATTGCCGGGACGATCCCCTGCTAGGGGGTGAGCTTCGCCAGGAGGATCCCCTGCTGGCCAGGGGTGTCACAGTGCCCTCGGTATTCACTGGACTCCTCCCCGCCCTTCCCCTAGGCATAAGAATGGGGTGTCTCGGGAAGCCCTCAGCCACCAGCTGACCACTCCCAGAGGGGACAGACACTGGTGCCTGCGCTGCATCTGCCAGGCTGCTTCCCTCAGAGACAGGGCTCCATTCATTCAAGCAATCTCCCTCCTCCAGCTGGCCAATCAACTGGTCTTTGGTGAACCTCCCTCTGCGCAGCCCCCTCTGCTTGCACAGCTCCACCAGGTTGCACTTGCGCCACTTGGCATACATCTTCCTGCTGGCCACTCACAGGCTGGGGTACTCACTGCTCCCCATGGTTTCCAGGGAGACCCCTAGTGCACCAGCCCTTCTTGAGGTCACAACCTCTCTGCCAGGGTTGAGATGCAGACTCCTGTGCCCCTGGGACTGCTCACTGCAATCCCCTGGGGGGCCCTGTTACTGCAAAGTCCTTGTCAGTGGACACACACTCCCAGGGGTTAATCACCCCTGCAATCGTCCCTTCGTTTTACTGCTCCCCAGTCACTTACACAGGGTGCAGTATATCCCACCCCTGCCACCAGTTGTCACAGAGTGTGGGGGAGTCCAGTCCTGCACCCCTCTTCCTGGGACCCACAGTGACTCTCAGCCAGCCAGTAAAACAGAAGGTTTATTGGACAACAGGAAAGCAGGTTACAGCAGAGCTTGAAGGCACAGTCAGGACCCCTCAAAAGAGTACTTCTGGGGGTTCAGGGTGCTTGGATCCCAGTTTAGGATTCCCTGAATTCCCACTACCCCGCCCTAAATCAAAACTGTAACTGGCCTAACTCCCCTACAGCCGGCCCCTTTCTTTGTCCAGCTTCCCGGGCAAAAGGTGCTGACACTCCTCCCCACCCCCCCGGCTCAGGTTACAGGGCTAGGTCTTGTCCTTCACCTGAAGTCCTCCCTGGCTTTCTCACCCCCACACAAATAGTCCCTACTCCATCACAACAATATGGTAAGCAAAAGATATTAGGTCAAATTCATCCCTTGTGTAAGCCCACTCTGCAGTCAAAGTAGATTCGACGCTGGCTCAAATTCATCAGGGTGCAATTTTTATAAGGAATCACATTTATATTAACCAATATTTAAAAGAAAAACTCACACTTTGGGAGAGAATAAAAACACACATTCTCTTTTGATGAACCAAGGCAGACTTTCTTTACAATTGGCTATTTTACCCATATTTTTAAAAATAGCAACAGCTAAAAAAAGTGGAAAAACTATTATGTTATAGAGTCAAGTGAACCTTCCAGAGTCAGTTTGGAGGGTTCAGAGAAAAACTTAACTACACGGGTTCACTTGGATGTTCAATTTCAGGAGTCTGGGGAATACAATGGCTTGCTGTATGAAATGGCAGTGTTTGGTATAAAGGTGGCCTTTGTGAATGCATCACATTTCAAGAAGAGTTTTGTTTGAATGGGTTTATTTCACATAGATCTATTCTGCAACTGAGTTTTTACCACTATTTTGCTTTCCTGCTTCCTTATAAAAAATCTTTGGGAAAAAAAAGCAATTTATTTACATAGCATTCTCTGATTTTACAAATTTTACAG
Source organism: Chelonoidis abingdonii (assembly GCF_003597395.2). Lineage (NCBI taxonomy): Eukaryota > Metazoa > Chordata > Testudines > Testudinidae > Chelonoidis > Chelonoidis abingdonii. The sequence continues at coordinate 134,103,283 of NC_133770.1, forward strand.
CAGACTAACAAAATTTATGCCAAGGTTTCAACTATTATCTGGCCAGGTTTTTTACTTCATTTTCATACCAACTTGACAATATGAGGGCAATCTGGTTGCAGATATTTATTTCTTTGTAGCAAATTCATTGTTTTAGATTACTATTTCAGCTATGTCCAATTTGATTTTTATGTTTTTAAATACTTTTGTGAAGAGCCCAGACACTCATGCACTGAGCCCTTAGAGCCTTAAATAATTAAATGAAAAATGAATCCATTGCAGGTTATTTTTAATCTTTTGCTCTATTTCTCCCTTAATCTCTCATATGTATTTCCTTGCTTTACAACAATCCCTGCTGCAGGTGCCGACCTGAATGGCCAGATTTAGTACCTTTTAACCATGTAGACTTCTATGGAGCTTATAAAATGCTAACATATGCTGGCTCTAATGACATTTTATTTGGCACACTCCTTGATCCATTAGTTCTTTTAAGCAGTTTAAGGTGCGTAACTCTATGAAGTTTAAGTAACTACTATCAGCTTTCTGAAGCCAAGTGTGCATTAAACTGCCATATGTGATAATGTCCTTGTATATTTTCCCCTCCAACTCTTTCCCTCCTTGGCTTCTAACAAAGCTCAGTGTGACAATTATCAATAAAGTCTGGAGGCAAAATTCTATGCAGGTTCTTTTTCTGCAAATAAGGTAGCATCTCAGTAGTCATAATCCAATAACCAACAGAGTTCCTCAACAGAGTGTAAATCCATTCTTCAGTGGCATGCCTGAGGGTGGCCTATTCTCTGGGCCAAATATTTTTGAGCCTCATTCTCCCTTACACTACATTCCTCCATTGTGGCAGGAGGAAAAATATGATTTTCCCTGAGCCCACTCTTAACCAGCATATTCTGTTTTGCTACCTGGACCCACTGGCTCCCTGCTGCCACCTGGACTGCAGAGCTCCAGCAGAAACTCAAATGAGTCCTTCTGCCCAGTTGTCCCTAGTAATCCTTATACTCCCTACTCCAGTAAAACAGGTTCCATGGCAATGAAGAGGGAAGCAGTCTCAGGTAAAAGTAATTAATTTGTTTTCTCCACTGGATTTCAGGGTGTGGGAGGAGAAGGGAAGTTATAGGAGTGAAGCCAGCTCCCTGGCCTCATTCTCTGTTGTCCAACTGCATAGAGGTGGAAACTCAAAGCTGTCCCACAGAAGGGCTTCTATGGTGTAAATGGAAAGAAAGAGCATGTCACAGGCACACAGACAGAGCTCCCTGTTCCACCAGCAAAGCCTCCTTTTGTACATAAAGCCTGGGCCCTGTAAGTAAAGACCAAATTCTCCTTCTGTAACCAGACCTTGTGGATGATCAAACAAAATTAAAAAGTGCTCCCCACTTTATGGGCTTAGTCCAGGGGGTGGCCAACCTGCGGCTCCGGAGCCACATGTGGCTCTTCAAAAGTTAATATGCAGCTCCTTGACTAGACACTGACTCTAGGACTGGAGCTACAGGCGCCAACTTTCCAGTGTGCCAGGGGGTGCTCACTGCTCAAACCCTGGCTCTGCCACAGGCCCTGCCCCCACTCCACCCCTTCCCACCTCCTCCCCTGAGCCTATTGTGCCCTCACACACACCTCCAGCCTCCTGCATGCCAGGGAACAGCTGATCAGGAGGTGCTGGGGGTGGGGGAGCTGATAAGGAGCTGCTGCTATTACTGTGGCTCTTTGGCAATGTACATTGGTAAATTCTGGCTCATTCTCAGGCTCAGGTTGGCCATTGGCCACTCCTGGCTTAGTCTGTTAGAAGAATAGACCAAAAAAAGAACCCCTCTCAAACCCCTTCTTCTCAGGTCCCAGACTCATTGTTTTGTTTTTATTTTCAACACAATAGCAATTATAACAAAAGAAATGAACAGTTTTAAGAACAGACAGTCGACTTTCTCAGCTATCTGTGCTCAAGTATTTACCTGTTGATTGCTTAGTGTGATGGGGCAAGGCCAGATGGCTACCGTAAAGTACTGAGAAACAGGTATGTTAGCCCCAGGCTAAACAAATCCCTAGGACCCTGGTAACCAAATGGCAGTTGCTCCAGGTTAATCAAGGCACCTGGAGCCAATTAAGATCTTTCTGGAAGGCAGTAGAGATAGCTACTTTAATTAGAACACCTGCAGCCAATCAAAGAGGCAGGCTAATCAGGGCGCTGGGTTAAAAAAGGCGCGCACTCCAGTCAAGCAGAGAGGAGCCAGAGAGAGAAGGAGTGGTGTGTAGGAGCTGGAAGCAAGAGCTGAGAGAGCAGCGCAAGAGAGAGAGGAGAGAGAGCGAGAGCGAGAGCGAGACGGCGGACGCAGCGCGTACTGCTGGAGAATTAGAGAGAGACGACAGAGAGACGATTATCAGACACAGAGAAGAATAAGGTCCTGTGGTGAGGATAAAGAGAGATTTGGAGGAGCCATGGGGAGGAAGGCGAGAGAGTTGTAGCTGTCCATGCAGCTGTACAGGAGGCACATAGAAACAGCTGCATCCACAGGGCCCTGGGCTGAATCCAGAGTAGAGGCGGGCCGGGTTCCCCCAACTCCCAACTCCGAATCAGACATAGGAGGAGCTGACCCAGACTGTGGGTTCCACAAAAAGGGAAAATCACTGAGGTGAACAAATCTGCCAATAAGTGCAGGACCCACCAAGGTAGAGGAGGAACTTTATCACATTAGCTAATCTGAACTCCCCAACCACACCCAGGCAAGGCTAGCAGGTTCTATAGTTCCTAATAAGGTCTACCTGCCAGACAAAACTGTGTGTAACTCCTGATTGTCTTGGAGAAGCCCCTGTAGCAGAGACAAGGGAAAAGGGTGTTTCCTCTTGGGAACCATTTTGGGATTGGGTGCTGTCAGCCCTGAATCCTAAATGGTTATATTGTGTTTTCTTTTCCCTTCCAGACTGTGAATGGTGACTATGACTGCGGTTTGAAATCGAAAGCACTGCTATCTTCTGACTTTATTAATACACTAAACAACAGAAAAAATGGTTAATGACCTTTCATAACTATTTTTCTTCAAAATGTGTTGCACATGTCCATTCCACTCTTGGTGTGTGTGCGCCCTGCACACAGTTATCAGAATGTTTTCCCTCAGTGATACCCATCAGAGTGGATCGAGCACCCTCTGCTGCTCCACGCCATTGGTATAAAGAGCCAGGTGACACTAGGGTTGCCAGGCGACCTGTTTTCAACTGAAATGCCCAGTTGAAAAGGAACCCTGGCGGCTCCGGTCAGCACTGCCAATTGGGCCATTAAAAGTCTGGTTGGCAACGCAGCGGGGACCCAGGGCTAAGGCAGGCTCCCTGCCTACCCTAGCTCCGCATGGCTCCCGGAAGCAGCCATCAGGTCCCTGCAGCCCCTAAATGCATGGGTGGCGAGGGAGGCTCTGCACACTGCCACCATCCTGAGGGCCAGCTCTGCAGCTCCCATTGGTACCCCAAACCCTCTCCCACACCCCAACCCCCTGCCCCAGCACTGAACCCCCTCCTACACTCCAACCTCTTGCCCTAGTCCAGAGTCCTCTCCCACACTCAAACTTCCTCCTGGACCCCACACTCCCCCAACACCCTGCCCCAGCCTCTCCTGAACCCCAAATCCCTCATCCCCTGCCACACCCCAGGGTCCACACCCCAGCTGGAGCTCGCACCCCCTCCCACACCTCAACCCCCTGCCCCAGCCCGGTAAAAGTAAATGAGGGTGGGGGACTGCAATCGATGGAGGGAGGTGGATGGAGTGAGCCAGGGTGGAGCCTAAGTCAAGGGGCAGGAAAGGGGTGTTCGGTTTTGTGTGATTAGAAAGTTGGCAACCCTAGGTGACATTGAGTCCCCTCAGTTCCTTTTTGCCAGATAACTCTGATGCAGAGGGGAGGAGATATATGGATATGTGCAACACATCTCTTGGGAACTGTCAAGCAGTGATATAAGAGGAGGAATTGGAGTTCACATATATATGGACCAGAGAGCAACTCATCTAAACTTGGCATCAATTCTTGAGTAATGGCATAATGGGATGTGAAGATGTGAACAGAGGACCAAGTTGCTGCTCTACAAATGGCCAGGATAGATAGTCGCCCAAGGAATGCTGAGAAGGCTGCTTGTGATCTTGTGGGGTGTGCTGTCAATTTATCTGGTGGGGAGAGACCTATCAGGTCCTAACAAATATGAATACAGGAAGTTATCCAAGACAAAATTATTTCATTCTCTCAGCTATGGCTACAAGTAGATGGGTTGACTACTGAAACTGTTTAGTTCTATCTAAATAGGACACCAATGCTGTTCTGACATCCAACGTGTGTAGCTGTTGCTCCTCTCTATTGGTGTGCATTTTTGGGTAAAATACAGGTAAGTAAATAAGCTGGTTCACATGAAAGTTTGATAGTAGTTTAGAGAGAAAATTTGGATGAGAATGTAAGTACACTTTGTCTTTAAAAAAACCTATATGAGACAGTTCAGATGTCAGAGCATGTCATTCAGCCACCCTTCTGGCGGAAGTGATGGCTAACAGGAATACCAGCTTCAGAGAAAGGTGTAATAAGAAGCATGTTGCTAGAGGCTCAAACAGTGGTCCCATAAGTTTTGATAAGACTAAGTTCAAGTCCGGGGGGGAACAGGTTCCCTTATTTGACAGCACAACTTCAAAAATCTGATCATCATATCATTAGATAATATAAAACAGTTATCCATGTAAGGATGGAAAGCTGATATTGCTGTCAGGTGGATGTTGATAGAAGAAATTGCTAACCCTTCCTGTTTTACATGCATGGGCTTTCTGGAGCAGACACAGGCTTGAAACACAGTGACCAGTGCAGCCCTCAGTACTGGGTATTGAATGAAACCACCAGCCTAGGTAAAACAATTTAACAATACTAATGACTAACTAACAACTTTAATAACACCATAGAAACTATTGACTCTTTCTTTCAGAAGGGTATGATGGGAGTGAATGAAAATCTGTGTTGTGTACCATGCTCCTGAGGTCCATTCCTATTTTTTTTTTTTTTTTAAAACATACTTAGTACTACTCCAAGCAAAAGTATTTAATATCAACATATACTTTTGTATTGTGGAGATAAATTTGGATACTACGTTTCTAGTTTGGGACAGGGGAAATGTTTAGTGCTGTCAAGATAAAATTCAAAGTATGCTAGTGGAGGCTGAGAGTTACCTTTCCTTTCATCCATCATGTTAGATCACAAGCACTGTACTGCGACTCTCAGACATGTGCTGGCTGTTATTCTCCTAATTTTAAACCTCAAAAGCAACTGCTACTAAAACAGAGGCCTATGCTTTTATTTACAGGACACATTCCAACCATATTTTCTACTATATGTCCCTTTGATCAATACAATTTGTCATATTCTATTGCCATTTAGGCTTTCTTGTTTTTTAACTCCAAAGTGCTGATGTCTGTGAGCTGGCTTGCTGATAAAGCTGGATGAATGTTTGAGGGCTATATTACATTAAGAATCATAAATCTTTTAGGAACAAAGCAATTTAGAAAGTGAAACCCCTTAAGTATTATGCATAATTTAATACAAGCCTACTTAAGAGGTCCCTGAGGGTCTTTGTTACTTTTTTAGATAAAGACTAGTAATTGTTTTATTTCCTTGTAATCTATTCTACCACTAAATTCCTTACATATACAATGAAGCATCTCAGAAGGTTGCCTTGGGTTAAAAACTTTAAATAAAATATTATTAATTTTTTACCTCTTTTAGTGCCATACATTTCCATAGCAAAGGCTGCATTTTAATGACTATTGAAGAATATTTCCTAAACTGGAATGTGGCTCCACTGGGACAAAGAAGAGGGGCAGCAAGAAGAAACAACCCCAAATCTACCTCCTCCTCCTCTTTCCCCCCCCATGCAAATATGCTTTTGCAGCCAAAGATGGCCCTTTGAAAGCCACTCGTCCTCCTTCCTTCCCTCCTCCTGTTTAATATATTTAATGCAGAAGGGGGGTGACAGAGAGGTGGAAAGCAGAAGGGATTTTTGAGGGGAGACAAAAGTGAGACTTGGAGAGTAAAGAGGCTCTCAGTCATGTGAAGGCAGATTACCAACTTGCTTTTGCAGAGGGGCACTATATCAGTTTGCTGGTTCAGAAAAGCCCCTTGCACCTAACAGCACCAATTCTCCTATATCCCCCTGAGCTTTCTTGATGCATGACCTACAAAATAATAAAAAAAAAACCCTGTAAGAATAGCCATACTAACTCAGACTAATGGTCCATCTAGCCCAATATCCTGCCTGAACCAGATACTTCCAGGGAAATTAACAAAACAGGGCAATTTTGAGTGATCCATACCCTGTCATCCAGTCCCAGTTTCTGGCAGTCAGAGGTTTAGTAACCCGGAGCACGGGGTTGCATCCCTAACCATCATGGCTAATAGCTATTGATGGACCTGTCCTCCATGAACTCATCTAATTCTTTTTTGAACCTAGTTATACTTCTGGTCTTCACAACGTCCCTTGGGAACAAGTTCCACAGGGTGACTGTGCATTGTGTGATACAAATTCCAGTCTTTTTCAGCTGCAAAGGATTGTGGGACTTGGTAGGTTGTGTGTCAGATCAGAAAGGAAGAATCACTGAGATGGAGGAAAAGGGAAGAAAGGAAGAAGAAAAAACAAAGAAAATGAAAAAAGAAAAAAAGAAGAGGCAAGACAGACAGAAAGGACAGTAAAAAGGAGCAATTCATCGAACCACTACAAGAGGAACTACTGTTTGAAGCAACAAACCCATAGAAAATTGAAATGTATAACATTAGCTCACAAGTGCAGATTTGTATTATAATTTACTTTTCAGTTCCAGCACAGCCCTTAGGAGAAATCCCACACTAATTAAAGTCAATGGAAAATTTGCCACTAACTTCAATGGATATAGGATTTTACCCTTTATTTCTTTCAAGTAACTTTTTCAAGGCTCAATTCAACCTTGCTTACACATCTAAATCTCCCAATTTAAGACCTGATCTTTCTGCCCTTGAAGACAGTGATAGATTTGGCATTGATTTCAAAGGAACCAGACTTAGACCTTTAAAGAATACGTAAGAATATTGTATTTGTTTTCAGAATCAGCTATATTTAAGATTCCACCTATTTTGTTAAGTGTTGACAGAAGAAACAAAACTGTATTAGCATAAATCTATTCTTCCAGACTTTATAAATTAGCAGGAAGATTAGGGTGCTCAGTGGCAGTGGTTTTAGGGGTTTTTTTAAATGGTTTTGTATTATTTCTTTCCAGAATGAGGGGGAAATAAATAAAAACAGTTAATACAGTTTAGGGATTTCCCAGACAGAACCAAGGTTATCTTCTGCAATCTGAGACAATGTTAAGTAAAATAGCTGTAGAAGGAGCAGCATAATTCACAAAAGAAACTTTCGAAATCATATCCTCTATTCAGCACTATCCAATGAATTATTTGAACTGCTATTATACAGCAATTAACTGTTCATAACAAATTTAGGCGCAGAGTTGAAAGGGACTGAGATTCAACAGATTTCTACTGAAGTCAAAGAAGTCTACTTCTGTGCATCCCAAATTTTTACAACACACAATGTGGAAAATGGAGCATAGTTCATTAGAGGATTATGTATCTATGCTTATGACATAAATTGTATGTTTTTTTTTTTTAAATCACAGATACTGACTATGCTTTCATAGGTATGAGAAGGACAGAGGTGATTTACAGAAACAACATGGAAACTTATTACAAGGCAGTGGATTTTTTTTAACATTTCATTTTGCACATTTTCTTTCATTATCTTTCACTCTCTTCTCAAGTGAGATGTCTGCCACTAGCATTTATGAAAATTGGTTATATGGTAACTGGGTTTGCAAAAGTTACTAAAGCATCCGTGCCTCTTTGGGAAACTCATTTAAAACTCAACATACTATATATGCCTATGAAAACACGTTATAATTGCATGGGTGGCAATGGCCTATTAAAACCTAAACTAGTGGTTAAATTTATTTCCCTCCCATCCCTAATTATTTTGGTGTTTTCTAAATAAATCGTTCATTAGTTTTCCACAAATATAACACTTATAAACACAAATTATTAACGTCAAACTAAATAACAAAAAAATCAACACTACAATCTTGTTTTGTACATCAGAGACATGTAATTCTCCAGAATAACAAAGTTCAAAATCTTTAAAGAGACATTTCGAAGTCTATTAAAATATAGTAAGTTGGAAAGTCCTCAGCTATTATTTTACTAATGGTTTATCTATTGGGCTTGTATAGAAGATCCAGGACTGAAGCTGTCTGCTGGGCCCAAAGTCCAACAAGTCAACGTATGGCATCTGGTCGCTCTTATACTTCATTTCTCCTTCGCATTACTCAGCTTGTTCTACAGTAAGTCCTCACTTAACGTTGTCCTGGTTAACGTTGTTTCATTGTTATGTTGCTGATCTATTAGGGAACAAGCTCATTTAAAGTTGCGCAATGCTCCCTTATAATGTCGTCGTTTGTCAGCTCCCTGCTTTGTCCACTGCTTGCAGGATTCTCTGGAAGAGCAGCCCCTCCTGGAGGAGATGAGGAGAGAGGTGCCAATATCAGGATGTCCCCCTGCTCCTGCCCGCTGCTGTGTACCCCCTCTCCCCAAAGCAGAAGAGAAGGACAGAAAGAAGGCTGCTTGCTGGAAGCTGTTGCTTCCTGTCTGAACTGGCTGATCTGCTTAAAAGGGCAACTTACTTTAAGTGGAGTCAGTGTATTTAAAGGGGCAATGCACGTCTCTCTCTTTCACTCATGCAGGCACTCCCCAGCACCCTGGAAAGTCAGCACCGGTGCAGCCATGCATGTGCTGTCCAGAGGAGGGAGTGATGCACTCCAGCTGGGTAGTGTGGGACCATCATCATGTTCAGTTTTTAGAGTTTTGCAGCTAGTCCCCTGCATCCATTGTGTTTCCTCCCTCCTGCCTCAGTCCGTGCTGCCTTGCAGAGTGTGAGGTTACATTAATAACAGTGTACTAACCCTTGAGGGCTCAGCTGAGTGCTAGTTCATCATTTAGCAGCAAGGCATTCACTGGGAAATATTCTAACTTCTTACTCCACCACCTCAAACAAACTTCACAATCATTCATTGCTGTGTACAATATTCAACTGTTTGTTTAAAATTGTTTAAAACTTATATTAGATATGTACATAATGTCTTTTGTCTGGCAGAAAAAAAATTCCCTGGAATCTAACCCTCCCCTTTTATATTAATTCTTATGGAGAAATTGGATTAGTTTAACATCGTTTCACATAAAGTCACATTTTTCAAGAACATAACTATAACATTAAGTGAGGAGTTACTGTATTTTACATGTATGATTCTTAATAGATTATTGTGACGTTATTGATATAAACTGGGACCATATAGAACATGGGTTGCAACCAAGGTTCTGTAGTGGCACCAAATCCTATGTAAAGGGGGTCATATAAGGTGTCTAAGACCAGGTTACGGGTTACTGGTTATGATTATGCTGTCTGTATGTTGTATATTTTCGTAGTTGAAATATGAATATTGGCTGTATGCTGTCTGTATTTCGAATTGGTGCTGCAGTTCTGGGAGACACCCCAGACCAAGCTGGTGTCAGCTCAGCTTAGCCTGCTTGATGCCCTTAAGGACCGCACCTACACAACTGACCATCTGAGAGGAGGCGAATACGCCTTGTGACTCAGCAAGGTATGCAGAACTGGCCCATGTGATGCAAACTCCATTTTGCTGTAACTTTTCCACAGTAGGAACAAAGGAGTGTTCTTAACCTGGAAAAGTCTATATAAGGCAGAGGCCTCATCTCCATTTGTCTTCAATCCTGCTCTTACCTCTGGAGAGACTTTGCTACAATCTGAAGCTCTGCACAAAGGACTGATGACCCATCCCAGCAGGGGATGTTCTCCAGAGACTGGACTTAAACAAGAACCTGCAGTTTACTTCATACTGCTACAAGCCTGAACTAAGGACTTTGCCATTACTATATGTAATTGATTTTAGTTTAACCAATTATGAGCTCTCACCTCTATCTTTTTCCTTTTATGATAAACCTTTAGATTTAGATTCTAAGATTGGCAACAGCGTGATTTGGTAAGATCTGAGGTGTATATTGACCTGGTCTGGGGCTTGATCCTTGGATCGAGAGATTTTTTTCTTTTACTGGGGTGTTGGTTTCATAACCATTTATCCCCAGGACGTGTGGAACTGGTGGTGATACTGGGAGACTGGAGTGTCTAGGAAATTGCTTGTGGACTATTGCGTTAGCCAGAGGGGTGACACCGAAGTCTTTTGTCTGGCTGGTTTGGGTTGCCTTAGAGGTGGAAAAACCCCAGCCTTGGGCTGTGACTGCCCTGTTTGAGCAATTGGTCCTGATTTGGCACTCTCAGTTGGGTCCCACCAGAACCACATCGTCACAATTATATATTCAGTAAAGTTTTTTCCAAATAAATTATAATTCTGCCTCTTTACCATCCACAGTATTACACATCCTTGCCATGGGTGTGAGTTTATACATTTTTTAATCAATCGCAAATAGAATAGGGTAGGCCAGTCCTACAAAGCAACGTTATTTTCATGCATTTAGCAAGGAAAACAGTTATGTGAATGAACTTTCTTTCTATTTAAATCACTGACAAGTGGAAGTGGTGAATATGTTTCAGATGATGTTTAAGACAGTGAGAGCATTTGTAAGGGATCCCTGGATCCAGATGTTTTGGCATCTGGATATAAGTAATTGCATTGACTTGAGTCCTGCTGAATTAAGCTCCTGAAGCCTACTGAGTAACTACTGCTTTTGATTTATTTCATATGTTTTTTCTTTATCTTTTTAATTCAATTCATTTAAATTCATGAAACAGCAAAGCTCATTGTAGTAAATTGCATGTACAGCCTAACTGATATACTTTTGCACAGTATAATCCTACAGAGCATACTACAGCAACTTTAAAAAAATATATGTAAAGTCTCATTTTAATCTGAATGTTTAAATAGCCTAGAACTTCTAGGTTACTAGAGTTAAAGGTCATGCTGTGTCACAAAATAGGTAATCTTCTCTAGCTTTGAAATAAGGTCCTTGGATATATCCATGATCTTGACTTCATAAGAATTTAATCATATTTAATGACTCAAACAGATAAAATGTATATTTTTGTAGATTTGCTTTTTAAAAAAAAATAATTTACAAGAACAGACTCTGTGAGAGAAAAGAGTATGTAGGAACAGAGATCTTCTACACATTTTAATTTTTTTTAATTTTAATGGGCTTTATCTTGAGAAGTTTTAAGGTATCTCTTCTTTATCAAGATGCAACCTTACAAAGATAAACTGTTTGATTTTTGGCCTAGTTTCTAAATATGAAGATTACTGTAAATTGTCTTGTTTATAAGAAGAATGGTGACATCTGGCCCTTCTTCTCATCTTTCTTCTTTTCCCTTTCTGCTGCTTTTCCTGATGAGGGTCACAGCGGCAGCATGGAGAGTAGGGAGGACCAGACCTTCCTTTCCTCTGCAATAGGTTCCAGCTCCTCCTGGGGGATTCCTTAGTGTTCCCAGGCCAGTCAGGAGATACAATCCCTCCAGTGTTTTCCGGGGTCAGTCTCAGGGCCTCCGCCCAGTGGGATGTGCCCGGTAGAGTTCCAACAGAAACCTCCTAGGAGGCAGCCTTATCAGGTATCTGAACCACTTCAGCTGGTTCCTCTCAATCCAGAGGAGTACCAGCTCTACTCCAAGGGTCTTCTAAATAGCTGAGCCCTCACCCTGTCTAAGAGAGCAAGCCCAGCCACCTTGCAAATAAACCTCATTTCTGCCACTTATACCTGCAATCTCATTCTTTTGGTCTTTATCCAAAGTTCAGGACCATAAGTGAGGATGGGGACGCAGGGCAACCTGTAAACAGAGAGCTTCGACTGAGAACTCAGCTCCCGCTTCACCGCCAAGTATAGGTACAGCATCTGCATTACTGTCATTGGTGCACCAATCCTCCGATCAATCTCACGCTCCCGCTTACTATCACTCGTGAACAAGACCCCTAGATACTTGAACTTTTCCATGAAGAGCAGCTGTTCCCCATTTACTTGGAGAGAGCAGTCCAGTTCCTTCCAGGAAAGGACCAGGACCTCCAATCTGGAGGTACTGATTCTCATCCCAGCCATTTCAAACTTGGCAGCGAAATATTGAGTGTGTGTCAGAGATCACATCTGGTCCTAAACTGTTCAAATTTATTTTTGTCTTGCTGACGGATGAATGCTAAGACGCTGGTAGTTGCTAGGGTCTTTTCAATCCATTATCTTTACAGGATTTGGGGTCAATTTTCCATAAACTGGTTATATAATGTCATGTCAAGACTTTTTCACATGGACATGGCCTTTCAAGTTCAAAAAGAGTGACCTCTGATATGTATTTTCTATTTTATTTATTGGACGGTGGGTGTCATGGACCTAGTCTCTGTGGTAGGCAAAGCAATGATTTTTTTTTTAAATGGTGGCTTAAGCAGGACTTTCCCAAAATCAAAGCTCATTAACAATGACCTAATTTAAACAATAACTAACCAACTTGTGTGGCTCCACACTTGATTTGCCCAGAGGCTTTCAAGGGTGGCACTGCAAAGTGGAGTAAAAATGATAAGAAATTAATAGAAGGCAAGAAGCCTTGGTTTTTTGGGTCAGCAAACCACCTGAGGGATGACTCACATTCCTGAAATCCTAAAGTCAACCACCTCAGAGAAAAGGAAGTCAATTCATCTACACAAGGCTACACCAGCTGTTGCCCCATCTCCCTGCACATGAAGGATGCCACTAACTGTTGTTCCATCTAGCTGAAGGACTGCAATTACAGCTCTTGTTCTGTGACAATCCAGAAGGCCATGAAAACTGAAGTATTTGCAATCCCTTGGTTTTTTACATATCTTATTTTTCTTTTTTCTAATATTGTCGTTTGCTTCTTTTAGCTGGGAAGTAGTCCAGACTTTTTATTCTCTCATTTTAGAGTGTGGAAGTGTAGCTGTGTGAATGCATGCGTGTATGAGCACCCATCAAGTTCATAAAGGGAGGGCACCAAAAAAAGTTCCCCAGTTTAAATAGCCCTAACCGAAGTCTCAAAGATATTCATTAACGTATGTTCCATATTCTCTGTTTAAAAGTCCTAAGGGACTTTATAATAAGGCAGAGTGGCCTCCCACTGATCTGGAGAGGGAGGAGTCACTCTGTAATCCCTGGTGGATAAGAGCCAGATCAGACTCGCCCTTCCCGCTGGAAGCCAAGGGGAAGGACAGGAAGAATAAAAGGCAGAGTCACCAACCTAGCTGAGTCTGTGTCAGGGAAGGGAAGGGAGCAGACTTCTCCAGGCCACTACAGGGCCCTGGAGCTGAACCCTAAGACTGACCCATGTGAAGAGCTGCCGTGTCTGGTGCTTGCCGCATATCCTGAGAAAACAGAGGACTCCTGGGGAATGCAGGTACCCAACAAGGGGATCATAAGAAGTAGCCCAGAGAAACCAGACTTTAGCTCAGTTGGGTTGTTTCTTGATTCTATGTCAGCATGTTTTGGTTGGATCCTTGCTGACCCAGTGGCGGAACACTCCGTCACTGTTAGGTCCCTGGGCTAAGACTTGGTGAAGTAGGGTGGGCCCGGGTTCCCCTACCCCCTGCTACCAACCCTACTCCTGGGGTGGCAACCTCCCCACCTTAGGCCAAGAGGCCTGCGTCTGCCTGCCATCTGCCAGAGCTGGGTGGTCAGACTGTTTGTTTGCCCTGCCAAAGGGCCTGAGCTATAAAACTGTTCCTTTGCTCTGCTCTGCCTAAGGACCTGAGCCTTAAGACTGCTTGGTTGCTCTGCCCTGCCTAGGGCCCAAGCTCCTAGACTGTTTGTTGGCTCTGCCGTGCCTGAGGGCCTGAGCCTCAAGACTGTTTGCTGGCCCTGCCCTGCCTGAAAGCCGAAGCTCTGAACCTTGCTTGGGGTGGTGCCCCAGAGATGTAGTGAAGCAGAGTGGCCTTCCCCTGAGCTGAAGTGGGAGGGACAGCTGCTAAACCTCCGCAAACTTAAACAGTCATACATAAAATTTGGTACATAAGATTTCTCAAACTTCTCCTTATCAAAGAGTTTTGTTAGAGTCTTTTTCTATGCAATCCGGGGAGAGGAGATTGGGGAAGGGTTAACCACCACACTGAAACTGAAATCTAAAGAAGAAGCTTTATAATTGGCTCAGGGGTTGTGGTTTTAGTATTAGATAATAATTTGTCTTCAGTATAAAAATATTTAACCAGATCCAAGTTAGACTTAACTAACTAGGGTCATTTTTTTTTTAGTTGGGGTGTCTAACCAAAGAGAGAGCCTCCTTCTGAGATCCCTCTTATAAGGATTGATTATTTGCTATATTCAGCTGATGATTTGACTAATTTGATTATTTGATTCCATTCAAGACTTGACCTGTGATAACTGTATTGTTTTATACTTAGTTTAGTTTAGTATTACTAATAGTAGCTTAGCTTTAGTAATAGGTTTTCTTGATTTTGTTTTTGTTTGTTTAAAACATTTAATAGAAGTTATAAAACAGATATGGATTCATTTCTTTCAATAAGCAATGTAGGTTCATAATGTTAGCATTTCTAAAATGTAACTTATTTACAGTGAATATATAGGATTGTGATACAAGTGCCTGCACAACTGGCAAACATAAGCAGCAAAAGATAAAAAAAAATGCTCAAGTTGTGAAGTAGATTCTGCACAATGTCACACAAATAAATTTGGTTAGTTAAGTGCACCTCTAAAAACTCACAAAAATTATTCTTTTTATATGCCCACAGGACCTGTTCTTTCTTTGCACTGAATTTAACTGGACAGTTAAACATATACATAAAAAAAATGTAGCTGGTCAAACTGGAATCTGGCTTTGGACAGCAGAAACATAGCAGGTTTATGTCGACAGAGGTAGTGAATTTCAGACTATTATTCTCAAAAGGTCAATAAATCTTTGGGGCAAGTCATGTGGCACAGAAATAGAAACATTTATAAAATTGTTCCTGATACCCAAAGAGATAAATGGTGTATTATGGAAGGACTTCTGAGGAGTTAATCTAGATTTACACCAGTGAGATCAGAATCTAGTCCACTGAATTTCACATACTGTAGGACTAAGAAAGTAAAGTGACACAAACTAAGTAAATTGAGTATTGTTACTCTAAGACCTTTGATGGGTTCTGGAAGGAACCAGCTGAAATATTGTTTCCTGAAATATTATTGTTTATATTCTTTGCCTGCACTCCAAGAAATGCCGTACTGCCACCCTAAAGAATCTTGCATTACTTTTAGAAGAACAAGAACTTTATAGAGAAGTTAGTACACTGACTAGTCCTGTACATGGCTCTACTGGATATCTTGTCAACCAAATATAAGTTTTGATTAAGCAGCACAGCTATCACGTACTTACCTTTGATTTGCCCTTACTGTAACAGGCTCTTTTAGTAGCTTCATCACACTGCCACTCCACTGCCTGAAATACATATCAATAAAAATATTTATAGACAAAGATAAGTAAAGTACAAACCACATAGTAGTGTCAGATAGAGACAGCTAACACAGTCATGTTTATGGTACATAGTTCTGTCACATTAACAGTTGATATTGGGGAGAATCCATTTTACAATATTGTTATGCTGTTTTTTTCCCCTCAGAAACATATATCATTCTTATTAATGGCTGCTTAGTGACGTAGCTAAAGTGAGGTTGGTGTTTTCAATCCAGATCTAGCACACACTTACCTTCATCAGAAAAATCACTATCAGCACTAATTAGCACTATTCCTGGCAGTCCTAGCAAAGCAAAGTGATTGAATAAGTATGGAGAGGAAAAGATGTTCAATCCCCAGATCTGTCAGTCTAGGTAGTTAAATGGCCTGCATCACCATAGCATTTGAGATCAACTTTGTTGAGAGACATAGTTATCATGCTGTGGGAAAACGTGCATTGTTGCTGTCCGTTCTGTCAGTATAAATTCAAGAGGCCACCAATCCAGCACTAATCACAAGCACTAAAACTTACATTTTGGTCTGAGAGACAAAAGAAACATACAAAACAACAGCACTAAAATTGTCTGCTATGGAACTGAGGTGATTTAGCCTAATTTCTGTGTTGTCTCTTTGCTTCAACAGATCTATGCCAGAGCTGTAATACTATTTTACCATGCTGTAGTTTCAGTATATGAATTAAACCTTATTGCTTTATCTAATGTTCAAAAGCTATGACTTAGGAAGTATATTCTTTTATAGAGTGTATATTTCAGGGTGTACATACTGATGCATGTGAATAGTTGCATATATATACATATACTGTATAATCAAGAGTGCCTTTGATATCGATAAAAGCAACAAAGAGTCCTGTGGCACCTTATAGACTAACAGACATATTGGAGCATGAGCTTTCGCGGGTGGCGGATGCATGGGTATTCACCCACGAAAGCTCATGTTCCAATACATCTGTTAGTCTATAAGGTGCCACAGGACTCTTTGCTGCTTTTACACATCCAGACTAACACAGCTACCCCTCTGATATTTGATATCGATGGTACCTTTCACATCTAGGGTGTGTATTTATATATGTTATTTAGATTAAAAGTGTAATTGATTGCATTTGCTTTTTTACCAGAAAGAACTGTGATTTCTTTACTAACTGTTGCAGCTTAACAATTTAAACCACAGTTTGCCCCATTTTCATTTTAAGTAACCAAAGCCAACTCATGCTGATTTAATGTAGCTAATTTTTTTGTAGCTGAACTTTCATGGAGATTGTATTAATAGTAAGAAGACTCTGTAATTAGTAAAAATAATAGTCTGAAAGCCTATTTAAATGAGAGGAAGAAAACACCTTCTGACAATACTACACGTTACTCTTTGATTTGCCTTTTCAACTAGCCCAAGAATGAGGTTTTTTTATTTTCAGAAAAAATAACCTTATAATCAGTCCTCCCCTCCCCTGGCCCTGTTCCCGAAACTCCTTTCCATTTAAAACAATTTCTATTGCAGATGAATTTCTACATCAGTGGGGATTTATTGAAAACTTTTTAAACAGTCTGGAAGAATCCTTCAGTGAATGACCCTAACATTTGTTACAAATTGTATCTAACAGAATGAAACACCCTCATAAGGAGCTGTATAAAAAGGGAACAATACCTTAACTCTTTTGTACAAAAAGCAGTTTTATCCCACAAATGGTAACTACTCTATAAAAGACTGTTCTTGGTATATCAACGTATCCTAAGTTTCTAGAGTATTATAAAGATTGCTTTAGAAAAGAGAACTAAAGCAAACGCTACCAGAACACAGTAAGTCTATATGTTGTATAGCAGTATGTGCCAGTGTCTGATTTTCAAAATTTTAATCCATTAAAGCCTTGAAGCTTAAACTCTACTATGGTTCCATTGTAGAAGGAGTTACTGGAAGGTCATCAGTGTAGGAAGATTTCATGAGAAATGTAGATTTAAATTAAGGCTTTAAGGAGAGTGTTTGCCATATGTGAACTTAGTAGGCTGTACCAAGCCTGGGGAGTGGAGAGAAAGAAGACATGTTAAGCATGTAGCATACCCTACAGCATGAGCAAACCCCTTATGCTTAACAATCTGTCCCATCTTGTATTTTGCTCACTCTGGTTGCCTTCTCCGGGCCTGAGGAAGATCTCTTTGTAGCTTGAAAGCTTGTCCCTTTCATCAACAGAAGTTGGTCCAATAAAAGGTATTACCTTGCCTATAGTGTGTTGACCATATCCTGGGACCATACCCTAGGAGCATGCATAATCCATTATACTGCAATGCCCCCAAAACACAATGCTTATGGCAAAATTTTCAGAAGAAGCTTCATTTTTGGTGCCCTCGTTTAACATCCAACGGATGGTTTGGCAGAGGTACTCTGCTTCTCACAAATTAGCTTACCACTGCCACAAATCCACTACCTATAATAGAGAGCCAACGGTGTTTACCACAGGTGAAAATGTACTGCACAAGATTTAAAATACCTGCTGCCACAGGCTCTGGGAGTCAAGATCACTGAATTCTGTTTTGTCCCATTCTAACACTGACTTGCTGTGGGACCCTAGTTCATTTCACTCAGTCTTTATTTCATAATCTGCAAAATGAGGGCAATCATATCTACCTACTTTGCAAAGTTGCGCAGCATAATTAAACAACGAATGGAAAGCGCTACAAAAATGCAAAGAATGATTACGGTTTGTCAGTAGCAGAGTTAGGAACAAGTTTCAGGAGGCAGCCGTGTTAGTCTGTATCCACAAAAACAACAAGGAGTCCGGTGGCACCTTAAAGACTAACAGATTTATTTAGGCATAAGTGCTCATGAGTAAAACACCTCACTTCTTCAGATGCATGAGATGGGAACAAAATTCAGAAACTAATTATTCTTAGCCCTTTGATTAATACACTAGATTATAGGACTTTGGGGGGAATCCTCTTTCCTCCTCCAAAACAAATTTATAGAGAAATGGCCACTTTGAGTGTCCACAAACATCTTTACAAATATTTCAGACTCAACCAGTTCCACTGAGATTCCTATATATTGACAAAACCTCCCAAACTATAATTTATTGCTAACTGAGAACTGCCCAGAACTGCCCAGATATCTAGATTTTTTTCAGAAGAGAAAAGTCAAAGGCCTGAGAGAGTAGAAACTCAAACCTCAATGGCACAGTTTTTGCAGGCTTTTACCCGAGTATGGAACTCAGTGCAGGTAAGTCTGGAAGCCAATTAACTGCACCTGTGGTGTAACTGAAAAGAAACTTCCTTTTCCCTCCCCTTTCTCTAATATACTTTGAATGAATGAATTGAAACATAGATTTAATATTAAGACACTATGTGATATTGTCAGATACTGTATTGGGGTAAATATAAGGAACTAAACTGAATAAACTATTTTTTATGAATTAAGCTTTATGCAAGATATTGTACAATTAATGGCAGGGTTTACTTTAGGGGTATCCTGCTAAAAAAAGAAGGGGGCTGTGTTCAGACTGATATATTTTAAATTAATTATTAAGTTAGTAATGTAAGGATAATATTTCCAACCAGGTATGCTTATGTTACTACAAGTCAGTGAAATATACCTATGCTAGAAATGGATAAGTAAAGAGATAGAACCAAATAATGTGTTCTAAGGACGGTTGAACACAGAGTTGAATAATAAGAAATGAAACTGTTTTGATCATCGGCATAGTTTTAGAGGGAGGGGAAGATGGGGTATTGCCCACTCTCGCAACTGCAAACCTTGGTTAGGCACGGAATTTGCCCACCCACCCATGTGCAGCCCCATTGGCCTGACTGGAGCTGCCCCACGCAAAAAAAAATATAGAAGTCAATCTACAACTATGTGTTTGACCACTAATGCACAGACACAGGTCAGCCATATATACAGAGTTCCTAAAATTATTGTTAAAATAAGGAGAGAAGAAATGAAAAACGTATACAGCTGTTCTGGCCTGCTAAAGAACAGCACTTTTTAAATGACATTGTGTTACTCCGTGTTGGACAGTTAAAACAAAGTAAAGATCATAAAAGCAGTGGAGAGGCTTTTTTTCAAACTGTGAACTTTAAGATAGACATTTCAGCAGTCAGCAAAGTGCCGAGGAGAAAATACTACTTGAGCAAGCACACTGTGTGAAGTTGGCCAGAGGATGCACTTCAAGAGGGGGCCATGGAAAGCAACTTGCAAAAGTAGGTTGCTAATTGGGGATGAGCCAGCAGGTGTTCAATGTATGTATCACCATCGCCATACAAATGGCAATGACCTAACTAGTCTTACATAAACGGGTATGGCATAAGATGTTTTGCACAAATATACTGGAATGTAAGAAAAGTGATGCCTCATCTTCTGATTGGATGGTGAAAGGGGACATGATTTTAATGTTGGCTGGATATTTTAAGTCTTCGTCAGAAGCACCAGTTGCCATTTGATTAACCCACACCAGTTTCTCAAAGAAGAGTAACCCAGTTGAATCACCCAGGAAAAATGGGATAAATTGGAATGTCTCTGTAAGCGCATTGCTTCCTGAAAGCTAAAGACACCTGGAAGGAAGACAGTTGTGGTCCTGTGCCATCCACTAAGGAACCCTCCTGGTAATCCCAAGTACTCATATCGGATAGGCACCTTTATTTGTCTCTTTCTCTTTTCCACCAGTTTGGGTTGTTAACCGTTGGAGTGGGAAAAGACTATAATGCTGTACTTAAATCTGCTCCACTTGGCTTTACAGTGTCAACTTTGCTATTGAGCTGAGAGCTGAAGGCTGAGCAGAGATCTGGTGATAACTAACAGACTTTGAGCACCCTTTCAACATGAATGAACTATAAGGGATAATTACATATGTTGCAGCAATAAAATATTTCAATAATTTGTCTAAAGATTGAGTGGGCAGCAGAATCTTATTCAAAAGTTAAACAGTGATATATTTATTAAGCAAACTGGATGTATGAAGCTGGGTTGGCTTCAAGGGAAACTGAAAGGAATGTCAGATTTGTTCAGATATCTTTGCAGAAGGCAAACAGTAAAAATCTGAAAAGCGTGAAGAATGCTTAGCTCCCCCTTTCCTTTATTGGATAAACAATAGTCAAGAAGGACAAAAATCCTTGTTGCCTTCACTGGAAAAAGAGAGAGAGAGAGAGAGAGAGAGAGAGAGTGTGTGTCCATGCGTTCATACACACAATCCAATGCAGCAGGATATTAAGTCCTGACATGAATTTTCCAGAGATGCTACAAACTGCAAACAAGGGGAAAAAATACATCTATATACAGTATATTTCAATATAACCATAATGTGCAATCATAACCTTAATCAATACGAAAGTGTCAGCCACGTGTTCAGGATCTGAAAAGGCCATGAAAAGACTTATTGGTTGGGGTTTCTATTATTAGATGTGATACAGGAGAATAAAAACACATGGCTTCCATTAACATCAATGGGAGCTGCAGTCACGTAACTGAGAGCATAATTGTGCCCTGTATAATATCTGTATTACTGTAGGTAGACAGACAGACACTCATAATGGATGTATTAATACAAGTACACACATATAATGTACACACTTCTCTGAAGCGTAAAAACAAAATGTACTATTACATTTCATAGTGAAATAAGTTAATTAGTCAGGAACCAGAAAAATGAACTGAACAACATTCTAGACAGATGGCTGAGCACTCCTTAGGCAGATGGCTCTGCTAATTAGATACTGGCAAAAAATAACATTAAAAAGGTGGTTTAATTACATGATGCCAAAAATTAACAACTGCATAAGTTTTTCTTTTTTTCATTATCTGGTTGCTTTCACATCTTACGTTATGTATTTCATCAGTACCTTGGGATTTTTAGATATAATGGCAATGAGCATTATAACTCTTAGACTCATCGACTCATAGACTCGTAGGTCAGAAGGGACCAATATGATCATCTAGTCTGACCTCCTGCACAAAGAAGGCCACAGAACCCTACCCATCCACTTTTATAACAACCCCTAACACATGACTGAGTTATTGAAGTACTCAAAAATGTGGTTTGAAGACCTCAAGCTGCAGAGAATCCACCAGCAAGAGACCCATGCCCCACGCTGCAGAGGAAGGCGAAAAACCTCCAGGGCCTCTGCCAATCCGCCCTGGAGGAAAATTCCTTCCCGACCCCAAATATGGCAATCAGCTAAACCCTGAGCATGTGGGCAAGACTCACCAGCCAGCACCCAAGAAAGAATTCTCTGCAGTAACTCAGATCCCATCCCATCCCGTCCCATCCAACATCCCCTCACAGTGACAGTGAACACGGTCATCCCAAACTATTGTTCACAGCACTCCAAAAATGAAATGGCTTGGCCAAAACTCTGTTTGGCTAAAGAGGTTTTCAGCCCATGTAATTATCTCTCAGTAAACACATATGCTGGAATCCAAGAGCTGGGTCTAAAGAGGCCACTGAGAAGGGTGTGAGAATAGCCAGTGCAGGGAGCTAATGAAGGAACAGGTGAGGATTTCAGCAGAAGTAGAGTTTAGCAGAGTGGTTGTGCTATTGGTTATTGCCAGAATTTTTATGGAACTGTGTTGGTGTCATGAGGTCACTACCTCCAGTTTACATATAAATTCAATTTAGAAAGATTTACAACTCTCCTTTCACTGAGAAAAAAAGGTTCTTCACATTTCAAACACAGTAATTTTTCCTCTTGCCTTCCACATACCTGCCATTTTGTCTCCTGGCAGCTACTTTGTTATGTAATGTAATGTACTTTGTACATTAGCTTTCCAACAGACTTTGAGAAGTAGCTGAGGACTGTAGAACATCTGTTCTTCATTGAAAAGCTAGAAGATGATACATGAAGAATGACTTTCAGATGAGATGAGCTTTCTTCAGAGATGAGAAGGGTTCCCTTTTGGCTCGTCCAGCAAAGGATGCTGGTTTGAGTTTCAGCTGTAGTAATATGCCAGAAACCTCTACAGGGAATCCAACCACCAGATGGGGAACTCTGCTAATTGGTTAAGTCTATTCTCATATCTGGCCACTAGTTGGCAGACATAACAGCCAGTTTTTCTAGGGGAAAACACTATGTATGTTTTCATCTATTTAGAGTCAGTTTTAAATATCTGACTCCAATGTGGAAATGTTTTTATAACAATTACAACTTTTATTCAAGTTTATACTGTTTTTTATACAGTGAGCTGTGTGAAATATTTTAAATTAAACCTCAAATCATGCTTATGCTCATCTGGTTTTGATGTTGACTACAAAGTGAGTGAGCCTGACATGATTTCATGTTGTTAACTACGTAAAATTTGAAGTTTCATGTGGTTTTGATGGGAAGCCAGGTTTCAACTGAGTTTCAATTTAAATATTTTGGTTTAAAACATAGTAAAAGTCACGAGGTGGCAACTCATATCTGTCAAAATCTGGAGAAAATCTTCACACAAAGCCATGTGGAATGAAGAGTCCAAGATTTACACCTTCTGATTATATTTAACATGCAAAGATACAATTCAGTTTTTGAAACATCTCAGGTGGTCAGAATCTAGCACTACATCAGTAGACATAATTGGAAGAGGGTTCTTATCTTAGACATATCAAGATAATTTTCAAAAGTGCTCAACAATGAGCTACTTTATTGACTTTGGTGGGAACAAATTTAGCCCAATGCTGAGCAATTTTGAAAATTCTAGCCACAGTCTTCCATTTCTCTTCTTTTACACTAGTGGAATTCCATTGAATTAAGGGGAGCGAAGAAAGGGGCTCATATATGGCTTATATGTTTTAAACAATACAAAATACTTGGTTTATATTTAATAGAGACAGGTTCACTAGGAAATTAATGCAAGCAGAGTCTGAATGAGCTCTCCCCTGACATCTAGTGGTGAGCCGTGAAAAGGACTTCAGGGGCTAATCTCGTTTGCATGGGCACACTCACCCTGCCTAGGCACTCAGCATGATGGGATTGCCTTCTCAAATAGTCACTTTTGGCTGGTGTGGGATCCCTAGTCTCCTTGTTATTGGGGCAGGAGTAATAAAGCGTTGTTATCCTTGATGTGTGAATTAAGGGCAGCAGAACTGCACTCGGCATTTCCCGTTTGAGGGACTCACCCTCACCTAAATGACACTAGCTCGCCAGGGGACACAGGTTCCAAAGCCTAGTGAATTGAGAAAGGGTGGGGATAGGCACTTGTGCCTGGTGGTGTGGGCCCTGTTCAAGGGCCCCAGGCACTATTTGACCCTTTCTCCACTGTGTCATAACACAGCAAATTTACACTCAATTGAGAGTCTTGTTACATGCAGAGCTGAAATCACTGATATCTTGGTCTAAGTATTGACCTGCTTTGGGACAGTGTCTCTGATGCAAGAGACTGCCTAGTATGCATCAGCAGTGAGGCTCCTCCATTAACAGCTGAAATCATTAAGAGCTATGTTAAGTGCAGGGCCCTGAAAACATCTTCATGTGGCTAGTGAAGAGGCACAGCCAGCAGGACAGCTGTCAGAGAGTGCCAGAGCAGAGTCCTGCAGATAGTGGTGGCAAATGAGTGCCTGAGCAGCAGATGAAGTAAGATGCCTTGTTTACAAACCCCCCCAAAGCCAAATCTGGAATTCAACCCCCCCAAAGTTTGAGGGTATTTGGATCCAGGGTCTTAGCTCTGCCCAATACAGGTTTTTATTTGCAAAATTCAAATAAGACTTCTGAGTTGGGCATGTTCAGTTCTGGCTCCAAAAGTTTTGGGTGTTAGAAACTCTTGTTTTGGATTGGGCTCCCCCCCGCCTTTTTTTTTCAAGATCTGATTTTGACACTGGAAAAAAAAAATACAATGCAACATCGTATTGAAGCAGTATAATAATGTTCTTGCAATCCAAAATGTCTCAGACAGTCAGTAGACAGGAGTAAGGAATAAATGCTTTCATCACCAAATTTGGTCATATGGTTCGATCATTAGCTGCCCCGGGCCCCGGTACTGATAGAGAGCATAGCATGAACATTGATACATGCCCCCCAAAGAAACTGTAACATTATGAAAATCATATTACAAAAGTGATATATGTCATCATGTGGCAGCAATGCCCCTCTGCCATGTACATTGGCTAAACTGGACAGTCTCCACACAAAAGAATAAATGGACATAAATCAGATGTCAAGAATTATAACATCCAAAATCCAGTCAGAAAACACTTCAGCCTCCCTGGACACCCAATAACAGACTTAAAAGTGGCAATTCTTCAAGAAAAAAACTTCAGAAACAGACTCCAATGAGAAACTGTAGAACTGGACTTCATTTGCAAACTAGACACTATCAAATTAAGCCTGAATAAAGACTGGGAGTGGATGGGTCACTACAAGAACTAAAAAACCCTAATTTCCTCATGCTAATTTGCCACTACTGTTATTTACACCTTGTTAACTGTTTGAAATGAGCCACCCTAATTACCAAGGGTGATTTTTCATCCTGTTGACAATAGTCCACTTTAATTGAATTGTCTTGACCCCCCACTTGGTAAGGCAACTCCCCTCTTTTTATGTACTGTTATATATATATCTTCCTACTGTATTTTCCACTTCATGCATCTGATGAAGTGTGTTTTAGCCCACAAAAGCTTATGCCCAAATACATTTGTTAGTCTATAAGGTGCCACAAGTACTCCTTGATATTACAAAAGAGTGATTAGAACTCAGTATACACTTAGGGCTAAATTGTGATTTGACCAATGCATTTCCTCAACAGAATAAGAGGACTCCTATGCGGTCTACTTAGTCCGTGAGTCCAGGCAACCAGGAGTAAGCTGTGCTATATGGCTGCTTGTTCCCTTCACAGAGAAAGGGTACAGAGGATGAGCAGGGAGGGTCAGGGAAAGGGCAGAGCCTTGGCTTTCTCACATACTTGCTGTCTATAGTATTTGAAATAGCATAGGGAGCAGGGAAGTAGGGATTAGGCAGTCACCCCATGCCAGCCCATCACTGAATCAAGAGGAAAGCAATGCCTAAGAAGGATGTTGATGAGTCACAATCCCCCGTGGAGTTTCTTCTGGAGAGCTGCAGCCTATGCACTAAACCTTGTCCCACAACTGTGTTTAATGTCAGCAAATACTCTTTTACAGATTAAGATAAAAAAAAAACAATGAGTTAGAGGCTTTAGTTTAAGGGGAGAAAAATTGGTTACCACGCATACAGAAGGATGAGATAGACAAAGCTTTCTTTGGACAACTAACAGATGTTTCCAGATCACAGGCCCTGGTTCTTATGGGGGACTTCAGTCACCCTGGTGTCTGCTGGGAGAGCAATACAGCAGTGCACGGACAATCCAGGAAGTTTTTGGAGAATGTTGAGGAAAACGGACTGGTGCAAGTGCTGAAGAACCAACTAGGGGCTGTGCTCCACTTAACACACTGTTCACAAAAAGGGAAGAATTGGTAGGGGACCAAGTGGGTGGCAACTTGCGCAGCAGTGACCATGAGATGATTGAGTTCAGGATCCTGAAAAAAGGAAGAAAGGAGAGCAGCAGAATATGGACCCTAGACTTCAGAAAAGCAGACTTTGACTCCCTCAGGAACTGATGGGCAGGATCCTCTGGGAGGCTAAAATGATGGGAAAAGGAGTCCAAGAGAGCTGCTGTATTTTAAAGAAGTCTTATTGAGGGTGCAGGAACAAACCATTCCAATATGCAGAAATAATAGTGAATATGGCAGGCGACTGGCTTGGCTTAACAGAGAAATCTTTGCGGAGCTTAAATACAAAAAGAAACTTAAAAGAAGTGGAAACTTGGACAGATGATTAAAGAGGAGTATAAAAATATTGCTCGAGCATGCAGCGGTGTAATCAGGAAGGCCAAAGCACAATTGGAGTTGCAGCTAGCAAGGGATGTGAAGGGTAAGAAGCAGAAGGTCAGGGAAAGTGTGGGACCCTTACTGAATGGGGGAAGCAACCTAGTGACAGATGATGTGGAAAAAGCTGAAGTACTCCGTGCTTTTTTTGCCTCGGTCTTCACAGAGAAGGTCAGCTCACAGATGCTGCACTGGGCACAACAATATGGGGAGGAGGTGACCAGCCCTCCGTCGTGAAAGAACAGGTTAAGGATGATTTAGAAAAACTGGACATGAACAAGTCCATCTGTCTGGATCTAATGCATCCAAAGGTGCTGAGGGAGTTGGCTGATGTGATTACAGAGCCATTGGCCATTATTTCTGAAAACTGGTGGCAATCTGGGGAGGTCCCGGACTACTGGAAAAAGGCAAACACAGTGCCCATCTTTAAAAAAAGAGAAAAAGGAGAATCCAAGGAATGACAGACCAGTCAGCCTCACTTCAGTCCCTGGAAAGATCATGGAGCAGTTCCTAAAGGAATCCATTTTGAAGCGCTTGGAGGAAAGGAAGATGATCAGGAACAGTCAACATGGATTCATCAAGGGAAAGTCATGCCTGACCAATCAGATTGCTTTCTATGATAACATAACTGGTTCTGTGGACATGGGGACAGCAGTGGACATGATATACCTAGACCAGAGGTCGGCAACCTTTCAGAAGTGGTGTGCCGAGTCTTCATTTATTCACTCTAATTTAAGGTTTCGTGTGCCAGTAATAGATTTTAATGTTTTTAGAAGGGTTCTTTCTATAAGTCTATAATATATAACTAAACTATTTTTGTATGTAAAGTAAATAAGGATTTTAAAATGTTTAAGAAGCATCATTTAAAACTAAATTAAAATGCAGAGCTCCCCGGACCAGTGGCCAGGACCTGGGCAGTGTGAGTGCCTCTGAAAATCACCTCGCGTACCGCCTTTGGCACCTGTGCCATAGGTTCCCTACCCCTGGCCTAGACTTTAGCGAAGCTTTTGATACAGTCTCCCACCATATTCTTGCCAACAAGTTAAAGAAGTATGGATTGGATGAATGGACTATAAGGTGGATAGAAAGTTGGCTAGATCGTCGGGCTCAAATGGTAGTGATCAACAACTTGATGTCTAATTGGCAGTTGGTGTCAAGCGGAGTGCCCCAGGGGTCTGTCCTGGAGCCCATTTTATTCAACATCTTCATTACTGATCCAGAGGATGGGATGGATTGTGCCCTCAGGAAGTTTATGGATGACACTTAGCTGGGGGCAGGAGGTAGATATGCTGGAGGGCAGGGATAGGGTCCAGAGTGACCTAGACAAATTGGAGGATTGGGACAAAAGAAATCTGATGAGGTTCAACAAGGACAAGTGCAGAGTCCTGCACTTAGGATGGAAGAATTCCATGCACTGCTACAGGCTGGGGACCGACTGGCTAAGCAGCAGTTCTGGAGAAAAGGGCCTGGGGATTACAGTGGATGAGAAGCTGGATATGAGTCAGCAGTGTGCCCTTGTTGCTAAGAAGGCTAACAGCATATTGGGCTGCATTAGTAGGGGCACTGCCAGCAGATCGAGGGAAGCGATTATTGCCCTCTATTCAGCACTGAGGAGGCCACATCTGGAGTATTACGCAGGGCCAGCTCCAGGGGTTTTGCTGCCCCAAGCAGCGCGTGCGCAAAAAAAAAAAAAAAAAAATCCACGATTGCGATCTGCGGCAATTCAGCAAGCGGTCCTTCACTCCGACCGGGAGTGAGGGACCCTCCGCCGAATTGACTCCGAATACCTGGACCTGCTGTCCCTCTCCGGAGTAGCCGTCCCAAGCACCTGCTTGCTAAGCTGGTGCCTGGAGCCAGCCCCGGTATTGTGTCCAGTTTTGTTTCCAAAGAAGATGGAGTTTGGCTGTTATCAGTGGTGGCAGATGGCAGAACAAGGAGCAATGGTCTCAAGTTGCAGGGGGGAAGTCTAGGTTGGATATTAGGAAACACTATTGCACTAGGAGGGTGGTGAAGCACTGGAATGGGTTACCTAGGGAGGTGGTGGAATCGCCATCCTTAGGGGTTTTTAAGGCCCGGCTTGCCAAAGCCCGGGTTGGAATGATTTAGTTGAAGTTGGTCCTGCTTTAAACAGGGGGTTGGACTAGATGACCTCTTCCAACCCTCATCTTCTCTGATTCTATGTTGTAAGAGACCTTTTTAAAATTTTTAAATTAGTGAGAATCATACACTGTATTGCAGAATCAAGCATAGCAGATTTTTTTTTGGCTTTATTTTATTTCTTTAGCCAGTAACACAATCAATTTCACCACTGCTCTTACTTATTCCTTTTTTCACTAATATCTGCTTAGAGTATATTCACATTACATTTATTAAGCGAATTCTCCCATTGGAGCTGAGGGCATTTTGGATTCCTTTATATAGTAGCTCTGACTCAAAGTTCTGGGGAAAAAGATAACTGTAGGGCACAGCAATAATAAAAAAAAACCTAACTAATAATAATAAATAATAGTCAACGATAATAACTGGTCAACAACTGGAGGCTTATGAGACAAGAGAGAAAAAATAGTTCAAAGACAATTTTAAAAAAATGCACAGAAAAAGGAGGAAGGAGAGGATGAAAATGACCATTAATATTGTCAATAGACAAATGAATCCTGTTAAGAAGAAAGAAAGCAGGATGCCAGAGAATAATAAAAGAAATATAGGAAGGACTAATTTGTGCAATAAAAAACCAGTGAAGAAATAAGCATGTCAATAGCAAAGGGAAGCAAAAATGAGACATACTGGTTCCTTTTCAGTGGGAGGATTTAAGTCCAATATACATTTCATTGCTGAAGTTAAGTTGCAAAAACAAGTACCTGAACCATGATTCTGCTGTTTAAAATAACTTGCTGATATATGAGATGTTTAGAAGGTGAACTAGGCAAGACTGAACAACATAAGAAATATGGATGGCCAAACTAATCTGCTGATTAAAGATAAAGTTTCCTGTGGTAACAACCATAATGATGAGAGTGATATTGACAGTAGGAGAAGGGGAAAGAGAAAGAAAAAAAATAATTTCTCTCTTGGTTATATTTAATTTAAGATAGCTTGCTTGAAGATGAGAAAAATTAAGACAGTCTGATAGAAACAAATTTATAAGTCTGAGGGGAAAAGGATGGAAAAGAGGATACAACTGAATGTAATCAGCATTGCAGGCTTTGAGAAAAGGCAATGTTACCAAGAAAGAAAATATAAAGCAAAAAGAATAGGGGATAGAGGAAAGAGGAAAGAGCCCTGGGGGACACCCAGCAAAATAGGATGAGAGAAAGCTACTTACTATAACAGGATACTTTGAAAGATCAATCATAAAAGTACGAAGAAAATCATTGCAGTGCAACTTTAATTTGTGGTGTACCTGCTCTGTGAATAAATTGTACAGATACAAAAGGAACCATGGAGAGGAAAAGAAAAAGTAAGGAAGACAGATAAATAGAAGATTGAGGAGGATTAGGATTAATATTCCCTGACAAAATGAGAAAAAGAGCTTGAACAGGAGCGTAACATTAACTACCTATTCAATACAAGTAATGGAAGGGGAAAAGCCAATAATGCAACTTGAAATCCCCAATTACAATTTCCTGATGGAGATCTGGGATTATCGTGATGTTCTTAAAAAGACTGAAAGTAATTCCTTTTCATTCATTATGATTCAGGGGGACGGAAAGGTTCAGAACACTGGCAAAAGATATGGTACCATTTACTTTTAAATCACATGTTCAAAATTGCTCCAGACTGGTAATTACTGGAAGTCGGTATAGTCTAATAGCCTTTTAGACAGTTACTTATGTGAAGTGAGTTGGGCATCTCTGTCCAATTTCTAACTGGCATTTTTATCAGCATCAAGAGAGTCCTACAGGAGTTTCCTTCAAGTCTAGATTGACCTACACTGACCGATAATTCTAGGACAGCAGGGTTTGCTACTGTCTATGCCGTATCTGTTTTGTGGTTAAAGAGGATTTCAATCCTTTGCACTTTCAGCCTGTGACTTTTTATCAACATTTTAGTTCATTAAAAAAATATTTTACATATTGTGATGGGGCAAGGCCAGATGGCTACAGTAAAGTACTGAGGAACAGGTATGTTAGCCCCAGGCTAAACAAATCCCTAGTACCATGGTAACCAAATGGCAGTTGCTCCAGGTTAATCAAGCAAGGCACCTGGCCAATAATTTTCTAGAGGCAGTGGAGATACCTACATGATTAGAACATCCTGCAGCCATCAAGGCAGGCTAATCAGGGCCACTGGGTTTAAAAAGGAGCTCTATTCAGTCAGGCGGAGGAGCCAGAGGAAAGGAAGCCACGTGTGAGGACTGGGACTAAGAAGCGAGAGGAGCGAGACTGGAGAGGGGTGCTACTGAGGATGGAGGAATTATCAGCACGATCAACATTAACAGACACCAGGAGGAAGTCCTGTGGTGAGGATAAAAAGGTGTTGGAGGAGGCCATGGGGAAGTAATCCAGGGGGTTGTAGTGTTTTCTGCATATGCAGCTGTTACAGGAGGCACTATACACAGCTGCAATCCACAGGGCCTGGGCTGGAACCCGGAGTAGAGGGCGGGCCCGGGTTCCCCCCAAACCTCACAACTCCTGATCAGACACAGGAGGAGTTGACCCAGACTGTGGGTTCCACAGAGGGGAAGATCACTGAGGTAAGCAAATCCGCCAATAAGCACAGGACCCACTAAGGTAAAGGAAGAACTTTGTCACAATACATATCAAAATGATGATCGAAACAATGACAATTAAGTTGGAAGTTTTTTCTTCCTGAAAAAGCCTTACAACAGCCAGATACACATTCTTAAAACATAAGTGTCACAATTACAGAGAATGGGTGCCATTTTCTACAGTGCCTATGTGACTTAGAAGCCCAAGTCACTTTTTCAAAAGTGACTTAAGACCAGATTTTCAAAGGTATTTAGACACCTACAATGTGACTAGAGAGATGCCTAATGAGATTTTCAAAAGTGCTTAGGTGTCTAACTCTGATTGGCATCTAGATACTTTTGAAAATCCCACTAGGTATCTATGCATCTTTAAATGCCTAAATACCTTTGAAAATCTGGCTCCAGGTACCCAATTCCCATAAGAGCAATTGGGCTTCCAGCCACTTCTTAAAATTCCACTACATGCTTCTTTAGCACCTTAGAAGACCTTTAAAAATCAGGCCCTCAGCCACTTAGGCACCTACATCTCATTGAAAGTTGGAATCTTGATTTTGAATTTGCTCT
This sequence comes from Chelonoidis abingdonii, assembly GCF_003597395.2. Classification (NCBI taxonomy): domain Eukaryota; kingdom Metazoa; phylum Chordata; order Testudines; family Testudinidae; genus Chelonoidis; species Chelonoidis abingdonii. The sequence goes on from NC_133770.1 coordinate 134,134,839, forward strand.
CTTTAAAATGATCACTTTTTGTTTTAACTACAATGTTTTAGCAGTTTTGAGTCAAATACATAACTATGTACAACCTAAACTTTGAGACAGTTTGTTTTTCTTTGGAGAGGTAGAGAAGATAAAAAGACAAAGATTGATAGCGTTCCAGTTTTCGGCAGCATCTATTTTTTGAGGAGTGTCAGTAAATAACATACTACTGACAGTTAAAGAGTCACTCCTCATAAACTCAAATGGGAATTTTTCAATCTTTACATGGATGAAAAAGCTACTACATTTTTCACTTCCACCTAAATGGCTTTATGATATTCAATACTCTAATTACGCAAACTTCATGTTGGCCTCAGTTCTGCAAAACACTTGAGCACATGCTTAATCTTAAACAAATTGGTAATCCTATCCTTTTGAAAAAAGGTACATAAGCATGTTCTTAAAGTTAACTACCGATTGAGTTTCCAAGGTACTTTCTATCATGTAACTAATCTGTGGTTCTTTAAAAAGTTTGCTAGAGTTAATTCAGTCTCAACAGCAAATAATTTATTTTGCCAGATTTCCAAAATATCTTAACAGTCAAGGACAACCAATTTCATATAGAATAAGCTCTCAAAATTAGACTATTTTCTTATAACCATTACAATGCTGGAATCCAGAATGACTTCCCACAGTCATTTTACTATAATTTGCACAATGGATAATTGCTTTTTAATTTAGCAGCGATTTCTCTTTATAAAAAAATAGTCTGATTAAACAAACAAGAGTAATTAAGGGGCAATCAGATTGTCAACCATGTTATAACCATTCTGCTTTTCATCTACTTCGTAATAGCAAACGCTCAAAGCCAGACTAATTCCTTTCTTAAACTGTGTCCTTTCCCATAAACAGGGAGATTATGAATCGCTTTCATCTTGTGACATGGTGATGCCTGCATAAAAAGAATTATATCTGATTTTTTGTATTCTATATTTGGTTTTAACTATATTGACTATTAATTACTAATAATGTTGCATTAAAGTAGCATGCGTTTGACTGATGTATACTGCAGTAACACAAAGGGCAACTCTTTATCAAATCCTAGGGCTATATTTACCCAGGTTGTGTAGCTGTGATATTTCAGTGATCCTGACTCAAATCTGTGGTATCATGCTATAACATGATAAAATTCATTGACCACTCCCATATCAAAAAATTTATTCATTTTAATCCGTTTGGGGTTTCTCTACTTCACTTTGTTACTTTATGACTTTATCCTCATGCTCAATTATTTCAAATTTGGTGACAATATATATCTCAGAACAGTGGCACCACTATGGGCACCTGCATGGCCCCACAATATGCCAACATTTTTATGGCTGACCTGGAACAATGCTTCCTCAGCTCTCGTCCACTCATGCCCTTATCTACCGCGCACATTGGATGACATTTCATCATCTGGAACACATGGAAGGATACTCTGGAAAAATTCCAACCATGTTTCAACACCTTCTATCCCCACCAACATCTCAGCTGATCAACTACTGGAGTCACTTCTTAGCACCAGGTTAGAAATAAGTGATGGTTTACGTAACACACGTAACAAAAACCCGCAACTGCTATGCTTCCTCGGCCTCCAGCGCCATCGCCGAACACCACAAATCCACCAAGTGCTGAGGTAAAACCATTTTGCTCCAACCCCTCAACAACAGAGACCAAACACCACAAAATCTCTCGCACAAGCATCTCAAGAACTACAATAACCCGCATGAGGAATATGGAAAACAGATCAATAGAGCCAGACGTGTCCAGAAGCCTCCTGCCTGCATAGCAAGCCAAGAAAGAAACCAAAGCAGAACTCCACCAGCCATCACATACAGTCAGCTAAAACCTCTCCAACGCACCATCAGTGATCTACAACCCATCCTGGACAATGATCCCTCACTTTCACAGGCCTTGGGAGGCAGGCCAGTCCTTTCCCACAGACAACCTCCCAACCTTAAGCATATTCTCACCAGCAACCACACACTGCACCATAGTAATTCTAACTCAGGAACCAATCCATGCAACAAACCACGATGCCAACTCTGCCCACATATTTACACTAGCGACACTATCACAGGACCTAACCAGATCAACCACAGCATCACCGGTTCATTCACCTGCACGTCCACCAATGTAATATATGCCATCATATGCCAGCAATGGTGGTAGAATGTGCCTTCGGATATTTAAAAGCTCACTGGCGCTGTTTGATGACTAGGTTAGACCTCAGCACTACCAATATTCTCATTGTTATTACTGCTTGCTGTGTGCTCCATAATATCTGTGAGAGTAAGGGGGAGACATTTATGGTGGGGTGGAAGGTTGAGGCAAATCACCTGGCTGCCAATTTTGAACAGCTAGACACCAGAGCGATTAGAAGAGCACAGGTGTACATCAGAGAGGCTTTGAAAACCAGTTTCATGACTAGCCAGGCTACATTGTGACAGTTGTGTGTATTTCTCCTTGATGCAAACCCACCCCCTTTGTTGATTTTAACTCCCTGTAAGCCAACCACCCTCCCTCTTCGATCACAGCTGGCAAAGGAAATAAAGTCACTATTGTTTTGAAACCATGCATTCTTTCTTTATTAATTAAAAAAAAGGAGATAACTGATAAGGTATCCTGGGTGAGATAGGATGGTGTGGAAGAGGAGAGGAGGAGGGAAGGACAAGGCCACATTGCTTATTGTAGCCACACTACAAATCAAAACTGTTTGAATGGCAGCCTTCCGTTGCTTGGGTCATCCTCTGGAGTTCAGTGGCAGGGTGCCCGGAGCCTCCCCACTCCTCCATGTTCTTGGGCATCTGGGTGAGGAGGATATGGAATTTGGGGAGGAGGGCAGGTGGTTGTACAGTGAATGCAGCGGCAGTCTGTGCTCTTATTGGCTTTTCTGCAGCTCCACTAGACGCCTGAGCATGTCTGTTTGATCCCCCATTAGCCTCAGCATCGCCTCCTGCCTCTTCTCATCATGTTCACTTAATGCTTTCCTGGACTCTGCCACTCCATGCATTCAGCTGTGCCCTATCAGTCCAGGAGGATGGCATGAACTTGGAAAATATGTCATCACAAGTGCGTTTTTTTCGCCTTCTAATCTGCGATAACCTCAGGGATGGAGATAATAGGGGGAGCATAGAAGCATTTGCACCTGTGGGAGGATGAAAAGGGAGAGTAAAATTTAAGATGATACGTTTCTGAGAACAAAAGGGAAACTCTTTCACAGTAAATCAAGCAATTCACAGCAGACAGTACATGTGCTTTAGGTACAAGGTCGCATTTTCCCTTTCACTTTGAGTGCCTCACATCACATCACACACGGCTGTGCAACAGCATTCGGTTTCCAGGCAGCCATGGTAACCCAAAGAGTACATGGGTCTGGTTTCTAATGACTTCATAACATGTGGGAATGTTTTCAAACTGAAGCACCCTCCTTTCCCATAGCAAGCAATGCCAGTTGGGTTTGCCATTTAAAAGGAGGGGCTGCGGTTTTCAGGTGGATGTGCAGCAAACACTTTCCCTCACCCCTCCCCTCACCGCATGGCTATTCTCAGGGATCCCTTTTAGCCAAGCACAAACAGCCCAGCATGAATGGGATCCTTTTATTGTTCCCTTACAAAAATTCCCCTATTTCAACCAGGTAGCCATGAATGATATCACTCTCCTGAGGCTAACACAGAGAGATATAAACCAAATGTTGCTTGAATGCGACCAAAACCCAGGACCATTTGCCGCCATGTTTTGTGCTGCAATGATTCCAGACTACTTGCTACTGGCTTGGCATGGTAAAGTATCCCACCGTGGAGGATGAAATAAGGCAGCCCTCCCCAGAAATCTTCTGCAAAGGCTTTCAGGGTACCTCCAGGAGGGCTTCATAGAGATGCCCCTGGAGGATTCCCGCTCCATCCCCAGACACGTTAACAGACTTTTCCAGTAGCTGTACTGGCCACAAATGCATCCCAAGTCTTCATGGCAAACCAAACATTAAACATTATTGCTTTTAAACCCTGTACTGTAGTTACAAATGTGCACTCACCAGAGGTGTTTTCTCCACCTTCAGTGTTGGGGATCCTGCCTTGTGACGGTACTGGTCCAGTGTGATTAAAAGTTCCTGGCTGTCGAGGAGAACGGATTCACCGCTTGCCTGCTGCACATTCTGCTCCTCTTCATCATCAACAAAATACTCCTCCACATTGCAAGTTTCCACAGACAGTGGTGGGGTACTGGTAGGGTCCTCCTAGAATGCCAGAAGCGGCATGTATGGGACTCTGACCCAGAGTGACCATTTGCCTCCTTTGTCCTTTGGTAGGCTTGCCTGAGCAGCTTGACTTTTACGTGGCACTGTTGTGTGTCCCTGTTGTAGACTCTTTCCATCATGCCCTGTGCGATTTTGCCATATTTATTAGCATTTCTTCTTTTCAATTGGAGTTCTGCCTGCACAGATTCTTCTCCCCATACTGCAATCAGATCCAGTGTCTCCCATTCGCTCCATGCTGGAGCTCGTTTGCAATTCTGGGAGGACTGCATGGTCACCTGTGCTGCTGAGCTCACCACACTGACCAAACAGGATATGAAATACACAGGAAAAGCCCTAAGAACTTTTGTATCTGGCTAGTGCATTGGAGTTGAAAGTGCTGTCCAGGGTGGTCACAATGGATCACTCTGGGATAGCTCCCAGAGGCCAATACAGTCGACTTGAGTCTGGGCTACCCCAAATTCGACCCAGCAAGACTGATTTTAGCGCTACTTCCCTTACCGGGGAGGATTACAGAAGTCAATTTTAAGAGCCCGGGTTAGGGTTAGGTCAAATTTAGCCACATTAGGTCGATGGAACGGAATTGCTTGTTGTAGATGCATTCATTGTAAAATCAATCTAATGTGGCTAAATTTGACCTAACCCTGTAGTGTAGACCAGGGCTATGAAAGGGCAAGACATGCCGAACCTGTGGGGCTTTACAGCCCAAAGGAATCCTTCCAAGAGGGCTGGTGATCTTACTGCAACTCACCAATTCTCCAGCCAGCTGCTCATTTCCTAAGCAAAGAGGAACATGAGACACGGTGACTTTAATAGCAAGTGTTGAAAGGGGCATAACAGGGACAAAGACCACTTCTCACAACAATTCTCTCCACAACCACCTGCTCAATAAGGCTAAGTGTGGCAATAAACACAACAGCCTGGCTCATGGAAGATGCACGTTACATTTTTAAACCCAATCATCTACCCCACAGCTAGAACACATACTCCACAGAGGCAGCATCTGGAGGCAAAATCCGTAACCCATAGGCCACAGGTTAATCTCTCAGAATCTACAACAAACTGAGGTCTCTGTAAAAGTCTGCTAAAATGGAACAAATTCTGAAATTAAATGCACAACAACTACAAAACTAAACACACACATAAAAAACATTATTTCAACAGAAAAAGAACAGCAAAGCACACCCAGTCTCAGCCTCATTCCCAAACACTCCCACAATCCTCAAAGAGAGGGTGACAGGTACTTTCATCTTTAAAAAGGCACCTACAATGTGTGAGAGATTATTGCCTTCCAAAAGAGGACACTTGAGTCTTAAAATCAGACATGACCTCCACAAAACCTTCTTGATATATTTCCTATTAAGATATATTTAGGCCTTAATCCTGCAACTTTTGTCAAGCAGGTACACACACCTATGCATGCCTGGAGCCCCAGTGAAGTCAATGGGACTCTGTGCAGAGCCAGTTGCATGACTGAGACCTTAGTGCTCATGAAAGATGACTTACCACCACCACCACCACGCTCAAAAAACATTTAAGTTGCTCTATAAGGAAGGGACTAATAAACACCACTGAATTCATGCTTACTGCCTAGGGCAGTCAGGGAAACAGAATAGCAACTGAAACTGCACTTCGTTGTATAGCCTCAGGGTGAACTATGTGATAGAGAACAAGGTGCATCCTCATTCACATTGGGCACTGCTAACTATACAGCTCCATGTTTTCACAGCCACAATAATTGATATACAGGCAATCCTCAAATCCTCTATCAACAGAATGAGACAGCATGGGCTAGCTTTCCCCACACTGTCTCACTTGTTAGTCTCACCTCTGAATTAAAAGACCCAATTCTACAGGTAGGACAGTGAATCAATCTCCAAATCCACTAAATGTAAGCCTTTCTCCTGAGGCTGCCAACAAGGAATGATGGTGATGCCAACACTCATGCACTAGGAACTGGAATGATTTCACCCACTCATTTCACAAAGTCATACAACAGCCATCCGATGAATGTTAATTACCAACCTGGGTTGGATTTAAACTGATGAACTAGAGGTGCAAAAGATACACAGTTATTCAGATTTTTAGAAAGCTAAAACGATTCCACACAATCTAGATGCCCTTGACATAAATGAAAAATATGTCTTAAGGATCATTTAAAGACAATTCACCATCAGTATATCATCATAGAATATCAGGATTGGAAGGGACATCAGGAGGTCAACTAGTCCAACCCCCTGCTCAAAGCAGGACCAATCCCCAATTAAATCATCCCCAGCCAGGGCTTTGTCGAGCCTGACCTTAAAAACCTCTAAGGATGGAGATTCCACCACCTCCCTAGGTAGCCCATTCCAGTGGTTCGCCACTCTCCTAGTGAAAAAGTTTTTCCTAATATCCAACCTAAATCTCCCCTGGCAACATAACTCAAATCCTCTTTCTCCCCAAAGAATCCCCCCCCCTTTCTATTTCCACCCCTGTTTTCAAATGCCTGGAAAAAATACGAGCTTTGCGTTGCCCTTTATGAACATCCATAGCCATCCAGTCCAGCACAACCTACCTGACTTTTTAACCCACTCTAAACAGACTCACTATCCTTCTAAAACTAAAAGCAAATACAAGATAACAAAGGCCCAAAGCCTTTTCTATGTGAACAAAAACGGGGAGTTGTGTTCTGTTACTTAATTTGTCTGTATTTATGAATACTATTTTTGAATTAAATTTCTACTAAACCTTTAACCAAGAAAAAAACAACAAAAAAGCTCTGCATTATACCTAGGTTAAAACTAGCAGAGTCACAGATCAGAAAAATGTCTCATTTATTAGTAAATGGAAGACAGACAGATATGCCTATAGAAAAAAATGGGGTATACTGATTTAATTGTAACTTGAGCCACAGATATTCAGGAGCTAATGAAATGGTGATATGGGCTCTAACTGAACATTACACAGTCTTCTTGTCTGTAGTAGGACCCAGGTGATAGCAACCACTTGGTTACTGGTTACAGATAAACAATTAGACTAACCCCAAGGAGCAGACAAGTGGCCTGAAAATAACAGACTTTGTCATATGTACAAAAATGCCAATTTATTTTGATAAGTTCATTTGTACAAGTGAAGTTCCTCGTGTGTGTGTGTATATGTGTAACTTTTCCAAGCATGAAAAATGAATAGACTTTCAATGGATGTAGTAAAAGGATTAGAAAACATGTCTTATAGTGACAGATTCAAGGAGCTTAAGCTATTTAGCTCAATAAAAAGAAGATTAAGGGGTGCCTTGATCATGGTCTATAAGCTTCTATATGGGGAACAAATATTTGATAACGGGCTTTTAAGTCTAGCAGGCAGAAGCATAACAAGATCCAGTGGCTAGAAATTGAAGAAAAACAAATTCAGACTGCAAATAAGGTGTACATTTTTAATAGTAAGGGTAATTAATCACTGGAACAGTTTATCAAGGATTGCAGTAGAGTCTCCATCACTGGCAATTTATAAATCAAGACAGAAAGTTTGTTTTTGTTTTTAAAGATATGCTTTAGTTCAAATGGAATTATTTTGGGCAAGTCCTATGGCCTTGCTATATGGGAGGTCAGACTAGATAATCACAATGGTCCCTTCTGGCCTTGGAATTCCATGAGCCTATAAAATTTTGTAGGTACAACTAATAATTTCCAAAGTTTTTGGGTTTTGTTCGTTAAGTTTTACCACAACTTACAATTTCCTAGGTTTCCATAATTTGTTTTTCTAAACCCTGAACATTCTTTAAGCTTTGTTTGTTGTTGTTTTATTTTGTTTTCTTTGTTTCCCACCCACTCTGCCCTTAAACTATTGCTGTATATTTGCAATCCAATTTAAAGCTTTTTGTTTGGGAACTACTTTAACAAAATAGAGAAAAATACTGATTCATCTGACACAGAACTAGTTTTCACAGGGTATGTTAATTATATTACATCCCAGATAACTATGTTAGTTAGCATATCTTGGTTTCCAACTGACTAAAAATAAATTCCTTCTCTTTGTGTACTTCTTAAAGACCTTCATAACAGATAGTTTGGCTTTGAACATTATTAATAAATAAAAAGTCAGCAGCATTAGTATAGGGAGGTAGAGTTTGTAGTCTCATTATAGCTCTATAACCCAATCAGTCAGTACTGCTATGCACCTGAAGGAAGCCACAGGCTCTGCAGGGAAGTAATTCCATATAAAATGTAAATTATTTAGGGCACAGACCACATGTTCATAAGCACCTGTACCACATCTAGCATAATGAGTATCCAAACATGGGTGGAACACCTGGACACTACTGCAGTATAAAGATTAAGTTACACACAGACACATCTATGTTAAAAGAACATTGAAATCATACAGTCAAGCACTTAAGTGAGGAAATGCCAGAATTAAGGTTGCCTGTTCAACCTAATTCAGCCCCCTTGCATGTATGCATTATGACACAGTCTGTAACTATATGATCACATACACTTTTACTATTTTTTCCCCGTGACATCTACCTCATTCTGTGCACAGGATGAACGGTGCAGTATTTCATTTTACACTCATTGTTCACTATGAGGCCAAAGTCCTGATTTTACTCACACTATTCAAACCCTGCCGCAAACACAGAATTATTAAGTTCCACATGGGCTTTTCTATGGCACTGTGAAGGTGACCCTCACCAGCAGTGCTGCCTGGGATTCAGGCAGAGGTGGGGCAGATGGTCCCTCTTTCTGATATCTGCTTTTTCCTCTACAACTCTGTCCACTGGGATCAGACCCTTTTTTGGCTCAGCCCTCCTGCCAGGTCCTGTGTTCCAGTTCACCCCTTGTGGGTTACACAAAAAGAAAAGTTAAATAACAGAAAAGTCTTTTGGTACCCACAAGGGCTTCTGGACTTTCTCCTTAGCTTTGGGGCTTAAGGTCTGGACCCTTGTGGATTCAGGGCTTTCCCCAGCTAGATTCCCCACTGAGGGATAGACTCTTTTTGTTATCCCACCTGTAAGGGTTGGTAGGGGAGCCTGGGTCCACTGTCTTCACCAGGCTCCAACCCAGGGCCATGTACGTCTTTTTGTTACCTCTTTACTCCCATTAAAAGCAATGGCTGCATTCACAAGCATCAGTTTAAGCACAGACATATGTCTTTGCTGGATTGGGGTGAAAGTGATCAAAATGGTAATAGACACACAATTTGTTAGCTTCTGATAATCTCCTTATGTACTTGCTTGTTTCTTTTTTAATTTACATCTGTCCTCAAATTTACATTTTTTAAAACTATATTTACTTCTCAATTTTTAATTTTTTAAAAGTTTGTTAATATTTTAAACATTCTGAATAAAAGAGCATGACACAGCATGTATGTATGCCTATATTACCCGCATAGTGGGTAAACGGAGTGATTTGTATTTTGAAGGTGGAAGTTAAGTGTGTACTCTTTGAAGGAACCAAGAGCTCCCCAAGAAGTTTTCAGCACGAAAAACACAGAAAGCAGCACTGTTGCCAGCAGCTTTTCAATGCTAACTATATAACATTTTCAGTGTGATGGTACAATACAAAATGTCAGGGTCATCTAGGGAAATTGAATAAAAACGCCATATTAACATAACCATTAAGCCCATATTTCGCAACTGGTTCCATGAAGGGTGCTGAAACAAATATAAAGCTAAGTAAAATAATCATACAAAGGAAGAATCAAAAGTAAAATACAAAATGTAACATAGGCTTTGGCCTTTGCATTTTGTCTTTCTGAATCTTTTCCTTTCTCCTTCTCTTACTAAGTCATCATTAACTGTACTGCTCTACTGTTGGCTTAAAAATCAGCTAACATGTTGCTGCTGCACTGGGTGGACTATTCCTGCACTCACCAGTTTAACCCCTTACTTCCAGACAGGTCTCTGTACTCGAAAAGAGTAGTCTGTTAGAAAACATGCTAACTAACAATTTCACTAACACAACTAAGCCACCTAGTGCAAACATGGACTAATTGTTTTGAACACAATTTGTCCCTATCTAACCTTGGTGCTAAAGAATGTTTAATATTATGTTAATTAAACCATGTTACTTAACACATTTTCAAACCCAATACTGTTTTGCAGTGTGGACATGGCTTGTCAAGAGTTACAGTAGAAAGAATGCCAACTTTCCAAGTGTCAAGAACTAAATAGGAATCTCAATCATTTGACTGTTGCCTCTTGTTTTCACGTGGAGGGATTGGCATTTAGACAATCCTAGGAGGAGAATGCAGATCTGATGCAAAGGGAGTCAGAACAAGCATTCCTACTTGGCAATAGTCTAAATACTTTTAAATGTGTGCTTCCAAATTCCTCCCACCAGCACCACAAAAACATTTTACTTTGCAAAACTTGAGAAGTTGTAGGATTTGGAGCCTTTTGGATTTGATTCTAAAACTGAGATCTCCAGCTGCATAATAACCCTAGAAAGTGGAACAGCTCGTGAATTTAAAGAGGTTAACCTGCAGTGTGCTCATAAGGAGAAAACTGTGCATGGATACCCAGTCTCCTTTATATCCTTGCAGTAGCCAGCACAATTTCAGCCCAGGTTACCTGTGTCATCAGGATACTCGGTGAGCAAAACACCACAAAGAGGAGCAGGAAAATACAGGATGTGGCAATGAACACCCCTCAAACAGTAGCCAGTGTTGGCTGAGTATACAGACTGGGAACTAGGCTGTATCCACTGCAAGGTTATAGCAGCAGGTAAACTCTTGATGCAGGGCTGTGATAAATTACAAATAATCCCAAAGGTAGTTGCTGCAGGACATTTCTCCACATTTAAAGGAATACTAGGACTGCTGTATGTCTCATGCATTTGTGCTAGAATGGTGGAATTCCCAAAACGTGGGCAATCTCAGCCCCATACACCAATTAGTCACATACTCCCATCAAAACAGGTATAGCTGTTTCACATTTCATCAGCACAAGGCACTTCACATACTTGCTAGAATAAGCAACACACAGGTGCCTTTTCAGACATATAGTCAATAGGGAGTCTCTGTCTACTTGTAATGTTATACGTATCCAGCTAACTCACAGATCTGTGACACTGAGTGCTCAGGGACATTTATAGTATTTCTGACCTCTCCCACACATGCATTCTTTTCATTTACAATAGATATAAATTTCATATTAATCTTCATTTAATAACTCATCCAAATACAATGCAAGCTACTGATATTTTAGAAATATTCTTTATTTTATTTAACCATGTCCTAAGTAGGGCCCTACCAAATTCATGGTCCATTTTGGTCAATTTCACGGTCATAGGATTTTAAAAATTGTAAATTTCAGGAGTTCAGGTATTTAAATCTGAAATTTCACAGTGTTGTAATTGTAGGGATCTAGACCCGGAAAGGAGTTGTGGGAGGGTCACAACATTAGGGTAGGGCAGGTTGCGGTACTGCTACCATTACTTCTGCACTGCTGCTGGTGGTGGTGCTGCTGCCTACAGAGCTGGGTAGCTGGAGAGCCATGGCTGCTGGCTGGGAGCCCAGCTCTGAAGGCAGAGCTGCTGTCAGCAGCAGCACTGTAGAAGTAAGGGTGGCATGGTATAGGATTGCTACCCTTACTTCTGCGCTGTTGGTGGGGTGCTGCCTTCAAAGCTGGGTGACTGGCCAACAGTCACTACTCTCCCGTTGCCCAGCTGTGAAGGCAGCACACAAGTAAGGGTGGCAATACCCCCTAAAACAACCTAGTGAAATCCCTGCAACTCCCTTTTGGGTCGGCACCCAATTTGAGAAACGCTGGTCTACTCCGTGAAATCTGTATAGTATAGGGTGAAAGTACACAAAAGACCAGTTTTCATGGGGGGAGACCAGATTTCACAGTCCGTGATGTGCTTTTCATGGCCATGAATTTGTTAGGGCCATATTCATAAAAGAAAATATGAGAGAACACATAGAAGGGTAATTACTTATTATGGAGGCACAGGGCACAATTCCACAATCAAGGTTCTTTTTGAAAATGCAGCTAACAGGGGAATTTATTCCAGTGGGAGGGAAAGGTGTGCGTTTTGATAACAAAAAAATAATAAATGCTACATATGAACTTCTCATAAGCATGGTCAAAAATAAAGTTGTGTTTATGTTAGTGTTATTAAACTAAAAGTCAGTGAACTTGTTATTTTATGAAAGATTAAATAATTTTTAAATATTGAGAAAAATATTTTTGGAATTTCTGTATTTTTAGTGATTGTTGTTTTTGTAAATGAAGTTCAGAAGCCATATTTCCATGTCAACACAGTATTGTTTTGAATAAAAATATACAAGGAGTCTATAGCAAGCAACAAGTCCGCCAGTAAAGTGAAATCATACAATTCTTTGACCACAGTTTAGATGGCACTGGATAACTGAAGTCAGCCTGTGATATTATTTATTATTATTATTATTTGCGTTCTGGTAGTTCTCAAAACCCTCAACCATGGTCAAGGCCCCATTGTGCTAGCGCTTGCACAAACTTAGAATAAAAAAATTGCCTGTGACCTGAATAGCTCATGATTTAAAGACAACAGAGAGCCTAGGGGAAGGGGCACAAATTCTTCCCAGTTTCCTCTTCAAATAACAACCACCTTCACAAATGAACACCAGTGAGGTATGAATTCTAAATCGCACCAGCGTATCACACACTAAATGGTCCAGGTGATGCCAGCTGGCCTGAAATACACAAAATGTTATCTAGCATGCACTAATGTACTCTTGCTTCAAACAGCACTATGTTAACATGCATTAGAGAAATTTTAGTGCAAGGAAGCAGGGTCTACATGGGCCAGATCATGTACAACATATTGGTAAGCTTTAGAAGTCACACCTCACTGGTTTGCATTATTATACTGTGTAGACAAGACTTCAGTTTCATTCTGGGAGACTGTGATGGGATATAAAACCCCCACAGTGGGCAACAAAGTGTTAAGGAGCTGCAGTGGGGTCAGCCAGCACCAGCCCACAACACCCACAAGAGGTGCACAGACTGGGGAGGAGTTAAGAGGGGTCAGAACAGCTCACTTAGAGGCAGACCGGGAAAGAGAAAGGACCATTACCTTGCAGCTCCTGAGGAAAGGGCTCAGGGAAGGCAGGATCTTTCCCATCCACAACTACCTAAAGGTCTCTTCCTGAGGAAAGGCAGGACCTGCTTCTCTTCTACCTGGAGAGAGAGGCATTTCCCCCTCTCACCTACTGACCCAGTTTATTTGTGTTGATTCCCTGTGCTTTGTTTATGGACTTCCCCGAAGGGGAGAGACTTGGAACTGACCAGCCCGGAGGCCCAAGGCATGAGAGGAGGCAGCTGTCACCCCTAGAGAGAGAGAGTTGTCAAGCCAGAAGGAGAAGAGGTGCCAAGTGATGAGCTGATCTCCTTCACACCTTCCTGTTACAGACTGCAAACTTTGGGCAATACAGGGTGATAAGCAATGGCCCAGGGAGGGCAGCCTTAAGGCACTCTTTGGTGTCAGACCTTTGATAGCCCACAAAGGAGCCTGGGCTTGAGTGGAAGGGCCCAGGCTTCCCCACTAAAACCCCTCTCTGCATTTTGAAAGGCCTAAGCCCTGACCACTAGGCAATGCTCCCCATGAGCAAAGACCATCACAGAGACACAAAGAAAATCAAAAACAAATTGCAAAAACTGTCTGAAGACAGCTCTCTGCCACTGGTATAACTGAATTTATGCTACAGGTTGTACAAGTATAATTATTTCAGTTAAAAAAAATCACACCACTAACCAAAATAGTCATATTGGTACAAAAATTTGTAGATAGGCCAAGCCTTACATTCCTACATAAATGGACTAATTTTCAGAAGCACTAAATGCCCAGCAGCAACTATTGACTTTACAATTATTTACTTTTAACATTTTAATAGATGGCTGTTAGGCATAATTTTAAAATATATATATATCTATATATATATATATCAAATTGTAAATAACTAATTAACACTGCCTCTTTGATTTGTATAGCAATTGCTTAGCAATATGTGATCAAGCTCTCCCTGTTCCAGGGGTAAATTCTGCAGTTTTTCCTTGAGCAAAACTCCTAGAAAAGACAATGGGAGTTGTGCTCAGACAACACCTGCAGAATATTGCCTCCATTTTTCTTGTTATTTTTATAGATGCATAGGTTTTAAGGGCTGAAAGGACCATTATGGTCATCTAATACAACTTCCTGAATAACATAAGCCACATGCAAGGGGTCTGTTGGCCCCTTATTGAAACTTTTTGGTTGGCCCTTTCCTAACACTAGGAGAAGGGGGAGGCCGAAAGAGCAGTCAGCTTCCTGCGACTGAAGGTCCCGAGAGCCAATGAGGAGAGGCCAATGCTCCAAGTCAGCCAGATTGAAAGGATGGAGAGGTAAATGAGAGAATTGAAAGCCCATGGCCTGTCTTCTGTGTGAGCTGTGGCTGCATGGGCAAAGTAAGGCACAAGAGGCTGATTGGAGCAGCCAGAGCAGAGCTGGGGAGAGTGGAGCAGCCCAAGGAGCAGCACAGAGTGAGGGAGCTGGAGCAGCAGAGACCAGTCACACCAATGACAAACCAGGACTGCCCAGAGATGGGATAGTGAAAGGCCTGCTGTGCCAGAAGTAAACTAGAACCAAGAGCAGGGAGTGGCTGGGGAAAACAAGGTGGAGACGGCTCTGTGTAGAGAAATGTCGCCAGATGAGAGGGCCTTGATGCCCAGACTTTGATGGGGGATGTGAACCTGATTGGAGGTGAATACTGGAGAGAAGGGTCCTGCTACCTAGAGCCTGAGGCGTGTAGCCACCACTAGAGAAGGTGTCTTACTTGTTGTATCACCGCACCACAGCCAGGTCCTGGGAAGGAGGCCTGGGATGTATAAGGAATAGGCTGAATTTTCTGGAGTTCCAGAGTCTATTGTTTACAGGGTTCCTTTAACAGCCTCAATTTGTTTCCTTATTTGTTTGCAGTTGATGTTTAATAGATTGGATGTGGTTTAAGTTCTGTGTGCTGATTACTATGTCAGGGAAGGGGCCAGTGAGGAGAGAGACTGGAGATTAAGCTTCCAAAGGATCCTGGGCCCAGCCCTATCAGGGTAATGAGGACTCCTCTTTCTCTCTCCCATGTGGCGGAGTTCTCAAGTTCAGGCAGACTTCCAGGTAAAGGCACTTGACACAGGGACTCAGATCCTTTCACCATCCGATTGTAGTGGGGTGGCATAGAAGCCAGGAAAATTCCCCACAATAGCAGGAACATTTCCCTATCTACACATAGAACCTCCCCCAGTAATTTCTACAGCAAGCCCATTTTAAATATACTGGTCATGAAAGAACATGATTAATTTAAAAATACAGTTCCCAAAAAAGAAAATAATGTAGACATCCCATAGTTGTAAATGCAGAATAAACAAAATAATCATAATACACTGTTCTTGTATAGTGCTTTCATCAATAAATGTCTATGTAGTTAATGAAGGAAGACAAGCATCACGATCCCTATTTTACACATGAGAAAACTGTGACAGAAACGTAAAGTAACTGACTGCAAGTCATACAGCATGGCAGAGCTGAGAGTAGTACAGCAGTCTCCTTACATCCAACCCACTATTCTATCCGCTGGACCATACCAAGTAGCGCTGTAGGCTACAATTTTCAAAGGGGCCAAAAAGAGTTGGATGTCTAACTGCCATTGATTTTTTCTACAGGACTTGGTCCCTCAATTCCTTTAGGTTTCTTTGAAAATCCCAGCTATAATGTACATCTTGATTAATGTTCATCTAAAGGTGATTTTAGTAATGGGCATCCTATATATATCTTATAGTTGTTCACTGGTAATTTTCCTGTTTTGTTTTTTGTATGCATGTTTGTATTTTGCGACAAATAAATGGTCAGTGGGAATGAATCTGTAAATATCCTGTACTGTTTCATATGCTAAAAGATCTAGGAAAAACAACAACATTAGAAAGATGTCACTTAATGATTCATGAGGCTCTTAAAGTCTGATATTTTATGAAGCACAAACTATTTTTGAATTCACAAAATTAGTTTGTGTTCCTTTCGTATAATGTAGGCACTTTTAAAAAATGTATAAACTGGAGCAATTGAGCACAAAAATGAAAATAAATTAGAGAAAACTTTATATTGTACTTACAGAAAAGAAATTAACCAAAATATAAAAGTTCTAAGAATAGTGTTTTTCATTAAACCTCTATCCCTCCTGTTTCTGCAGTAAACACTTTCCTGGCTCTTTCATGGAGCACATAGCAAGACAAGTTCACCCATTCCTTAGAGTTCATAAAGTTTTCCAATATGTCATCATATAATAACAGTGATGCCAGCTCACATTAATGGTGATACTGATTTGACACACTATCTAATTAAAATGAGACAAAACTGCATGATTACTTTCACGTTTTAAAATAAACATTTAAAAAAAAAACATAGCTTGAGCTATCATTATAACATCACCATTGAAGACCCTGTAATCAATGAGCTCTGCCCAAATGAGTAGATATAACTATAGAAAAAGCCTATCTAAGGTATACTGCTCAGACAGTACTACACATCTGACATGGTGATGTATTATTCAAGTGCTCCTGCTGGAATCCTCCATGAGCACTCTGACTCCAAATGCAAGAGTTGCAGAATTCCAACAGGAGTACCGAGATGGCAGAAACCATGAGGAACAGACAAATTATTAGATTTAACTTAGACACAAAATGTGCATGACCTATGGCATCAGAATATATGTTCTTTTCACAATGACATTTGGCATCAAATGCTTTTTTGAACTAATATGTCATTTGCTTTCCAGCTAAGATGTCATCAGACTGAAAGCCAAGATGAAGATATAAAAAGAGAAAAACCCTGTTCTGTGCTATCCAATCCCTCTCACAGGATTTTTACTGGACTGGATTCATCAGTAGATAAAATCCGGCCAGCATGTTGGAATAAAAGTAGGTTGAAACTGAACTGAATCCAAGAGGCCAGTGGGAGTCAGAACACCATTCAGCTGCTTAGCTGCAGGACAAAAACACAGCCAACTCCAAGAGCTGCCAACATAAATGACAGAGGAGTTTGCCAAGGACCAGCTGCAACTGTTTTTATCACAAAAATATCTTCCCAGGTGGCTACCCAGACTCTGTGAGAGTCAGCTAAAGTAAAGGATGAGATGTGGTGCAATCTCCAACAAAAAATAGTGTTTTAACTTGTAGTTAATGTCTGACAATAGAAGTTTATATTTTGTGAAACAAGTTTAAAACACAGTTTAGACAATTTTTTGTAGACAGCAGAGAAAAAAGTTTTATTTCTTCTCTCTTAAAACATATGGAAGTACGTGTATGTGTGCTTTGTTTGTTTCCTATGTTATCTATATACATTGGCTTGAAAGCACTCTATTCATTTCCCTGTTGAAACTTTCATGAGCTATACAAAATGTCAGACACAAATTGGGGGCTTTACTCTCACTTGTGTGTATCATTCCCATTAGTATCAATGAGTGTTATGTTCACACAGAAAGGGGAACAGAACCTTTGTACCATTCTGCTTTTGGCATACTGTGCTTTGAGAATTTTGGTTCCCATGGGACTCCCATAACTGGATGATTATTCTATTCAAAATGCAGCTCACATGATGAAAAGTGGCATGCCACAGCAAACATTACATAGTTGATATTTATGGACAAACAGGTTCATATTAGAATTTAGGATATTGATATTTAGGGGTTCCAACATTCAGACTCCAAATAGAATCTGATTATCAGCCCTTTCCTAAATCTTCCTACTGGCTTTGCAGGATTTACACCTCCCACCAACAAACATAGTTCCATCCTTATCAGCAGATGCTCCTGCCTTCTGATAATTTGTATTCCCTTTCCCATTTCCTACATCCTTTGGACAGTTCCAGAAGAATCCGTCTCCTGGACCTTCAATAGGTAGCTGGCCTATTCATTCCATCTTAATTCTTTGGGAAGTCAGCAAAATAGATCCACTCTCCAAACAGGGGAGGAAGAGATTAGACAAGTCTATCACTTTTAAACAGAAAGACTAGGAAAGCACCTAGGCCTTAGTAGAACCAACTGTGCTAATGCCTTTGAAGCTTCTGTCTAGATTCTGGGAAGCCATTACCCTGTACTTCGTAGTCAAGCTACCTGTATCTAACAAGCAGACTGTAGTATTCACTATGTCAACCAGCTGACAAAAATGTCCCATTTCATCCCCCGTGTGCACCTGCCCTCTACAGCAGAAACAGCCAAGCTCTTAATGACTCATGTCATCTATCTTCATTGACTCCCAGAGCAAGTCACAACTGATCAGTGTCCGCTGCTCATTTAGCAGTTTTTGGGGAAACCTATGATTGCTTGGGGGCCACACATATATCCACCGCCTGTCACCCACAAACTGACAGTCAGTCCACACGAGCAAATCAAGTGATGGAACAATACTTGCACTGCTGCATGAATTTCCACTAGGACAACTACTCGAGCCTCCTACCCCATGTAGACTTGCTCCTACCCCAAACAATGCCACCAGGCTGAATTCATTCTATGCAAATGGTGGCTTCCACCCCTGTCTCCACCTAGACATATCTGTTAACTCCACAAATCCTGTGACCACTCTTTGGGTGTAGCAGATCCATGAGCTCCAAGAAGAACTCAAGGCCCATCCAGACAAGGAAGACTACAAGCAGCATGCTAAATGCTTGTGCCAGAAAGGTTTGGTATTCACTCTCAGGCAAAAAATGTGGCTCTCAGCCCAAAACCTCCACACCAACTAGCTGTGTCATAAACTGGAGCAGGAATACTTAGCTGATGGTATATGGCCTGAAATAATCTAATCCAGTGACCAGGAAGCTTCAATTACCCATATACCTAAAAATATACTCAGTGTTCATAGAATATTAGGGTTGGAAGGGATCTCAGGAAAGCATCTAGTCCAAACCCCTGCTCAAAGCAGGACCAATCCCCAAATGGCCCCCTCAAGGACTGACCTCACAATCCTGGGTTTAGCAGGCCAATGCTCAAACCACTGAGCTATCCTTCCCCCCAGGTAGGCTTACTAAAACCTACACTGACAACCCTTTCACTCACAAGGGTCAACCACCACCTGCTCCAGTATGGATCCAAGGACACAATAAGCATGAGGTCTACGAGATACTGGACTCAAAAATCAGATGCAGCTTGCTCTAGTACCTTGTAGACTCCGAGGCGCTGGCCCAGAAGAACCATCCTGGGAGCCCACATCCCAAGTCTATGTCCCAATCATGTGGTAGCCTTCAATGCTGCCTATCCTGGGCTGGTGGGGGGACTCTGAGGGGAGGGTACTGTAAGGTCCTGTGGGTTTAGTACCCAGGCCTGCAGATCTGACAGGCAGCTGACCTCTCCAGTAGGCAGGACTTCCCGTAGTCTTTGTCCATAGTGGGCAATGGCATGCAAGCTGGTTAGAGCTGCTGTCAGGTGGCCTCCGAGAGAGGTCCTGATTGGCTTCCTATACTATATAAACACAAGGGATGTTTCAAGAAGTGTCCAGTCAACAGTTAGAATTTCCTGTGGCTGCTATGGCTATTCTTACTCTTGAACTCCTGGCTTCAAGCTTGGCTTGATTTGGACTTTGACTCCTGACCCTGAAACCTGCCTTGGACTCTGCCCCTTGGTATCTATCCTACCCTAGAACTTGACTATGAACTTCTCTGATACTCCCAGGCTCAGGTTTGACCCTGCTCTGACCTTTGATTCTGACTGTCCTTGTCAGGATCCTGACACAAAGGTTTTTCATTCTTGTTACTTCCAGGGATGTGGAGTTTTGGGTGGCAGGGAGGGAAAGCCTTCAAGGAAGTAAAGACTGAGTGAGACATAGAGGTTTGTCTCCTTCATCTTCTACTCCTCCTTCATCTCAAGCTCTGCCTTGTCTGGATCACTAACCATCTCAGACTCTGCTGCTGTGTACTGATAGCAGCATTGGACTTGGAATGGGCAGGTAAATATTCTTCAACACAATATTGCCCAAACAACATTCAGAAAATGTTCAGCTGCTGAATAGCACTGATGTGTCATATAGCAATTTCCTTATGAGTAGCTGTTCATACACTAAGATTTACTCTACATATTTTTAATTTCAAGAAATATTAAGTCTGCAGTAAGACCCTTTAACAGAATTATTCCAGCTAAGATTTTTATGCATAATTATTTACCATCAATAAACATGTTTCATGCCCAATAAACTCCTAAACTACCACAAAAAAAGTAAAAATGCAGCTATCACAAAACAAAAACCCCAAAGAGACAAAAACAAACTGTGCTTTTGCTTTTATTATTATTATTTATTATTTAAGAGGATGGAGTGTTGTTAATTAGTGAGTGGGTGATTTGCAACCAGGGCTCCAAACTTCTGTTCCCAGCTCTGCCCTGGAATCACTGTACGACTAGGTCATTTACACTCTCCGGATCTGTGAAATGGATATTATAATCATAATAATATGTATCGCCCTACAGGGGTTATATGAGTTTAATTATTATTTGTAAATCATTTAGAAATCTTTTAATGACATGTGATAGCCACAACTAAACCATTAGGTCAAGATTTTCAAAATTAGGATCCTAAGGCTCCTACATCCATATTTAAGCACCTAAAGACTAATTTTTAAAGGTCTTGAGCACCCACCAGTTCCTACTGCAGGCAATGGTGAAGTACTGGGTGCTTAGCACTTCTGAAAATTAGACCACTTAGTTAAGGGCCTGATTTTTGGTTCCTGCTTTTGAAAAACTTGACTTCATCAGTTAACAGGTTGTTGTTGCTGTTAATTTACCTCTGTTGTGGCAGGCCACTAGCCAAAGCCCTTTATGGAATGGATCCTCCACTTCCATTGACATAAAAACATTTAGCCCAAGTAAGAATTGCATATTCAAACACTTAAATATATTATTAAATGTTGTGGGATTTCTGTAAATTAACAGAAGTATCTGTCTTTTATAAGCCCATAGGCCAAGATGTTCACATGTTACAAATTATTTTAATGAGGTAGGGAAAAGAGCAACAGGAGGTAAACTACAAGATTCTGCAGCTGTCAGGTAGAAAAGTGAAACATTCATGGCCGTCATCATCATCCCTCTACTCTCTACTCTCCCTAGTGTCAAAGTATCATAGGTTTCAAATAGGAGAACTGAGAATTTGCCTTTGGCCTTTTTGAAGAAAAGGCCCTAAATGCCCCTATTTATCAAGCTTAAAAGGGTGTATGGGTCGTAACATTTTGTGATTAGAGCCTTAAGGGTCTAAACTTGAAAGCTACACAGTCTGAACGCTACACAGTAAGAGGCCTGTTATCAAGGTAAAGTTGATAATGGAACTCAATGTATTTGTGAGCCATGATTTTATAAAATAAGTGACCTAGAACCTGAGCAGGAGGAATTCATAAGCAACCTTGAAATAATGATTAATTCTCCTCTACAAATGTCTAGATGATGTGGAAAGTAGTTGAATAAGTGCAAAGGACAGATATATAGTTTGGCTAAAATGATGATATATAAGCCTGTGGAAGGTTTGCTGATATTATACACTGCAGTACTCTCACTGCACTAATCTGATAAATCTTGCTAAGCCTTGAACTTGGTGTTCTGCTTCTGAATTCTCCATTTCATACATAGTTTTGAGTCCCCATGTCAAAAAATAGTAGTTGGAATGTAAAATGTGAAATCTTCAGGTAGACTTGTAAAGGCACAGGATAAGCTTACACCACAAAGAGGACTTCCCTGAAGAGAAACCTAATTTTTTAAGAGGCTATTATTTATGTAATATTTCAACCTTGATCTTTGGCAGGTATAATATAAAAACAGAGGAGGACAAGTACTAGATAATTGTATTTGTCTTACTGATGATGAACATATGCAATTGCTCTTAAAATGCCCTGTGAGATCACCTATTTCCTTGTATGGGTCCTCGTTTGTACAGGAAAACATGTCGTTTTAAAGTTTCATATAGTTTAATAAGTTATTTTAACATTGAATATTTACTAATATTTACTAATATAAAATACAAACTGTAAAGCCCAACCCCTCTGCACTAGGTATTTTTCCTATGAAAATCTGGTTGCCTTTCAGATGGAAAGTAGGTGACCTTTGGGAAGAGATTGGGTCAGGGTAACCGGCCAACACTGACCTTTATCTTAAAGTAGTTCTAGATAAGAAGTAAATCATATATTATATACTTAAATGCTCAAAATGATGCTTATTGAAGTGTAACAGGAAGATTAAATAATAAGAATGTTAGGTTTTGCTATAAGAGAGAGACCTAGTGTGTTAGCTTTTGCCTTTTGCTAATTGCTTTTTAATTTTTTTTAGTTTAGAGATTATTAAGTGTATCTAACTCTCATGCTCTTTCTCTCTAAAGTCTCTCGCAAGACTTCTGTTTGCTGCTCCTGTTCATCTACACCTCTGGTCACTTAGGAGTCGGCTTTTTAAACCCCTGTTCTCCCTGAGTAGCCCTGCCCCCTGGTTAGCAGTTAATGGATCCTAAAGAGATTAGGATTCAAAGCCTCATTAAGAAGCTCTCAGTCTTACTTAGCAGGCCATTAGGCTCAGCACTGCCCAACAAAGAGACCACACTATAGACTAGTCAAGCAACAAGCACACAAACACAGATGACAAACTCACCCCAAGGGTCACAGTTGGTCCTCCTGCACCTGGAGATTTTCCTCTCAAAATTCCCATTTGCTCTTCTGGTTTGCTAGCTTTAGTTCAGACAAGCACCCAACATTTTGGATGCTTATCTGAAATTATCCAAACACCTCAAATCAGCAAAATTGGTCAGAAAACCTCACACAGGCGTTCTGGTGAAAATCCTAAAACGTCTTGCTATGTACTGGGATGGCCCCAAGAAGAGTGTCAAGGCCTAAATAGTTAATCTTGAAAGGAACCTGCTCTAGTGTGATATGAGACTGTGCAAAAGTGGCAGCTACTGTCCCCAATGTGGCTGGCTAGATCAACCACCAAATAAATAAATAAACAAATAAAATCAAACATATTTCCTGCCCAGGCATTTATTTGAATTTATTCAGAATAGTGACACTTTTCTCTACAGTTTGATAGGCAGAGACCTCTGGCAAGAGTCTATCACTTAAAACACAACTGCACAAAATACGAAAGAGATTTACTTCCTGTAGTGGAGTGGTCACCCACTCCGAGCCTGAAAGGGTTCCAGCCAGCCCTGGGAGAGGACTGGGGATGTGGGCTAAAGGCTGGGCTGATTGGGGAAACAGCCTCAGCTGGAGCCACAACCCATTCAGGCCACAGTTGGCCTTATAAAAAGGCTGTGAGCCAGGAGCTCAAAGAGTCTCTTTCTAGCTGTGGAGAGAGATGGGCCTGGCTTCCTGAGGACTGAGCAGTGTACCTAGAGTAGAGCAGGGCGAGCGGAAGGCTAGAGGAGCTGAGGAGCTTCAGCCTAGAAAACCTGCAGGCCTTGCTAAAGGCCAGGAAGGGTACTGGGGTTGCAGAGGTGGAGCCCAGGGCAGGCAAAGGCAGCAGGTCCAAACTCCCCTTGCTGATGATGAGTGGTTTATACACTGCAGTCCGCCTCAGGGAGCAGGGGCTTGATGATGACGGGCAGTAGCCACTGAGGCAAGGTAGGGATACGGAGTTGGGGGTTCCCCTGGGTGGGGAGACCCAGAGTGTGGGTTACTGCCAGGGCAGAACCCTGACATAGAAGGGCACCAGGATCCGGGAGGGACACTGAGGCCAGTGGCAGACGAGACATCACCGATCAGAGGGCACTCTGGAGCTGGAGAGCTAATTCCCAGGACAACCAGCAGGAGGTGCCACACCAGTGAGTCATCACATTGCTACACTTCCTCATAAATTTCTTTAGGGACCCCTTAACACAATCTGCTTCTTTCCAGGTGTCTCTCCATACAGGGAAAAGCAGGATTTACATATTCTCAAAATGATTTATTCCAGCCTGAAGCTACCATCTGGCTATCCTGAAGACTACAGGACCCAGTCTGCCCAGCTCTCCTTTTTTTGAGAAACTGGCTGGAGTCACCCAGGAAACAGATGGGCTCCTGAACACTGTGGGAAAAGGAAAGTTCCAGTTCATCCTGCTTATGGAACACAGTGTTATCGCCAAAGTCAGCAGCATGAGTAGATTTATAAACCTTTGATAAACATCCTTCCTGCTCCTCTTTGTAGCAAAAGAGGAGCAATGAACCATTTCCAACAGAAGATTTCTTCCACTGTGAAAATTATTAAAGTAATTTCAAATCTCTCCCTATGCCTTTTTTGAGTTCTGTATTTGTGCATATATGGAAGACTAGGGGGGTGGGGGTGCATGGGTGGAGGGGAAGAATGTGGTAAAATTAAAACTAATCTCTAAACATCTTCCCCTCCTCATAGATTTTGCTCTTCAGTAAGAGCTTGTAGATTATTTTGTTCCTGTTTGATTGATTAGACTATAGAGACAAAGACAAGGGCAAGAAGGACCAAAACAGAATTACTGGAATCCAGGAAGTAAACAACTTTCACAAATAGAAACCATTGCATAGGTGTGATAGCTAAAGAAAAAAAGCCAAGGAATGTTATACTCCTGTATGTACATATTGTGTGTGTCACACAAAACTTTACATGTATATATAAAATGACCTGAAAAAACTAGACATTGGACAGGGAAAAATTTCAAGATAATAAACAGTTAGTAAAATGACTGGGAAAAAAATTATGCTCACCAATGCATAAGTTAGACATTAAACCTATTTTCTCCAAAGAAGGGCTACATTAAATATGATTCCAAACCAATGGATTTTAAAAGAAAGTACAGAATACCAAATATTAGAGCACAGAACATAAAAAACTAGATTTTTCAACAGCTTTGAAAGTCTTTAAGCTAGTTGAGAGTATGTGTCATTCAAAAGCACATTCTCTCTGCTGGAAGATCTTTTATGTTTGATTGTTTTCAACAGACATCACTCTCACAATGAAAGACTAGGGTCAGCTGATGTGGCAGATAACACTAAGAGTATGTCTACACTACGAAATTAGGTGGATTTAATAGAAGTTGATTTTTTAGAAATCGATTTGATACAGTCGATTGTATGTGTCCCCACTAAGCGCATTAAGTTGGCGGTGTGTCCCCACAGTACCGAGGCTAGTGTCGACTTTCGGCGCATAGCACTATGGTAGCTATCGCACAGTTCCCACAGTCTCTGCCACCCATTGGCATTCTGGGTTGAGCTCCCAATGCCTGATAGGGCAAAAACATTGTCATGGGTGGTTCTGGGTACATGTTGTCAGCGCCCCTCGCCCCCCTGTGAAAGCAATGGCAAAAAATCTTTTCTTGCCTTTTTTCCTGGGTTACCTGTGCAGACAACATACCATGGCAAGCATGGAACCCGCTCAGCTCACTGTCACCATATGTCTCCTGGATGCTGACAGGAGACGCAGTACTGCAGTGCTACACAGCAGCATCTCCTTGCCTTGCCTTGTGGATGGCAGATGGCGCAATATGACTGCTAACTGTTGTCGTCCTCCCATGGGTGCTTCTGGCCGACCTTGGTTAGGTTGGTCGGGGGCACCTGGGCAGACATGGGTGCTCCTAGCAGGCCTTGGTGAGGTCGGTCAGGGGCTCCTGGGCAAAAATGGGAATGACTCCAAGTCATTCTCGTCTTCAAGTTGCTGATTACACGCAGCCAGACACCAGGGCGGTTAGAAGAGAACAGCAGGGCACGCTGTACATCAGCGAAGTTTTGAAAACCAGTTTCATGACTGGCCAGGCTACAGTGTGAAAGTTCTGTTTGTTTCTCCTTGATAAAAACCCACCCCCTTGGTTCACTCTACTTCCCTGTAAGCCAACCACCCTCCCCTCCCTCCTTTGATCTCTGTTTGCAGAGGCAATAAAGTCATTGTTGTTTCAATTCATGCATTCTTTATTCGTCACACAAATGGGAGGTGTCAAGGTTCCTCCCCACTCTGAACTAAGGGACAGATGTGGGATCTGCATGGACACTTCTAAGCTTAATTACTAGCTTAGATCTGGTATTACTGCCATCCAGAATTTTAGTGTCTGGATCACTTCCTTTCCCCAAAAACCTTCCTCCCTGGTAGCCTTGAGAGACTCCTTCACAATTCCCTGTGAGTCCATCAATTCCTTGGTCTTAAAACAAGGAGAAATTACCATCCCCCCTTTCTCCCACCAATCCCTGGTGAGTCCAGATCCAATCTCCTTGGATCTAAAAACAAGGAAAAATCAATCAGGTATTAAGAAAAAGGCTTTAATTAAGGAAAAGAAAGGTAAAAGGAAACCCTCTGGGAGAGATTAACATACCACGTACTCTCATAGACAACAGATTCAAAACACAGAAGATGTCCCTGGCACAAATTAGTTACAAAAAAAAAATACCCAAATCCCCAATTTTGATAATCCCTAATGGTATCAAGACAAGTTAACAAGAAAAATAACATAAACCTATTTATCCCTTTCTAAACTACTACTCTGATAAGAGCTGGTCTTGCTCTTTTCACTCCGGCTGAAACTGAAACTCTAAACAAAGGAAAAACTTCTCTCCTTCCTTTTGAAACATCTTGTTCCCATTGGTCCCCTGGTCAGGTGTCAGCTAGGCTAGGTGAACTTTTTACCCTTTACAGGTAAAGAGCATTAACCCTTAACCACTGTTTATGACAGGGGGATAACGTGCAAGGTAGCCCGGAAGGGTGTGGAGGAGAAGGGAAGCACTGGGATGGGGCAGTTGTAGGGGCACCCCCTAGAATGGCATGCAGCTCTTCGCAGAAATGTATGGCTGGGGCTCTGACCCGGAGAGGCTATTTGCCTCTTTGGTTCTGGTAGGCTTCATGCGGCACTGCTGCAGGTCACTGTTATAACCTTTGTCCTTCATGCCTTGGAGATTTTTTCAAATATTCCGGCTTTTCTTCTTTTGGACAGAGTTTGGATAGCATGGATTCATCTCCCCACACAGTGACAGATGCAGTACCTGCCATTCGGTCCATGCTGGAGCTCTTTTGCGATTCTGGGACTCCATGCTCACCTGTGCTGATCAGCTCGCTATGCTGGCCAAACAGGAAATGAGATTCAAAAGTTTGCGGGGCTTTTCCTGTCTATCTGGCCAGTGCATCTGAATTGAGAATGCTGTCCAGAGCGGTCACAATGGACCACTCTGGGATATCTCCTGGAGTCCGATATGGTCGAATTGCATCCACACTATCCCAAATTCGACCCAGCAGGGTCGATTTCAGCGCTAATCCCCTCGTTGGGGAGGAGTACAGAAATCAATTTTAAGAGCCCTTTAAGTTGACAAAAATGGCTTTGTCATGTGGATGGGCGCAGGGTTAAATCGATCTAACACTGCTAAATTTGACCTAAACGCATAGTGTAGATCAGGGCTAAGTAATTTTGAACATTTCTCCCAAACAAAGCCCTTTGTTTCAAAGGACTTCCTCATGGATGGGTTGTGGGGGGTGGGGGAAGCAGGCCCCGTTAAATGGTTTGCTAAATTGTAATTTATGGGCCCTATTCTGTCTTTGCATACTAGATCCAACTCTCACTGAAGTCCATAGTGGGAGACAGCTGTGAAGAACATAGCCACATTCTGGCTTCAGATATGTGCTTATATCTCTCCACCTCCCTCCACAGAGTGTGTTAAATTACCAGACTGAATTTCATCAGGCCTCTCTTTTTGTGGGTACAAATAATTGGGAGTGTATAAACACACCCTTTAATATTTAGTGTCAGTGTAGCCCAAGGTCCAGTGTGCTTCAACAGCAGCCCTGGGAACTACAGGTTGTGGACTACAAACTATGGCATGTTGGGAGAACATCCTGGTTCCTGACAGGATGTACCCTCTGCCCCCCGCCCCACCAGGAGGTCTCAGCACTGACAGCTGGGAGCACGTAGCAGGCAAGCAGAGAGGAGGCTGCTGGACTGTAAACATGTGCTATGTTCTTTACAGGTAGGACCAAAAAGGGCTTAAAGAGCCCTCTGAGAGGAGTTTAGCTGAGACAGAAGGAGAATATGGGCTTATTTGGTTTGGGGTCTAGTTATTGTGGGAGTTAGAACATGTTTGTAAGGGGGGTTGTGTTGTACAATGTGCCCTCTGCTCTCCCAGGAGGAGGTCTCAGTACTGACTGAGCTGGGAGCACGTAGCAGGCAAGCAGAGAGGAGGCTGCTGGACTGTAATCCTGTTCTATGTTCCTTACAGAATAAAGCCTGGTTCCTGGTGGTTTGTCTGAGTGGGTCTGGCCGAGGTGAATGCACACTGACACATAACGCAGCACACACAAAGGCGCCTCAGGCCCAGTGTCCCAAAGTTGTGTAAAAAGTCCTAAGGCAGGCTTCCTGTATCCTGAACAACCTCATACTGGGCCAGGGAACAGGAGAAGGGGGTTACATATGTGTTGGTGATATCCAGGGGCTAGACTGCACAGCCATGTAACAAATTAATTATCTTTGGCCACTTCAATTGCTTTCTGCCCTGGGATTTATTCTAAATTTCAAACTTCCATACTGCTTCAAGCAGCTGCCAGAGTTAAAAAACAAAACCCAACCAATCCTCCCAAAGAAAAGTTTCCTCATTTTCCACATAAATGAAGAACTTCATTAGGTGGGGAGGGGGAGATACCCCTACCTGAGGTTCAGTTCAGACAAAATTCTGCTTCTCAACACACACATGTGTAACAAAATTAGGTCCTTTATAGCATGGTTCTGCATGGCCAGAAAAGGAAGATTCCCAATATACTATTGGGAAAGGGAACTTCTCAGCTTCCCAGTGGGACATACAATACTGACATATAGCCATGGCAGGGCCCATGTTAATAAATATCATTATATTGTTATGTTGGAATTAGGTTTCATTGAAGTCACTGGGGCTGCCTTCCACTCAAGTTAAATGACAGAACAATTAAATGCACCTTTGTTTAGTAATAATTGAAACAATGAAAAACCAATGCCCAAGAAACAAATTACATGCAAACCTGAACAGTGGCTCTGCCACTTGGTCCAAGAGATTTTCTAGAGATCTGACAACACACACAGGGGAAACAGTTTAATTTAATTGCTGTAATGTGTCTATATAGGTGGGAGAGAAGTAGCAGAAACACGAGAGAAGGAGAAAACACAAAGGAAGCCAGCCAGAGACTCACTTGTAGCGTGAACTGAGAAAAGCTGAGACAGAACTTTCGTATGAGACGGAATGAGGCTTGGAACTGTAACCAAAGAAACTACCACCTATTTGATTCCTGCTGTGTTCAGGGAAACAGGACTATGTACGCTCTCTGTAAATAAACAAGACTGCATTGAAAAAAACAAAAAACAATTGACTCCATCAGCAATTTCTCCTCCTAATAGAAATAACCCTCAACCACCCCAAACTGGCTAACCACTGAGGTCAAAAGGGGTAACAATATTTTATGTATCAAAAAGCTATTTTAGGCTATTGTTTGAGGTTTTGGTGGCTCCCTCTGCACCTCTTATAGCTCGGACATGTGGAGACCAATTGTGTTCCCAATTACGTTAATGGCAGTACAGCCATTGCCTCTCTATTGTCACTCTATTTTAACATAGTTTTTTCTTTTATGTTTAAACATATATATATATTCAGGAAAAGAGAATATATATAGGGGGATAGAAAGGATTCTCTTGGCATTTTCCACAGCATGGAAAGAGGGTAAACACTGACATGTATGCTGTCATATGTGTGAATTCTGCTGTATCTGAAAGAACTGCAAGCAAACAAGAGAATCATTGTACTGATCTGGTAGTATTTTTGACTATTGTTACAGTGGTATAGGGTTGTAAATTATATTGTATTTATATCAATCTTTTTAGAATTAAATAACTTCCTTTTACAAAGCTCTGTTGCTCTTCTGGTTCTCTGCAGATCAATCTGTTCTTTACACCAGAAGCTGATAAGAGTTTTGTTAAATCTGCTGGGTCACAGTGTCATTCTTGCTCATAGAAATAGTCAAACAGAATGCAATTTACTAGAATTTAATCCTTTACTCCTGGGCATGCTCCAATAATATGAGATAATTGTTTCTTTAAATAAAGTAATCAAATAAGCCATTGGTCTCTTAGGGAAAGTAGGTTAATATGGAAATGTTAGCTGCATCTGATATTGTGGAAAACAATGCATTTACCACTTTTGACTGTGTCAGATTAATACTATTTAAATACAGGCGATTCTGGAGTAGAAGTAGCAAGGCAGTAATGATTTTGGCTCCTCCTCTAAAATCCACAAAGAGGAAGTCTGCACGGAGTGATATGAGGAACAAGAAGGGAATGAGTGTTGGAGGGAGAGGCTGGGGAGAGCAGGTAGCTTGGGGGAGTCAGTAGAGAAGGGGAGCATGAAGGGAGCCAACAGACTGGAGAAGAGGGACAGAAGAGCAAAGGGAAGTGAAGAAGTGGGGAAATCACAAAGATGGCAGAGTTAAGGCTGTTTGGGTATCTTGCATATGACTTTCCATACTTTTCAAATATACATTTTTTGTTATATATTTGCTTGTGAGAAACTTAGAATTGTAAATATAATTCATTTGTGTTTCCTTTTTCAGTGGTGATATGGCTTCTGTGGATTTTTTTTTTCATTTTATTTCCAAAGTAACCTGGTTTCCATAGACTTATTTGTGTTGCTTTATCATTATAATTTCATCTGTGGTGCATAGAGTAACTTCTAACTGAGGAAATCTTACCACAGTTGCAACAGGCTTGGTCAGATAGACATTATTCCTCATCACCCCACCTGGTAACTAGAGAATGGTTTATAACCCTCCTGAAAATGACCAACTCTGCTGGGAATATATGACCACCTAGTTAGTGAGAGGTTAACAAAAAAATCACTACCCCATAGCTATATATATGATGGCTATGTCATAATGGAAACTGCCTAAATACATGTTAACATGTGAAATTCTCCACCCAGATTCAATTTTAGAAATGCATATGTAACAATCTGGAGGTACAGCTTATTCCACCACTTCATTCACATTGAATAAAGCCATATTCTGCAAGTCGTGCTATTGAAATTAATGTGAGTAAGTGCTGTAGAATCAGGCCTAACATATTCTCCATAAATACATAATGACACAGTTTTTTTGCTGTTCTAGTAACATACAGCAATGTTGTTTCTTTAGATTTGCACAGACATCTTAGTAAAGTGATAAAGCTGCAGTGATAAAGCTAGGTCCCATTCTAGTGAATGGGTAAAAAATTACATTACAGAAGACTTTATGATATGTACTCAGCAGTGCCAGAAGTATTCAGACTTAGTATTGTTGTGGAAAAATTCACCCATGCATCATTTTTGATCAGAGACTCAGCCTGAAGAGTCCAGAGAAGAGCAGCAAAAATGATTAAAGGTCTAGAAAACATGACCTATGAGGGAAGATTGAAAAAATTGAGTTTGTTTAGTCTGGAAAAGAGAAGACCGAGAGGAGACATGATAACAGTTTTCAAGTATGTAAAAGGTTGTTTCAAGGAGGAGTGAGAAAAATTGTTTTTCTTAACCTCT
The DNA here is from genome assembly GCF_003597395.2 of Chelonoidis abingdonii. Lineage (NCBI taxonomy): Eukaryota > Metazoa > Chordata > Testudines > Testudinidae > Chelonoidis > Chelonoidis abingdonii. Next base: position 134,166,540 of record NC_133770.1, read on the forward strand.
GAGTATAGGACATGAAGCAATGGGCTTAAATTGTAGCAAGGGAAGTTTAGGTTGGACATTAGGAAAAACTTCCTAATTGTCAGAGTGGTTACGCACTGGAATAAATTGCCTAGGGAGGCTGTGGAGTGTCCATCATTGGGGATTTTTAAGAGCAGGTAAGACAAACACCTCTCAGGGACGGTCTAGATAATTATTAGTCCTGCCATGAGTGCAGGGGACTGGACTGGATGATCTCTCAAGGTCCCTTCCAGTCCTATGATTCTATGATATTTTTTCATATCATTATCTGGTTAAAAATGGATCAGTACTTATTGCCAAACGATTGTAGTGTTCTGACACAAAAGGCAGAAGCTGAAATGGCTAAAGTCAATACAGAGAAAATATCTGCAAAACCAAGAAAATATGAAGAAGCATATTGGATTTTGGTTTCACTTCCATTGCAGTTAATAGAGAAATTAGGCCTCAATGTGTAGTGAATCAGCAACTTTAGCATACGATAGTCTGAAGCCAGCAAAATTAAGGCCTGGTCTACACTACGTGTTTAAACCGATTTTAGCAGTGTTAAACTAATTTAACACTGCGTTCGTCCACACAACAAGGCCCTTTATAGCGATATAAAGGGCTCTTTAAACCGGTTTCTGTAATCCTCCCCGATGAGAGGAGTAGCGCTTGAAATCGTAATTACCATAGGATTGGAGTAGTGTGGCGCAAATGCGACGGTATTGCCCGGAGGATCCACAGTGGCACGCATTGTCGACGCGTCTGAGAACGGCAACATCTGAACTCGGAGTTGTGGCCAGGTAAGACGCAGGAACAACGCCGCGTGCGAACTTTTATTTCTTTCCTGTTTCCCAGGTGGGAGCGTCTGATAAGCACAGGTGGCCATGCAGTGCCCAAATCAAAAAGAGCTCAACATGGACTGTATGGAATACTGGATAATGACCGCTGTTGGGAACAGACTTGGTTCTAATAGAGCTCGCGTTACCAGGAAGAACAAATCCCAAAGCATTGAAAAAAATCTCAGGCTATGATACAGAGTCCACAGCACAGGTGCGTGTTGACCAAGCGTAACGGAAAAGCCAAAGAATCAATGGACTCCGGAGGGAGGAGGGTACTAGGACTCAGCGTATCACAGTCCCCACATCTCTGAAAAAGTATTGCATCCTTGGCTGAGCGTCCCAGTGCTTAGTGCAAAAACGAGTTATGCTGGGGTGGCCTTCAGCGGTTGCGTCTTGTCAATTTACTCCCCTTCCCCCCAATTGAAAGAAAGAAAAAATCGTTGTTACTTTATTCAATGTGCAACCGGTATGTCTCCTGGCATTGTGGAAGACATGGTGTGGGCAATGAACATGCAGCATCCTCTCTCTTCCTTCCCCGGTGGCAGAGCGGTACAGTCGTGAGGACTGGTAAGTGTTCATTGTCATCAGCCCTGTGAGTGCTCCTGGCTGCCTCAGGTGAGCTCCGGTGCGCGCTGGTTAAAATAGGAATGACCCGCGGTCAATTCCCAGTAGATGGTACAGAACGGTGGTACCTCTTCATCATAGCACTGGGGTGAGCTCCCCCAGCCCCCTCCCTTTCATGTGTAAAGAAACGATTCTGTACTGCCTGGACTATCATGCCGCGGGATGCTGGCTCCTCTCCCCCCCACCGTTTTAATTCGCTCGTCTTTTGGACTCCTCATACACTGAGGTGCCTACCCCTCATTTTATCTCAACCTATCAGTCTTCTCTATTCCTGCATCTTTATTACTTCATCACACAAATGGCACACTGCAATGTACCCAGAGTTTGGTGTTGCAGGCACCCCCTAGAGATGTAGCTCACCATTTCTACGCATCTACATGAGCGCTTTGCTCTCTGGTTCTCTAGTACACTTGCCCCATATTCTAGGCAGGACTGACTCTATTTTTAGATACCATAAAGGAGGGATTGACTCAGGGAGTCATTCCTGTTTTTGTCTTTGCACCCCCGGCCGACCTCAGCCAGGGGCACCCATGACAGCAGCAGACGGTCCAGAACGACTGATAACCATCTCTGCTATCTTGCAAAGGCAAATGAATGCTGCTATGTAGCACTGCAGTACCGCGTCTGTTACCAACATCCAGTAGACATACAGTGACAGTAAAAAAAAGCTGAACAGGCTTCATGGTTGCTGTGCTATGGCGTCTGCCAGGGCAATCCAGGGAAAAAGGGCATGAAATGATTGTCTGCCATTGCTTTCACGGAGGAAGGAATGAGTGACGACATTTACCCAGAATCACCTGCGACACTGTTTTTGCACCATCATGCATTGGGATCTCAGTCAAGAATTCCAATGGGCAGGGGAGACTGCGGGAACTATAGGATAACTATGGGATAGCTACCAACAGTGCAAAGCTCCAGAAATTGACGCTAGCCTAGGACCATGGACGCACACCACCGAATTAATGTGCTTAGTGTGGCCGCGTGCACTCGACTTTATACAATTTGTTTTACAAAACTGGTTTATGTAAAATTGGAATAATCCCGTAGTGTAGACATACTCTAAGACACCATTTAGTGGCAAAGCACGGTGATCTGGTGCGAAAGAACAGAGATTTTTTTTCAAATGAAAGCTACAATAAATTAACAAATAAAAAACACAATGAAAAATGTGATATCCACCTCTGCAAGTGCTTAAAAAGTATCATATCAAGTTGCATACCACATTACCAAGAAGAAAAAGCCATACACAACTGGGGCAAAACTGATTCTCCCAGCAGCAATTGACATTTGCAGGACGATGCTTGGTGACAGTGTGGCAAAGAAATAAAAAATGATCCCACTGTCAGACAACATGGTCAGCCACCAAATGTCTGAAGGCATGGGTGATCTCTCGATTGCCATCTAGTTTATTTGCAATCCAGTTGGATGAAATAAATGATCTGGAGAAAGGGGTAAACAGGGGCACCTGGCATTGGCCACTGTTGGTAGACAGGATACTAGGCTAGATGGACCTTTGGTCTGACTCAGTACGGCCGTTCTTATGTTCTTATGAAGCAATGGATATGTCAAAAGAAGCTGATTTAATTGCTTATGTTCAGTACTCTCCCAAAAAAAAACTGGAAGATTTTTTGTTCTGCAAGCCAATTAAGATGCGTGTAACTAGATCTCAACTGTTTAACATTTTAAACAACTTCCTAACTTCTCACACGTTGAAGTGGGAAGATTGCATCAGAAAGCCAAATAGCTCCATGTATATCGTGGACTCGTATGATATACCGTGCAATGTTCCCTCTAATTTTTTCCATCCATGTGCAGAATAAATTTTGTTATGTGCACTGAGGTATGTGTGGATATGCGCCACCGGTAGAAACAAAAAAACCCAGATAAAATATATATTTTTAAAAAGTTACCAGAGGGATAATTACTCCAGCCAGGACAGGTTAGGCATTTTAGAACTCACTGTTCTCGAATTAAATTTAAATGTAAGAGAACAAAAATTATGAAATACATAGACCAATCAAAACACTAAAATAACACACTTGGAAAGAATAAAATTACAGAGAATATATATGCATTGCAGGAAATACCAAGAAGTAACAACATCAACAACAATACAAGTATGTGTTGGGAGATCAGTGTGGAAGAGACAGAGTGTGTGGTGTGGGGGGGTGTGAAAGAGAAAGAGACAGAGAAGTCTGTGTGTGACACACAGAGACAGTGTGTGTGTGCAGGGCCAGCTTTAGGAAGTGCGGGGCCCAATTCGAACAATTTTGATGGGGCCCCAGCAAGGATGACGAAAAAAAAAAAAAACCATGTAAAAGAACACGTGGGGCTTGTACTCACCAGACAGTGCTCCGAGTCTTCGGCGGCACTTCAGTGATGGGTCCTTCACTCGCTTCAGGTCTTCGGTGGCTCTGAAGGACCCGCCGCCAAAGTGCCGCTGAAGACCCGGAGCGAGCAAAGGACTTGCCACCAAAGTGCCGCTGAAGACCTGGAGCGCCGCCAGGTGAGTAAAAATTAAAAAGGCACCTCTAGCCAGGGAAGAAATTCTCACTGGGTGCGAGGTCCTCTTAGGCACGGGGCCGAATTCAGGGGAATTGGTGGAATAGGCCTAAAGCTGGCCCTGTGTGTGTACCACTGTATGTATGTGAAACAGAGACACTATGTGTGTGTGTGCGCATGCTGGCTGCTGCTGAAGTTTCTGAGAGATGCCATGCACTGTCTCTTTCAGACACTCACTGAAAACTCTCCTGCTCTGTCCTGAGCCCTGTTGTCTCCTCTCCCCCACTCTGCGGAGATGGGGTACATGGGCAGGGGGAGAGCGAGAGTCTGTGTGTATATGTGTGTGAGAGAGAGAGAGAGAGTGTGAGAGCTGGCTGTTGGGGAAATCTCAGAAACAGTGCACTGTCTCTTTAAGAAAGGCACTCACTGTTTCAGCAGCTCCAAGCCCTGAGTCCTCAGCCAGGCTGTGTCCCCTCTCCCCTGGTCTGGGGAGATGGGCTATAGGGGCTGGGGGGCACCCTGACATCAGCACGCACACACATACATGCCCCTGCTCTGCATAGCCAGCAGGAGGGTCCCGGGAGCAGCTGCAGGATGGAGCAATGGGCGGGGAGAGGCACCTGATCACATGTCATTCTGCTAATCAGCTGGACGGCATTTGAATCTCTCCTGCATGATCGCCCAAGCACGCAGCTTACAGGGAACACAGACACTGGGAAGCCCCTGCAACTCAAAACATGGACTGGGAACTTATGCATGTTTTTGGAGATGAAGTGTGTCAATGCCATTTCACATAAACACAAGCAGTAGCTGCAGTCCTCCAGCTGGTGCAGAACAGGGCATTCCTTGCATACATAGAACACAAAGGTAACAATAGTGGCTGCTCCCTGTGGAGGTGTAAGCTCTTTGCATACTAATCCTCCTTTTTATATCTGGACAAGATCTGACAAAATTGGTATATACAGTATAGTGGACTCCAAGTGTGGAAAAATCATGAGTAACCCCATTCCCCGCAACAAAACAAAAGAGATTAGCTTAAAAATCATAAGTTGTTTAAGAAAAGTAACACATTTTGTGCAGAGCTGTCGATTAATCACAGTTATCTCACGCGATTAACTAAAAAAATAATCATTATTAAACAATTAATTGTGATCAGTCACAGTTTTAATCACACTGTTAAACAATAGAATATGAATTGAAATTTATTAAATATTTTGGATGTTTTTGACATTTTCACATATATTGTATTCTGTATTGTAATTTAAATCAAAGTTTATATTATTTTTATTACAAATATTTGCATTGTACAAATGATAAAAGAAATCGTATTTTTCAATTCAAGTCATACAAGTACTGTAGAGCAATCTCTTTGTCATGAAAGTGCAACTTACAAATGTAGATTTGTTTTGTTACGGTAACTGGACTCAAAAACAAAACAGTGTAGGCTCTGAAGTTTTACAAGTCCACTCAGTGCTACTTCTTGTTCAGCCAATCCCTCAGACAAACAAGTTTGTTTACATTTACAGTAGATAATGCTGCCCTCTTCTTATTTAAAATGCAACCAGAAAGTGAGAACAGGTATTTCGATGGCACTTTTGTAGCTGGCATCGCAAGGTATTTACGTGCCAGATATGCTAAACATTCATATGCCCCTTCATGCTGCAGCTACCATTCCACAAGACATGCTTCCATGCTGATGATGCTCATTAAAAAAATAACATATTAAATTTGTGACTGAACTCCCCTGCTCTGTTTTACCCACATTCTGCCATATATTTCATATTATAGCAGCCTCGGATGATGACCCAGCACATGTTGTATATGTTAAGAACACTTTCACTGCAGATTTGACAAAACGCAAAGAAGATACCAATGTGAGATTTCTAATGATAGCTACAGCACTCAACCCAAGGTTTAAGAATCTGAAGTGCCTTCCAAAATCTGAGAGGAACAAGATGTGGAGCATGCTTTCAGAAGTCTTAAAAGAACAACACTCTGATACGGAAACTACAGAACCCAAACCACCAAAAATGAAAATCAGCCTTCTGCTGGTGGCATCTAACTCAGGTAATGCAAATGAACATGCATCAGACTACACTGCTTTGGATTGTTATCAAGCAGAACTCATCATCAGCATAGATGCACGTCCCCTGGAATGGTAGTTGAAGCATGAAGGGCCATATGAATCCTTAACGTATCTGGCACGTAAATATCTTGCGACGCCAGCTACAAAAGTGCCATGCAAATACCTGTTCTCACTTTCAGGTGACATTGTAAACAAGAAGTGGGCAGCATTATCTCCTGCAAATTTTAAAAAACTTGTTTATCTGAGCAATTAGCTGAACAAAGAAGTAGGACTGAGTGGAGTTGCAGGCTCTAAAATTTTACATTATTTTATTTTTGAATGCAGGGTTTTTTTGTACACAATTCTATGTTTGTAAGTTCAACTTTCATAATAAAGAGATTGTACTACAGTACTTGTATTAGGTGAGTTTAAAAATACTATTTCTTTTGTTTTTTTACAGTGCAAATACTTTTAATCAAAAATAAATATAAAGCGATCACTGTATACTTTGTATTCTGTGTTGTAATTGAAATCAATATATTTGAAAATGTAGAAAACATCCAAAATATTTAAATAAATAGTATTCTATTATTTTTTAATAGTGTGATTAATCATGATTAATTTGTTTAATTGCTTGACAGCCCTAATTTTGGGTTGTTTTTATTTTCTTTCTGTACCTTTAGGGCTACAACTGGAGCATCTCTTCTTGATTTTCTCTGCAACCATGAAGGCTAGACTGTCTTTTAAATAATAAAAAATGAAAGCAGGGATTCTCAGGTTATCCCATGACACCAGGACTAAATGGGGCTGAGGTTGGACTAGATGGAGGTGGGAGTTGGACTAGATGACCTCCTGAGGTCTCTTCCAATTCTAATCTTCTATGATTCTAGGAGCTGGGGCTTTAAGAAAAAAATACGAGAGTTTACAATACTGAATCATAGAATATCAGGGTTGGAAGGCTGAAAATATACATATATATATATGAGAGAGAGAGAGAGAGAGAGAGAGAGAGAGGAGAGTGTGGCCATTTTTTGCAGCTTAGATTGCAAACATTCCAGAGCATAAGCTGCATTCATTTTATACTACACTGAGCACATTTTTGGTCTTTACGAATAACAAAAATTATAGAACACTAGTAGTATGCTCAGTACTGTCTGAACAAAGGAAGGTACCATCACTGCTGCAGACACGAGTATATCCTATTGAGTACAATGGAGAAGATGGCACAAGGGAAAAGTGTCTCTTTGAGGTTTTTGCCCTCTTGATCTCTTTCACAACATGGATGCAGGACTAATGCATTCTCACATAGTCCTTCCCTTATTTTATTTTTTTTCTTTTTAAATATGGATATCCCACTGACCTTAATAAATCTCAAGCAATAAAATTCAGTCACAAAAGAGAGACAGGCTGAAGTTGCAGTTTCAAAGTGGTGCAGTTAGCTTTAACAGAATCATTATTCAAAGGCAGTACAGAGGAATTGAACACAACGAATGTATAATTACATTCAATTAAGCAGAATCTGTTTGGAAAATAAAGTTTGCACTTTTCTCAGTGAAAAACATTTATTAACAAATCAACTTCTCTTTAACATGATTTGAAATCCAGAAAAAAAATATCTTGGGTCTCCAATTTAATTTCCAATGTGAAATATGAAAAATTTAATATATACAGTATGAAAATACTCATTGCAACAGCTACATTATTTTCATTAGTAATTAACTGATTTCTTTTCACTCTGCCCCACTTACACAGCATTACTGGAATTAATTCACCTAATGCTGCTTGTCCTGGGGTATATTATATAAGTACTGAATCCTTAAATGCTGCCAATTCAGTTGATAAAAAGCCTCTTTCATATGCAGATCCTTTATATGTCCTTGAATATAAAGACCTCAGTATCTAAACCGCTCTGTTTTAAAGAAGTGTTGAACTGATGGTGCTTCTACTTGATGGTACCGGGCAAATTAGTTGAAACAATAGTTAAGAATAAAATTGTCAGACACATAGAAAAACATAAACTGTTGAGCAATAGTCAACATGGTTTCTGTAAAGGGAAATTGTGTCTTACTAATCTATTAGAGTTCTTTGAAGGGGTCAACAAACATGTGGACAAGGGGGATCATTGGACATAGTGATTTAGAATTTCTATAGAAAGTCCTTGACAAGGTCCCCTCACCAAGCTGGGACGTAACATTAGAAGCGGCAATGGATAAAAGGAGTCCTTCAGATTGAGCCACTGTTTAAAGGAAGGAACAAAGGTACGGTAATTATGGTTTCAATTCTCAATCGAAGGAGAGTGGTAAATAGTGCTGTTCCCAAGGGTCATCCTAGGACTAATCCTATCAAACTATTCATTAAGATATCATCACTGGACAGTGGAGGTACAAAGTGCAAGATGATACTAAATCTGCTCAAGATAGTGTAAGACTAAAGCATGATTGTAAGCAATCTTCAAAAAGATCCCAAAACAATGATGGCAACAAAATGCTAAAGAATTATTTAACGTGGATAATAAAAAATGCACACTGAAATAAAGAACCCCCGAACATCACTACAATAGGGATGGGCTAATTTAGGCTACAACAGAGGCAAGGAAAAAAGATCTTGGTCATCGGACAAGCTTCTCTAAGATCGTCCGGCAGGTGCAGAGGCAGTCAAAAGCAACCAGGATGTAGAATCATTAAAAAGGGAAGAAGAATAAAGACTGAGAATTATATTAATGCCCTTATAGTAAACATGGTATCCTTCACATCATCGAATATCTGTCAGATTTGGTCCCTTACCAAAAAAGATATAACTGCATAGATAAAAGTTCAGAAAAAGGAACAGATTATAGGGTTTGGAGAGTCCCATATAGGATGAAAGAGGTCTAGGACTCTTCAGAGGAAGAGAAAGAGGAGATATAGAGGTTTATAAAATCATTGAGTGATGTAGAGGAGTCGGATAAAGGAAAGAGTTGTTTTATTATTGAAATATTTCAAGAACAAATGTCATGTCCAACAGGATAATATGTCAGTTCAGTTTAAACAAATAAAGAAGTTCTTCTTCTGCAGCACAATCCTTGAACTCTACGATAGGATGTGTGAGAGGCTTGGGACTATAACTTAGCGTTTAAAAAAGAACTGGATAAATTCAATTGGGTGGTTTAGGTCATAAATGGCCTGTAGCGCATGATGGTAAGAATGTGTCCCTAACCTCTGTTTGTCAAGGATGGAGCTAGGCTAAGAGAAGAGATTCACTTGATATTTGCTGGAGGTTCACAGTCGCTCGCTGGCACCTGCATGGGGCCACTGGTCAGTAGACAGATACCGGGCTAGATGGACCTTTGGTCTGACCTGGTATGGTTGTTCTTATGTTCTTATGTACTTATTTCAAAGGTAATTGTGATCTCCAAGAAAAATTACAGTTACAAGACCAAGAGGTGTTTTCATCACTTTTTTTCCTGATAGTAATAATAAAATTATACATAAATTCAGGTGTAAATATCCACATTTTAATAATCCTAAATAAAATTGAGAAACCTTCCCTCTCTAAAGAAGGAATGCCTCTTTGTATGAAAAGATTACTTCCACAGTTAATTTCAAGCTGAATTACCCTAAATATCGTTGTTATCAAAGATGAGAACAGATCAAGTTATAGACACTGTACATTTGAGATTTCCAGTGTCTTCATAATGACCTATGATTTCTAATTTTTGTGTTTTGTTCCTTATTTTAACTCATAGAACAACATAACTGACAAGCAATAAAGTATTAGAATGATTCTTTAGCTTTACAGCACACAATAAATCATTTCCCAGGACCATAAGGACGCATCTCATGATGATCCATAATTGTGGAATCAGGAAGCTTGTGTTGAAACCAGCAAATCTGATGTACAGCAAATAAATGTAGTTCTAGAATTAATCCTGTGATGGACCACAATCAACATATGGTGAGTCAACTGGGAAGCCCTGTATTAGAATGCATACTAGTGGCTATATAGCCTTCAGTCTCTTAATGTTATCAGTATGGTGGCTCTTCTATAAACAACTAAATACAAATGTTAAACTCATTCTTGTCACTATAAAAGTCTTCAGCATGTTATGATTTATGTTATGATTTATGATTTATGTTGCTCAAATGTTAGCAAAATACAATGGCAAAAATTTCTTGAATTTGAGACATGAAAAGTGCATGCATTACTCATGGGGGAATTCTGCATCATGCAGAATTTGTGCAGCAGTAACGTTCTGTACAGAATTTCATTTCCCCTGCAGAATTGGTGCCACAGAGTTTCTGGCCACCACTAGGGGCAGCTGTACCCAGCAGAGCCAAGCTTTCAAGCTCACAAATACAGGACACTGCCAGGGGGAGACGGAGAGTGAACTGGAGGGTTCTTGGCGGGTGTGGTTCCCAGCAAGTCCTGAAGGAAGGAGGTGGCATGCAGGAAACTTCATAAATGCCCAGGACACAACATCAGGCTGTTTCTCTCTCTAGATCCCTGGGCTCTGGGGAATAGGAGATGAAGGTTTCTAGGCTGAGGGGGAGGGTGCCCAGAGCTGGGCTCTAGTGGGTAGTGGGTGTCTCAGATGGGACAGGCAGAGTTTTACCCCAAGATCTGTCCAGCTGACACATGTGACACACACAGACTGAGGCATCGAAGAAAAGCATAGCAGAGAAACAGGAACTGGGTTGTCCTACAGAACTCTCTACTTCTGGGGAATTTTTTTGTTGTTGTCTGTATTGTTACAGACATATTTTCTGACAGTATTTTGAAATTACCCAAATAATTGAAACTGGTGTGATTTGTTATGACATTTTGACGAATAAAAAATGCAGAATTTTGCAGAATTTTAAATTTTTGGCACGGAATTCCTCCAGCAGTAACATACAAATCAGTGGATTTTCAACTCTGAGGGGAGTGCATACCCCCATGCCCTAAATAAATGCAATGTTAGAAGACTATAATAGTTGTAAAATGAGTATGGAAGATATAAATATATGTACATGCATATTTTCACCTGTATAGTATTTCTTGTGTTTTTCAAACATTATTAGCTTTCACTTTTAGCCATGCATTCTCAGGTATTAATCATGTCCGTTCTTGAGTAGGAATTATTAGTATATTTATACATTTATAAAATGGCTGTACTCTAGTATCTGGGTTCTATGCAGTACTTAAAGAAAAAAAAACTGATAAATTTTGGAATCCACCTAACTCAAAAATAATCCACGCCCTGATCTTATATGGGACATTCTTGCTCTGATAGTAACTGGTGACATTTCTAAACTAGTTAAAAGCCTGCAGGGCTGACAAGGGGTGGGGAGGGGAAGCTAGTACAAATTACCGGGGCCTGGCAGTCCGGAAGGGGGCCTGGGGCCTGGCTTCTCCGGCCCTTGCTTGGGGGACCCCCAATTTTTTTTCTCTCTGGGGCCCAAACCCGCTCTCGGTGGCCCTTTAGCCTCATTAAATAAAAATGCGTTCCGCTATGTCCTGGATATTACCAAAATCCACCTTAGACAGACTGTCACTTGGGGCAAGTTTCAAAGTGAGGGCACACAACTAAGAACGCTTGGCTACAGGTACTATAAAGCAGGAACTCCGGCATGGGCAACAAGAGCAACCCAGCAGAACTCAGCTACGACGACACATACAAGGTGGACCCTACAGTGTTATGAAGATCATAATTCATACTCTGATTGGACCCAGAAACAAACAGGTGTGCTGAGCACTGGTGTTATCTGTTCATAGTAAGCCATCCCATCTGAGAGGAATGCAACATTTTGCACTAGCTGCTTTTCAAGAGCAGCTATTTCTCTAATATTATGCAGTATTTATTCACTATATTGAATCCCTGTTTAATGCAAATAATCCCAAATATGAAGCAAAAATCAACAAGAAATAATGTAGATGCTTTTGATACATTGTGACCTCTCTGTGCATTATTTAAATAAAATATGTTTTCACCTTGTCTGCCTTCAAATAATTCCTAAAAAAGTTGCTGTTGAATTCAATATACAGCATTTTAAATCACAGATAGGTTTTCAATTTTAAGAAACAAAATGAGTTTCATATTTTGACATGATTTAGAGCATCTGACAGTATCTCATCATATTGTATTACCATTACGGATGGGTGAAGTGATTTGCTCCAAAAGCTGATGGCAACACTGGAGGAAGCCTCCTCAAAACAAGAAGGAGTGGTGGAGGAAAAGTCGAGGGAGAATGTCCTCAAAAGATCTGGATGAGGATATTTTAATTAAACTCTGAAGAACTCAGCATCACTAGTTTAGATCAAGGCCTGGCTTCCTATCTCCAGGGGTGCTGGAACATGTTTATTGTGGGACTGCTGAGAGCCACTGAACCAAACTGTAAACCCTGTATATAATGGAAACCACTTCAAGTCAGGGGATGCTACAACATCCCCTGCACCCCTAGTTCCAGCACCTATGCCCATCTCTGGTCAAAATTACAGTTCTGGATAGGGCTTGTCCAATGTCTGTAGAAGCACCTGTTGCATGAATCTTCTATGATTGGAAGCACCTGAAAGTGTAAATATTAATTTATCTACTAGAGTTGTACAAGATTGGAAAATAAAGGCCTTTGTGATGCCTGTGATGACCTTTTTTAAAATGATTAGCAGGATGTACAGAATAGATCAGTGCCCATAAAAAAAATTGAAGGCAAGCATGTACAATATAGTTCCATGTCAGTATCTCTAAAAGGTTCATTAATAGTCACACCATTGGGGCATAAGCGCAGAGCGGCACAAGCGCATAAGCTACTGCTGTAGTAACCACTCCACACTAGCATATTATGTTAAGGGAGCAGGGGACCTGCTTTCAACCTAGACATTAATATTTTCTGCTCTTTTCTTACTCTCTTCCCTGACTAGTACACTTTTTGAATAAAGAATCCCACTTCTCAAAGGATGGTCCAAGTGCGAGAACAGGTACTGCCTTGTCCACAAACAATGTGGCTCTGTTGCAGACACAATGAAAATAATCTATTTGTTATTTTTAAAAAAAATAAGTTCTGGGTAATTGGAGAAGAGCAGCGCTATTGCCAAGACTTTTTTTTTAATTAATGTCTGCTTATCGTTGCTGCTATACGACAGCCACATCAGTATAACACAACCCAGTGAAGATGTAAGTATTAGTGCTACGTTCTTTAAAAAAAACAAACAAAAAAAGATACAGACAGTTTGAAAATTGGCTTCAGACACATTTATTTATATTGTATGCAATAGTATGCGGCTGGACAACCCTCACTTACACAAGGGTAAATTAAACATAAATCCTGTGAAGTCAATTGAGTTACACCTCTGTAAAACCAATCAGGCCCTTTTTGTGTGTATACTGTACTGATTTTACTTTTTTTCTAAGTTTGACACCAAACTAAACCTTGTATGTACAGGTGACCTTGACATCCACTTTATCTTGGACCTTAAGTACAAGTACCTTACATTTAAAAAAAAAAAAGAAAAACTAAACTTTACTGTAGGTAAAGTGAAAAATTTCAGTACCTATTTTACCTTCTGCATTACCAAAACAAGCATGGAAAATTTATGTAAACCAAAAGCAAATACAACCTGACCATGTGAGACAGCAATAAAAAAAAGCTAAACTTCTCTTGGATAAATGGATGTGTTCAGACTCATCTGTTTAGAAATGTACTTGTGTGTATTTCAGTACTGGCACAAATCTATGACAGATCGAATGAATAAATGACAAATGATGCTCTGCTTTCTTTTTCTTCCTACCGCCTTCACAAAATGCTGACACCAACGGATAAACCAAGGTAGCAGCAGAGCACTAGAAACACTGTATTCTTAAAGAATGGCATTCTCTATAAGAATTTTTCTATTTGTCAACTATTTCAAGCACACATTTACTCTACTTGCAAAAACAAAGACTCCAATCCTGAAGACCTTAATTTCAATGGAATTTCTGCCTGGGTTAACACTGTGTAAAAACTTCAGGACTACACCCCAAAAATATTAATATTAATATTAAAATTCAGTGAACATCACTATTTAATCTAAACTGTAGGTATTAATTACTATTTTATTATCAATCCATTCAAAAATGAACTTTTCCTATGCTCTAAGAGCTTCTACCAAGCTTTAAAAATACAGTCAGTGAAAGCAAAACCCAGCAGCAGTCCACTACAATAGCAGTCAGCCTCTAAAGCAGTTCCCCTCCCACACAACATCCATTCCCACAGACATCGGCCCAGTCTGGCCTCTGCCTCTGGAAATGCCAGTATCATCAATGCTAGCATTCTAAAATCTTGATTCAGTCCTCCAAAATCACAACATTGTTTTTAACCCAATGAGGTTTAAAAAAAAATGAATACTTTTTATTTGCCTTACATCTTTTCAGACTTTAGGATACATTAGGGTCATGTTTCCAAACCATCATGAGGACTGAAACCTTACTTTTTAAAAAATGAACACTGAGCTATTCAGGACACATAAGTCTAGGAGGTGTGACCTTAATAAACATATCATGACACTCATGATAAAATAGTGAGAACTGGCAACCCTGAATAGACAGGCCTTGTGGTCAGCAAATCTGGGCTATTTCAGATTAGAGGTGGTGGATTCCAAAACTGAGGGTCATTCAAGGATAATGCCCTGCCATAAGGATGAGAGAGGCAGTTTCTCAGGTAGGTAGATCTCAAGTCATTTAGGGCTTTATAGGTCATATATATTTAGGTACATCTGCATGTCACAAACGTCGTAAAATTTTGCAAGCCATTTGCTGTATTCCACTTTCAACAGATCCAACAGAAAATGTTGATAATGGCTACAAATGTTTGTGTCTTCTGTTCAGTCTCACAACCAGATAAAGGAGAACATCTTTTGCAAATGAATACAGAGCAATTTGATGGTGAATACTCACAGATCTGTGAGTTCAACAGAGGCACCCATCTTCATTTATTTTTAAAATGAACTTTCTTGAAAAATATAGTTATATAGTCAAGACATTCCTTACTAACATCCCCTCTTGACTTCTAACACCTATTATTACTTGCACAGTTATGTGCATTTAGAATTTTTCAAAAGTATGTGAAAAATACCCAGTAGACTGACTTACTGCTGCCTAGATGGACAGCTATATATACAGTCAGTATATATACACAGTAGATAGACAGATACGATGTCCAGTAGATTTCTTTGCTAAAAGTTTTTACCTTTAAGGACAAAATTCCACTAAGGTTAAAAATTGTTTTTAAAGGGGTACAGTATAGTAACCTTTATAAAAATGAGGCCTATAAACTTCATGTCCTATTCTGAGGAGTGAAATACTCATCCTACAACTACGCCTCTACCTCGATATAACGCTGTCCTTGGGAGCCAAAAAATCTTACCGCATTATAGGTGAAACCACATTATATCGAACCTGCTTTGATCCACCGGAGTGTGCAGCCCCGCCCCTCCCAAGCACTGTTTACCCCATTATATCTGAATTCATGTTATATCAAGTCGTGTTATATCAGGGTAGAGGTGTAGTGCCTTGTAAGGCTTTTTTTCCTAATCCATAATCACCATACATTCGTTGTCCCAAGAGTCAGCTTTGAACTTATTTTACTTATATGCTTCCCTGGCAGGAGATTAAAGGGCTTTCAGCCTTTTTAACTCATCTTTATCCCCTTCACAAAGATAACTGCTGAGATATGTCAAATGCTGGTTCACTATAGACATTTTCATAGTAAAGTTGCTAACCCAAACAATAGGACTTTCCTCTAAAGGACAGAGCACAGAACCATGACATTGGATGGCAGTTTCAATGTGCCAGCAATGAGTGATGACAACTTACTAGATAACACCCTATCTTATGTTTAGATACACATCTTGTCTCTTGTAATTTAACTCTATCACTTTTACAAGACGCTAGGGCTCTCTACTCTAATGGAAGTGCTATCTTTTTGATAAATGTTAACCTATTTTTCATTTCCTCTGTGGAGATCTACATTTCAAATGGAGTTTTTAATAAGGGCTAATAAATAGAATGCACTCTGTATAAAGATTTCCCGAGTAAGTCTCTCTAATCAGTACAGAATATTTCTTTTAAACCAATAAATGTGAATGTATCCTTTGCAAAGTTATTAGGCAATTGCATGAAACAGGGTGTAGTTATTTTACTGTATTAATGATTTTGAAAATACCATAATTATTCTTACTATAAAATGGCACTTTGTAATGACAAAATTTCTATTTTAAAAGTTTAAAGACAAATTTAAAACAAAGAATTCTAATTATTATCTTGCTGTTGCTAAATGGCTATTATGCACTACATTACAACGTTACATTGGTATAACTACATTGCTCAGGGGTGTGAAAAATCCACAACCCTGAGCAACACAGTTATACCAACCTAACCCCTGGCATACACAGCACTATGTCAATGGGAGGGCTTCTCCAGTTAATGTAGTTACTGCCTCTCACAGAGGTGGATTAACTAGCCCGATGGCAGAAGCTCTCCCATCAGCATAGTAGCATCTTCACTTAAATGCCATTGCCCGGTTTTAAGTGTAGACCTGCCCTTTGTCAGAAACTCTGGTCATTCGGGATAACAATGTGTGATCCTACCTAAGGGTCTAGTCCTGCAAAGCAAAGCACATGCGTAGTCCCACTGAAGCTTTTGGGAGTACTCAGGCACATGCACAGTTATTCATATGCATTAGCCTTAAGGATCAAGATCTAAATCTCAGTACTCTCTACTCTTTACCAGATTCTTAGGCTTGGCTACATTGGCACTTCACAGCGCTGCAACTTTCACGCTCAGGGGTGTGAAAAAACATCCCCCTGAGCGCTGCAAGATGCAGCGCTGTAAAGTGTCAGTGTACATCAGGCAGCAGCGCTGAGAGCGCGGCTCCCAGAGCTGCACTCTACACCTAAGGATGTGGTTTACAGCAGCGCTGGGAGAGCTCTCTCTCAGCCCTGTGGCTCTGACTACACTCACACTTCACAGCGCTGCCAAGCAGCGCTTTGACATTATCAATGTAGCCAAGCCCTTAGGGCATGGCTACACTTGCAAGTTGCACGCTGGTGAGGGGTTACAGCGCTGCACTTAGCAGGTGTCTACACTTAAAAGCTCAGCCAGCACTTGCAACTCCCTGTTTGCAGCGCTGGCTGTACACCTGTGTGACTGCTTCCGTGTAGGGAGTCCAGCCCTTCTGTTGCAGTGCTGGTCATCAGATTGGACAGCTCACCAGCGTTTTTATTGGCCTCCAGGATATAAGACTTATCCCAGCATTCCTGTTCAGCCCTCTCTGGGTCACCGCTTAGCCTTTCCACTTGCCTGGCTCAGTGATCCAGTTCCTTTAAATGCTCGCGGAATTTTTAAAAATCCACTTCCTGTATTGCCAGCCAAGGGCGTGGAGTGCCAATCAATCAATCAATCAGCAACAATGCCTCCACGCCGCCAACGCTTCCCCAGCATGGACGACTGACGAGCATGCTGTATCTAATTAGTGTATGGGAGAATGAAACAGTCCAGTCCCAGACTGCGCTCCAGCCGTAGAAATTATGATATCTACGGCCAGATATCCACAGTCAATGCAGACAGGGGCTATGACCGAGATGCCGTTCAGTTTTAGGTTGTGAAAGAGCTGAGAAGTGCCTACAGCAAGCCCGTGATGGAAACCGTCACTCTGGTGCTGCCCCCACTACCTGCCGGTTTTAACAAGGAGCTGGATGCGATACTGGGATGTAACCCCACTGCAATCCTAGGATCATATGGGACAGTTCATAGCCTGGAGACCAGGGTGAAGGGAGACCAAGCTGTGTGCAACGGTGGAGAGAATACAGAGGCTGATGTGCTTGCAGACTGCAGTCAGGATCTGTTTTTTAACACAGCGAAGAAGCAAGCAGTCGCTGGCGAGCTACTTATGATGAAACAACACAGGATTCCGTTCCAGGTAAGAGCTTTTATTACAAGGATGCAACTGTTTAGTGTTGTTTCCTGTTGCAGAAACCGCCCTGCCTTAACTCCCCTGCGCCAGCAGGTACTGAAAAAACGCCAGGCAGGCACCCAGCCGCCCCCCCCCCCCCCCAAGCCGTTGTGTGCAAGCATGGCTTTTTTCCCCAGCACCTGGTCTGCCTTAAGCTGCCTGCCAGCAGGTGACTGAAAAAGCCAGGCAGGGCACCCAGCCCGAACCCCTCCGCCCCCCCCCGAGCCGCGTGTGCAAGATGGCTTTTCCCAGCACCTGGTCTGCCTTAAGCCCCCCTGGCCAGCAGGTAACTGAAAAAGCCCAAAGCAGGCCACCCATCCCGCCGCCCCTCCCCGAGCGCGTGTGCAAGATGGCTTTTTTTCCCCAGCACCTGTCTTGCCTTAAGCCTCCTGGCCAGCACGGTACTGAAAAAGCCAGGCAGGCATCCAGCCCGACCCGTCCCCCCACAGCGCGTGTGCAAGGTGGCTTTTTTTTCTCCACGCACCTGATCTTTGCTTTCCCCAAACCCCATGGTTTTCCCAACTTCCTTTTCCACGGAGTGCTGCGTGTGTTATTTACACAGCAGACAGAACCAACCAGCCAACCCGTTTTCCCTGTGATAGCGTGTGTTTAAACTCACCATTTGTATCTATTTCTATCTTTTAGGAGCGTCCAGCAAGTGGTAGGTCACACTGTGTTTTGAATGAATGTCTACATAATACTCTTACAAACAATGGTTCCTCTGTATTAACATTTTTATCTCTGTTTTTTTAAGTGACTTGAGTCCCGCTTGGTGCAAGAACCAAATTCTGAGAGCTAAGAAACTTAGAAAGAACCTAGGAAATCTAAAGGAACAGCTTGTGAAAGCAGTCATAAACATGTATTCTCCACGAACAGAAAAAGATATCATGATGAGAGGAAAGACGTAGGCTTAAAAAGGAGCAGGAAGCAAAGACAGCCCAGAGAGATCGGTGCTAAGCCTCATGGAACGCAACACAGAGCTCATGCAGACCAATGGTAGCGCGCGGCAGACCCCCGTTGGAGCCTCAGCCCATGTCCAAAACATCAGCACAGTTGTGCTGCCCAATGTTTCCTTAAAACACGCCTTCTTCCAGCATCCTTGCGTTACCACCACCAAACTGCCGCACCCGTTACGTTCACCTCACAGCCCTGATAACTACGACCGTTACCCAATGCCACTCAACACCCATCACCATGCAATTTTTAATCCCAAGTGCAGCAGCAGGGCAGTGCCCCAAGTGCAGCAGCATGGCAGTGCCCCAAGTGCAGCAGCAGGCAGTGCAGGAGCCCTCACGGAAGCACATATTCAACCTGTGAGTGTAATGCTAATCACCGTTACCCCCTTCTGTTTTATGTATTATTTTATAAGCGATTTCTTGTCTTTTATATTCATGTATTATTATTACAGAAACTGAAACATCTACTACAAGTAAAAAATAGGAACTGCAAATCAATGAAACCACTTGCATGGTAACTGCTGTGATGCAATGCTCTTCAACTGCAGTAGGAAGGACAAACCCAACGATCTCTCTTCTAGGCCTCAAAGTGCCTCCTTTAAGGCATCCCTTATCCTTGAAGCACTGTGCTGCGGCCTCTCTGTCGCCTCGCTCTTTGGCTGTTCAAATTCAGCCTCCAAGGCGTTGAACCTCGGAGGCCCATTCGTCACGGAAGGTTTCACCCTTCCCTTCACAAATATTGAAGGAGGATACAGCACGCTGTTATAATCGCTGGGATGCTGCATTTCCCCCACAATCTAGCTTCCCGTACACGACTTCTCCAATCTCCCTTTAAACTGCAAAGAGCCACACTCCACGGTCATTCTGCACCAGTCAGCCGCTAGTTGACACCGTCCTTGCTTTCACTGTCAAGCTTCCCGCGTACGGTTTCATGAGCCAAGGCATGTAATGGGTAAGCGGGTCTCCATTGGATCACATGGGCATTTCGACGCTCCACCACTTGATCTTCCCGTCTGCGGAAAAAAGTCCTGCTCTGCAGCTTCCTGAACAGGCCACCTGACTCCGAAAGAATGCGTGCCATTGCCACCTTTCTGGCCATCGTGTGTAATGTCAGTGAACGCCCATGTGATCACAAACGCCTGGAGAACCCAATTGAGAAAACTTTGATTAACCGTACTCGGAAATCCCATGCCATCGCATCTGACTCACTCACCTCAACGCATCTGTGCCACACAATGCAATACATTAGCGTGGAAATATGCGAGGCGCATTACATCACATTTTCCTTTACGAACGCACCAATGTTAGAGCGCTGAGGGCTGCGCTAGTGTAGTATGTGCTAATAGCTACCAATACATAAGTTTCTGCAATCCTCCGTTTAAACGACTACTTAACCTCTGGAAGCTCCTATCCTTGAACACGCGCCCTACCGCATTTAATCGACCTTCCTTGCGTTCATGGATCGAATATGGTATCATCTTGACCAGTCATTCTTCTAATTGCAATCAAAGTGGCCATTTTCCCAGTCTACCACCCTAACCACAACATTAACCGAGACAAAGAATATATTGCGTTCAGTGTGTTTCCGGAAAATGTTAAGCGATAGAAGGAAATTCTCGTATCGAAGTTTGAGTCAGAAACTTTACGAATAGGAGAGAAGTATATTGCCAGACCACTCTTCTCAGCTGACCATAAGCTATAAGATCAACACACAAGACATCTTGCCACACTCCTACCGTACATATACACAAAACCCTGAGACACCCATCGTGTTGCACGTCAGTCCGTTAGAGTTTTTTCAAGTGATCCGCGATCTGCCACGTTCATGTCAAGCACTGATGCTGTGGCTACGTTCCTTGTTCACACTATTCGCAGACCCTCACCACATTAATCATGTCCATCCAAGAATTTATCACACCAAAAGATCAAGTGACCCTGTATTTATCTGCCTCTTCAAATAACCAGATATTAATTGTTTGCAATCCAATGCTTGTCTTCTTGTTTTGTTTTTTTAATTTCAGGCTTTAATGTTCATGTTTTCAACTTCAAGGCAGAGAAAGCTAGAATCTAAAAAAAAGAAAGAAAAACCTGAACCTTCACATAAATCAAATAGACAGGTTAAAATACTCTTATGGGTGACAGGCCGGGTGGCTCTGCATCGCAGGCACGTTGCGAAGGCGGATGATGCTAAGAAATTAAAATCAAAGATACATCGACACACAACCTCACATTGTGCAAAATTCTCTCTAAAATACCCACAACTGCAAGAGCACGTCCTAGCTTCTATCCGCCAGAAATATTCCCCTAATCTTGCTGCATCACGATGCTGCTTCCTTTCCCACTCGATTCGTAATGTTTCCTGTCATTCTATCTACATCATCATCACTATCTCAACTTTTATGTAGTCTCTCTCAGCGATAATGACCTATCACTACACAAGAACAACCGCTTGTGATAAGAATCATTGCATCTGCTTATACTATCGCCTCAGATGAGAGTCCGCTACATGTTTTCCAACATCTGCCAATCCGTGCTCAGATATACAGTACCATACAACTAGCAGCCTGAACTCGAGCAGCTCTGGAGTCACACTAAGAGCCACCGTCTACCTGCGAGCTATTAACAGTTGTACTGGACACGGAGTGGTTTATAGAACAGCACGAAGTGTAACGGACCCTTGAACACTATCGTCGTCACTTACATATCAGAGCTCATCGGCCTATATAAATCGATTGGAAACGTGCACTCCGCGACTACTAGCGCAAATAGTTGATCCTACCACAATCCTCGAGATGTACCACTACACAGTCTAGGCGACGGAAAGTCGACGTGAATAAGCCGTTCAGCGCAGACTATCTCCAGCGGTGCAGCCTCAGTTGACCTGCTTACAGGCAATGTACCCGGAACACGATGCCAACGCAGCTCAGGATAAAACACTCAGGACAACGTCACCATGTGTTTAGGTCAGTATATCAATTAACCTACTGCACCACCATGTATCTAGCTGAATTCAGAACACGGACTGGTCTCTGAGCATTCTCAATCGCATAAGAGACCTAACCATACATAACCGTCAGGCATGATACTAGATGGACATCGCTTTCTACGAGGGATCAACAATGATAATTTATCACATCTCTCTACAGACCTGAGCGACGGACAAAGTGTCTCTAAGATGCGATTTGACTTAAAAACTGCGGTATACACATACGCTTTGTGAAGGAACAGTCGTCTAAGACGGCCGAGGTAAGTGCCAGAGTAACCAATCCTGACGCCGAATGAAGGGAGAGACCGATGACATGACTCAGCCATATCCCTCTAGCGTCCAACAGTCTACGATCTATCGTAACAATTTATGCTGCTATCCTTCGTTGCCTGAATGCTCTCTACCCTTTCTGCTAGCGTTCGAAAACTATCATTAAGTCGTGGGCGACCGGTATGCCGGAACACGCTCTCTCAGTTTCTCTCCCCCTCCCACCGCACACACTGTATGCAAATAAAAGGGCGAGAATAATCATCCTGAACTACTTCTAATGATCACCCAGTGTACATGATTCCTGGACAGTATGCGCTAGCAGCACTGGACAAGCAGTATGACCGCTTCCAATCTCCATCTCCCCCTCCCCGCGCGGTTATGAGCTGTGTCCAGCAAGGACTGCCCGGTCACTTGTTCGGAGTGTGTGGGGTACCAGCCTGCCCTGACACGCCTTCTGTATATACCTGACTAAACTTGCTCCGAGAGCGTTCGAGAGAGCACCTATATTCTCGGTTACTCAGCCAGTGAGAATAGGAACAAACGGCTAATCAAAACAGCTTTCATCATCGAAACTGGGGCTTACCAACAATTTATTGTGAGACAAATTTACAATGACTGCCGTGCAGGATAGTGTGAGTCAATTCCTCCCTATGGTTTCTAGAACTAACCAGTCCATCCTCTGTGACGTGTCATAGACCGCGGGAACGCTGCTCAGTCGCCTACCCCCCTATCTCTCTGAGCCTGTTACTCACTAACTAGAGTGCTCGTTCTGATTCTGTAATGTCAATAAAGCTCTACTATACACCATGACGGAGTAGAAGCCACTTCCATGGTATGCAGGAAAGGTTGGAGGGAGGGAAGCAACGGTCCTGTCTCTTGCACGTGACACCCTGTGGATGATACGACACACGAGCGCTGTGCCGCTTCTTCTGACTCACTGGAGCTCCTATCACACGTAAAGTCTATTTCCACTACAGGTCAGACACGGTGCGACCATCGACCTCATTTGGATCCGCATATTCAAACTGTCATGTCATCGATTCGTAGAACCAGTAAGAAGGCGGCCGCAGAGACCTTATACTAGTACACATTTGCCCTGCTTTTCACGTGTCTCAGCTCCTGTATCACCAGCGGCGAGAACCTGCCCATGTGAGAGTTTCAAATGCACTAAAGTAGCTCCCGCATTGAATTCGCGTGTACGGACTACTACTAAGATGCTAGATCGCGTTATAGTGAGATCTATATATCTGTAGAGATTATGCTAGAGCTGTGTGTGTGTCTCCATTTAAAGAACCAAATGCCAAGAATTTTTTAGAGAAAATACTGTCGCAGAATAACACAGCGGTGTGCCGTCTGGTAGCGAACCTGTAACCAGCGGTACCGACCGACACTCATAGATGTATTCTGACGAGTGGTAATTTTATTGCCAATCATGATCGAGGTTGGAGGGCCATTGTAGGGCGTATATCCGTAGGGACTAATCAGGCTACAGTCTCCAGCTAGCGAGTCTCTCGAATATACGTATTTGCATTTTTGCTGCGCCCAATGTCTGTTAGCTTAATACACGGCTGTCTTGCTGTTCACGGAACAGCTCGTTCAGTTTCTTCCCCCCCCCAGCACGTGAAAGAGAAGTAAAATAAATAATTCCTAGTACTGAAATGTCACCCTCTGTGTACTGAATGCTGCTGGCAGAGAGTACGCGAAGGAAGCTCGCTGGGGTGACCAACGGTCAGGATACCGTTGTGATCTCAGGGTCCATGATTGCTGTGCTATGCGCGTTGCTCAATGCACTCGGAAAAAGGCGCCAAAGGGTTGTCTGCTAGCCTTAACAAAGGAGGTGAGGCTGTACCAAGCACCACCTGGGGCAATTTTTCTGCCCCATCAGGCACTGTGCCTCAACCCGGAAGTCGAACTATGGGATAGCTGAGAACAGCTACCCACAGGTGCACTGCTCCTGAAATCGCATGGTAAGCTTTGGACCATGGACGCAAACAATCGATTTCATTGATCCACTGTGGACGCGCTAAACCGATTTTATTAATATCGTTTTTGTTATATCGTTTTAAAGCTAATTCGAAATAATCGTGCATTTTAGACGTACCCTAAGAACGCAAAGGGATGGAGACAATCCAGCCCAGAGAGCTATTGTTCCATTCATTTTTGAAAATTGCCTCAAGATCATCTTTATGTTGTCACTTGCTGAGGGAAGAGGAAAATAGCTGAATCTTCCCACTCACAGAGATACTACAGGCATCAGCACAGAGATGAATGTTCCAATTCACCCACCTGTTTCACCAGTTTCTGAACAATTGTTATAGCTTTGTATTGTGAGAATTGGCTCAAAGTTTTGTTTGTTGTTTCAGCCTAAACTAACTTTGTCAATTTATTTTGCCCTACTAGTTGGAAGTGTTTATCTAGCTTGAGGCTACACTGCAGTTTTTTGCAGCGCTGGTAGTTACAGCTGTGCTCGTACAGCTGTTACGCCAGCGCTGCAGTTGTCCACATTGCACCGGTGGCAGCGCTTTGTGAGTGGTGCATTGTGGGCAGCTATCCCACAGACACCTCATCCCATGTTGTCGCTGTGGTTGTGAAGCAACGGAAGGCGTCGGGTCATCCCTTCCTGTTTCAACCACCCGTGTGCATCGGCTTCCCTTTTCAGCCGTTTGGTGCCATTTGAGTCTGCGCGTGATTTCAGAGAGAAATGGAGCCCGAGCTGCTGAGGACATTGCTGATGAAGTTGCCAGCACATCACGTCTGGCCAGTGGGCAATTCCGTATGCTCCAAAGTGACAGTGAGAGCCTCAGATGAGAAATAGATGCGGCTGACGCACCTGACAGAAATTGCTGTGGCAGCACGGGACGTGCTCTGCAGTGGGAACGCCACTCTTTGTGCTCCGGACAACAAGCAACTGAGTGGTGGGAATCACGAATCATTCCATGACAAGCTGGAAGATGACTAGCAGTGGACTGCCACAACTTTCGATGAGAAAGCACTTTCATGGACTGTGTGCTGAGCTCCCCAACCCTGCAGTTTGCAATGACACGAGACTGATCAGCTGCCCTGTCAGGGAGAAGCGGGTGGCTATTGCAGTCGGGGAAGCTGGGCTACTCCAGACAGCTACCCGATCGTCGCAAACCAGTTTGGAGTAGGGAAAGTCGACCGTTGGAATAGCTGCTGATGCAAATTTTTGCAGGGCCATTAATCGCATCCTGTTTCAG
>NC_133770.1:134192041-134254550 GCF_003597395.2 Chelonoidis abingdonii
GGCCGGGGGGGGGGGGGCGGGGCGGGGCACAAATAAAATCAAAGAATGAAACTGTAAGTGATTGAACATTTGTGAACTTCCATATGCAGAATTCTCCTTAAATGCTGATTTACATCTTTGCTTTCACACTGTGGTTCTTGTCATAATAATGACAATAAAACTTCAATTTAATTTTTCTTCTCGCTTGATCACTTTGATACTTTACAAGAACCAGCCTTTGTAAAAATGCATCGTTTTACAGCTTATAATCTACATTTTCACATCGCAAGAGGATATATACATAATCTAGCGTAGGAAGCCTGCGTGTAGCACACTAAGCCAAGGTCTACTGCGACTTTAAATCGGTTTAATGGCCGATATACCGATTTCAACGCTGTACCCGTTCACACGACGTCGTCTTAATATCGAGTTAACGGCTCCTTAAATCGATTTTGGAACTCCTCCCGACAAGAGGGTAGCGCAAATTGATATAACAGTTCGGATTACGTTACTGTGGACGGAATCGACGTTATTGGCCTCCGCGGCAGTATCCCAGAGTGCAGCATTGACCGCTCTGGACAGCACTGAACTCGGATGCGCGGCGAGTAAACAGGAAAGCCCGCCGAACTTTTGAATTACTTCCTGCTTGCCCAGCGTGGAGCTCTGATCGCACGGCTGGCGATTCAGTCTCAAATCGAAAAGAGCTCCAGATAGACCCGTGACGGGATACTGATCTGATGCTGTTATGGGGACGAGAACAAATCGTTTATCCAGCTCCGTTACAGAACACGAAATGCCAAAGCGTTTGAATAAAAAACTCAGGTACACAGCGCTGCGTGACAAGCGTAACGGAAGCCAGAGACTCAATGGACGCTCTTGGATGGGGTACTGGGACTCCAGCTACCCACAGTCCCAGCAGTCTCTTAAATATATTTGCATTCTGGCTGAGCTCCCAATGTTGTAGGTTCAACACAGTGTCTGGCGTGGTTCAGGGAACAGCTCCTCAGTTTCTTTCCCCCCCCACCACGTGAAAAAAGGGAAGAATCATTCCTTGACTACTTCTATGTCACCCTATGTGTACTGATGCGCTGGTGAGACGGGATGCTACAGCATGAAGAGCAGTATCCGCTCTCCATCTCCCTCCCCGGGGGTAGACGGTGCAGAAGGACTGCCCACCATCCTCAGAACCCTATACTAATAATTGCTCAACGTCGGAGGCACATTATTCCTGGTTACTCGCAGTAGATAGGACAGAACGGCTAATAACCGCTTCATCATCGAAACTGGGGCTGAAATTTTTGAAAGAAATTTGGATGAATCGCTTGGCATGAGTCCATTCCTCCTTAGGTTCTAAAATGAGCCTCCTGCCTGGACTGTCAAGCCGGGAGGCTGCCTCCAAGTGCCTCCCCCCCGACCTCTTTTATCTCACGAACAGTCTCTGTTTTTATCTTGTATTCTTACAACTTCATGACACAGGGGAGGGCACTGCTGGTAGCCAGGAGGTTGAGGGGAGGAGGGAAGCAACGGGTGCGGTTTTGCAGGGGCAACCCCTGTGAAACTGACACGGAGCAGCGTGCTTTCTGATACACTGGATCTCTATTACATTGCCTATATTCTAGGCAGGACAGTGCACCACGACCGCTCGGTCCGCAATCCAAACTCGGATGCAAGTGTCCGGTAAACAGGAAAAGCCCGAGACCTTACATGACATTTCTGCTTCACGTGTCCAGCTCTGATCAGCCGGGTGGCGATGCAGTTCAAATGCAAAAGCGTTCCTGCATTGACCTAGGGAGTACTAGATCTGATCGCTGTATGGTGAGACAATCTGTTTATCAGAGCTCCATTAAAGAACAGGAAATGCCAAAGCATTTGAAAAATAAACTCCAGAATACACAGCGGTGCGTAGACAACCGTAACGGAAGCAGAGACTCAAGGATGCTCATGAGGGAGGGAGGGGTATGGGACTACCGTACCATCTCCACAGCAGCTCTGAAACTATTTGCTTCTGCTGAGGCCCAATGTCTGTAGCTTAATACACGGTGTCTTGCGTAGGTTCACGGACAGATCGCGTTTCTCCCCCCCCCCAGCACGGAAAGAGAAGTAAAATAAATAATTCCTTGAGTACTGTAATGTCACCCTCTGTGTACTTGAATGCTGCTGGCAGAGAGTACGCGAGGTGTTAACAGGTCAGGATACCGTTGTGATTTCAGGGTCCTGATTGCTGTGCTATGGCGTTTGCTCATGCCCGGGAAAACGGCGCCAAAGGTTGTCTGCTTGCCTTCCACAAAGGGAGGGGTGAGGGCTGTACCGCACACCTGGGGGCAATGTTTTCTGCCCATCAGGGCACTGTGCTCTTAACCCGGAGAGTGGGAACTATGGATAGCTGAGGAACCAGTACCCACGTGCACTGCCTCTGAAATCGATGGTAGCTTGGACCTGGACGAAACAATCGATTTCATGATCCACTGTGGACGCGCTAACCGATTTTATTGTCTGTTTTGTGAATATCGGTTTAAGGCTAATTCGAAATTAATCGTGCGTGTAGCGTACCCTAGACGCATAAGGGGGATGGAGACCATCCAGTCCAGGAGCTTTTCCATTTTTTGGAAATGCTAAGATCTATCTTTTATGTTGTCACTTTTCTTGAGGGAGAGGAAACTAGCTGCATCTTCCTCACTCACAGGAGATACTTACAGGCATCAGCACAGAGATGAATGTTCAATTACCACCTTTTCACCGTTTTCTGACAGATTGTTATGCTTTGTTTATTTTGTGAGAATTGGCTTCAAGTTTTTGTTTGTTTTTTCAAGCCTAAACTACTTTGTCATTTATTTTGCCTACTAGTTGGAAGTGTTTATCTAAGGCTGAGGTACACTTTGGCAGTTTGCAGCGCTGGTGTTCCAGCTGTGGCTCGTACAGCCTGTTACGGCCAGCGCTGCGCAGTGTCCACACTTCACCGGCAGCGCTGTTGTGAGTGTGCTTGTGGGCAGCTTCCACAGAGCAACTTATCCATTTTGTCGCTGTGGGTTGTGGGCAGGGGACGGAAGGCGTGCGGGGTCATTCCGTTCCTGTTTCAACCACCGTGGTGGCATCGCTTCCTTTTCAGGCCGTTTGGTGCCATTGTGCGTCTGTCGCGTGATTTCAGAGAGAAATGGAGCCCGAAGCTGCTGGGACATTGCTGATGAATGTTGCCAGCACATCACGTCTGGCCAGTGGCTTCCTATGCTCCAAAAGTGACAGTGGCGAGCTCAGATGATGAAATGATGCGGCTGACGCACTGACAGTAAATTGTTGTGGCAGTTATCGGACGTGCTGCTGCGTGTGGACGCACCTTTTGGGATCGCGGAACAAGCACGAGTGGTGGGATCACTCATCCTGCACAGTTCTGGGATGACGGCAGTGGCTGCACAACTTTCGGATGAGGAAAGCCACTTTCATGGGACTTGTGCTGAGCTCGCCCAACCTGCAAGTTGCAAGGACACGAGGACTGAGAAGCTGGCCCTGTCAGTGGAGGGGGGTGCGCTATTGCAGTTCTGGAAGCTGGCTACTCAGAACAGCTACGATCGGTCGCAAACCAGTTTGGAGTGGGAAGTCGCCGTTGGAATACTCGCTGATGCAATTTTTGCAGGGCATTATTCGCATCCTGTTCAGAAGAAACCGTGCGTCTGGGAATGTTGAGGACCTTGTGGATGGCTTTGCACAATGGGTTTCCCTACTGTGGCGGGCAATAGAATGCGGACGCATATTCTATTCTGGCCACCACCCCACCTGGCTCGAGTACGTTAATCAGAAGGGGTATTTTCTTCAATGGTTCTCCAGGCGCTTGTGGATCCCTGGGCGTTTCCTTGAAATACCGGATGGCCGGAAGGTGATGTGCACGTTTTCGGAACATGGCCTGTACAGGCGCTGCGGGCAGGGATTTTTTCCAGACTGGAAGATCACAGTCGGTGGACGTCGGAATGCCATTGTGAATCCATGGAGACCCCGGCTTACCATTAATGCCTTGGCTCATAAAACCGTACGCATGGGAAGCTTGACATGAGCGACCGGTTCAACTACAGCTGAGCGGCTGAGCATGACCGTGGAGTGTGCTTGGCCGTTTAGGGAGATGAGAGTCTGTACGGGATCTAGATGTGGGGGAAAGCAGCATCCCAGCGATCTATAACGGCGTGCTGTGTCTCTAATTTGTGGAAGGAAGGGTGAAACCTTCGTGAACGAATATGGGCCTCCGAGCACGCCTGAGGCTTTTTGCACAGCAGGGCAGGGCGAGAGTAGGCCCGCACAGTGCCTTCAAGGCATAGGGATTGCCTTAAGGAGCACTTTGAGGCTGAAAGCCAACAGTAATGTTGGGTGCCTCCACTGCCGTTACGAGCATTGCTCACAGCCGTTACTGCGTGGTTTCATCGCCTTGCCGTTCGCTAATTTTTTTACCTTTGTGTTCAGAGTACGTTCTAGTTATACTACCACTGTGAATAAAGCAAGACAAGAACTCCTTATCTAAACTACCGTCATCAACAGGAAGCGGGGTACCGGTGCATTAGCTTACTCCAGGTTTGTCATCGTCTCTTCCTTGGGGCTCCTGCACTGCCTGCTGCTGCACTTGGAGGCACTGCCTGCTGCTGCACTTCGCGGCACCTGCCTGCTTGCTGCCCTTGGCTGATTACATTCGCCTGCCTGGCTGCATGGGTGTTCGAGCCTGCTTGGGTAACTGTCGTAGCGTTATCAGGGCTGCTGAGGTCACGTACTGGGTTGGGGGCAGTTCGGTGGTCCGTAACACCAGGATGCTGGCAGGAACGGTGTTTGAGGAACTTGACGACATGGCTGAGTTTTGGGATGGGCTGGGCTCCCGGTAGTGTCTGCCTGCATGTCTACCTTGTCTGCATTGAGCTCTGTGTTTGGTTCCATGAGGCTAGCATCGCATTCTGGCTGTCTTTGCTTCCTGATCTATCTCTTCTCTTTTTTTCGGCCTGTCACCATAAGAGTATTTTAACCTGTACTCATTTGATTATGTGAAAGTTTCAGGTTTCTTTCTTTCTTTTTTTAGATTCTAGCTCTCATGATTGAGGAGAGAAGCTTGAAAACATGAACCATTAAAGCCTGAAATTAAAAAACAAAACAAAAAACAAAACAGAAAAAACAAAATATATTGTTTTTAAGACAGATAATCTCATGATTTTTTAATTCTTGGGATTTACAATAATGTGATTTCAAAGTGAAAACATAAAGTAGCCCAGATATGCTTGAAACTGGGTCCAAGATCACTTGAAAAACTTACAAACATCAGGCACACATGATGTCAGTTTTGTGTTCATAACGTAAGTTGGCAAGTTTTGTGTTATTCTAAGTTTCAGTGAGAACAGTTTGCATTTCTCTTATTACTAAAGTTTTCTGATAAAACTTCAAGAGAATCCTTCTATCGCTTAACATTTCAAAACAAATACAATAACTCCTCGCTTAATGTTGTAGTTATGTTCCTGGAAAATGCAACTTTAAGCAAAACGATGTTAAGTGAATCCCATTTCCCCATAAGAATTAATGTAAATGGGGTGGGGGGTTAGGTTCCAGGTAATTTCTTTTCACGAGACAAAAAACTATATATTATATATACACACACACACAGAGTATACGTTTTAAAGAAACAATGTAATGCTGTTCACAGCTATGATGATTGTGAAGCTTGGTTGAGGTGGTGAAGTCAGATGGTGGAAGAGGGAGGATATTTCCCAGGGAATGCTTTGCTGCTAAATTATGAACTAGCACTTGTCTGAGCCCTCAAGGGTTAACACATTGTTGTTAATGTAGCTTCTCACTCAAGGCAGCACAGATACGAGGGAGGAGAGACAGCATTTGCCTCGCCCCCTCCCGCCCTGCACAGCAAGCAGGAATCTCTGGAAGCGGCTCCAAGGCAGAGGGCAGGAGCAGCAAATGCAGTGTAGGGAGGGACAGCTGAACTGCCCAGCAATTGATAGCCTACTGGGCAGCTGCAGCACAGGGAACTTAGTGGCGCGGGGAGCTGATAGGGGAGCTGTCGGTCCGCCCTGGTTACAAGCCCCCACCAGCTAACTGCAATGGGCTGTTTTTCCTGCAAGCAGTGGACAAAGCAGGCAAGTGCCAAACGACGTTAGAAGGGAGCATTTCACAAATTTAAATGAGCATGTTCCCTAATTGATCAGCAACATAACAACGAAACAATGTTAACTGGGACAACTTTAAGTGAGGAATTACTGTATATGACATCAGTAGATAACATTGTTTTCATACATAAACATTAAGGTGACCAGATCACCCAGTTCACTGGCATTTTCACAATTTTAAGGGACACTCCTTGTGTTCTGGCTACTTATATGGAAACTAGGACTTCAGCAACCCCATGGCTGATCTTGAACTGCTGCTATAGGGAATGTCTCAATGAACAGGAGCATCTACATGCCTTTAAGAGCAGATCTTTGGGATAGAAACTGTCCTGATGTTTTTTTTATGTCATTAATGAGCCAGGAAGGACAGGGGAGGGGATATTAACAGAGGGAAAGAAGAGAACAAAAAGAGAAAGAAAAGAAGAGAACTAATATGGAGTAAATGCAAGCTATTGTGGTGGATTTTAAGAATAAAAGAAAAAAGTTGGAAATGGAAAAGGTATGCTGAGAGAGAGGAAGAAGTGAAGGAGGTGATGATGGGAGAAAATAGCCACATGTTCTGTTTCTTTGTTTGGAAATATGGTCACTATAAAAAGATGTGGAAGTGGAGTGGGGGAAGCAGTGTCAAAGGCTGCAGAAATGGTGACCTAGAAAGTATGAGGGAAAGTTTTGGACTTTGGATAAAACACCACAACAACACAGAATTTCAAAGGTCTGTGGGACTGAAGGGCTTCTGCTCAGCCCTGTAAATCAGGAACTTAATATAACATATACACGGATTTCTGTGCTGGTCTTCTTTGTTCTGTTCCCCCTCCCCCAACAGTAATTCAAAAAAATATTCAGTGGAAATTGAGATACTCCTATAATCTATAGATCTCGGACACATTAGAAACAGCTATATCTTGTTTGGAGCCATTATCTCCGTCGGTGACAAACTGTGAACTTTAATCTACACACTGACAAAATAAATAAGAGTCTTTGAGGCGAGATCAACACAGGCGATGTTCTGATAGGTGTCTGCTATAGTCCACCAGAACAGGAGGAGGTGATATACGAGGCTTTCTTCGGACAACTAACAGAAGTTTCCAGATCACAGGCCCTGATTCTCATGAGGGACTTCAATCATCCTGACATCTGCTGGGAGAGCAATACAGCAGTGCACAGACAATCCAGGATGTTTTTAGAGAGTGTTGGGGAAAACTTCCTCATGAAAATGCTGGAGGAACGAACTAGGGACTGTGCTCCTCTTGACCTGCTGCTTACAAACAGGGAATAATTGGTAGGGGAAGTAGAAGTGGGTGGCAACCTCGTCAACAGGAATCATAAGGTTGTTGAATTCAAGATCCTGACAAAAGAATATAAGAACAGCCTTACCGTGTCAGACCAAAGGTCCATTTAGTCCAGTATCTGTCTACCGACAGTGGCCAATGCCAAGTGCCCCAGAGGGAGTGAACCTAACAGGAATGATCAAGTGATTACTCTCGTCATCCATCTCCATCCTCTGACAAACAGAGGCTAGGGACACCATTCCTTACCCATCCTGGCTAATAGCCATTTATGGACTTAACCACCATGAATTTATCCAGTTCTCTTTTAAACACTGTTATAGTTCTAGCCTTCACGACCTCCTCGGGTAAGGAGTTCCATAAGTTGACTGTGCGCTGTGTGAAGAAGAACTTCCCTTTATTTGTTTTAAACCTGCTGCCTATTAATTTCATTTGATGGCCCCTAGTTCTTGTATTATGGGAATAAGTAAATAACTTTTCCTTATCCACTTCCTCCACACCATTCATGATTTTATATACCTCTATCATATCCCCTCTTAGTCTCCTCTTCTGAAAAGTCCTAGCCTCTTTAGTCTTTCCTCATATGGGACCCTCTCCAAACCCCTAATAATTTTAGTTGCCCTTTTCTGAACCTTTTCTAGCGCCAGTATATCTTTTTTGAGGTAAGGAGACCACACCTGTACACAGTATTTGAGATGTACCAGGGAAGAAAGGAGAGCAGCAGAATACGGACCCTGGTCTTCAGAAAAGCAAACTTTGACTCCCTCAGGGAACTGATGAGCAGGATCCCCTGGGAGGCTAATATGAGGGGGGAAAGGAGTCCAGGAACACTGGCTGTATTTTAAAGAAGCCTTATTGAAGGCGCAGGAACAAACCATCCCAATATGCAGAAAGAATAGCAAATATGGCAAGCAGCCAGCTTGGCTTAACAGAGAAATCTTCGTGGAGCTTAAACACAAAAAGGAAGCTTACAAGAAGTGGAAACTCAGACAGATGACTAGGGAGAAGTATAAAGATATTCCTTGAGCATGCAGGGGTGTAATCATTGAGCCCAAAGCACATTTGGAGTTGCAGCCAGCAAGGGATATGAAGGGTTTCTACAAGTATGTTAGCAACATGAAGGTCATAGAAAGTGTAGGACCCTTACTGAATGGGGAAGGCAACTAGAGACAGATGATGTGGAAAAAGCTGAAGTACTAAATGCATTTTTTTGCTTCAATCTTCACAGACAAGGTCAGCTCCCAGACTGCTGCACTGGGCAAGGGTGAGCAGCCCTCAATGGTGGAAGAACAGGTTAAGCACTATTTAGAAAAGTCCATGTGGCCAGACACAATGCATCCGAGGGTTCTGAGAGAGTTGGCTGATATGACTGCAGAGCAATTGGCCATTTTCTTTGAAAATTCGTGGTGATCGGGGAGGTCCCAGACTACTGAAAAAGGCAAATACAGTGCCCATCTTTAAAAAAGGGAAGGAGGAGAATCTGGGGAACTACAGATCGGTCAGCCTCACCTCAGTCCCCGGAAAGATCATGGAGCAGATCCTCAACGAATCCATTCTGAAGCACTTAGAGGAGAGGATGGTGATCAGAAAAAATCAACAAGGGCAAGTCATGCCTGACCAATCTGACTGCCTTCTATGATGCGGTAACTGGCTCTGTGGATATGGAGAAAGTGGTGGACGTGATATACCTTGACTTTAGCAAAGCATTTGATATGCTGTCCCACAGTATTCTTGCCAGCAAGTTAAAAAGTATGGATTAGAGGAATGGACCACAA
Source organism: Chelonoidis abingdonii (assembly GCF_003597395.2). Classification (NCBI taxonomy): domain Eukaryota; kingdom Metazoa; phylum Chordata; order Testudines; family Testudinidae; genus Chelonoidis; species Chelonoidis abingdonii. Next base: position 134,201,216 of record NC_133770.1, read on the forward strand.
GGTGGACAGAAAGCTGACTAGATCATCGGTCTCAACGAGTAGTGATCAACGACTTGATATCTTGCTGGCAGCTGATATGAAGCGGCATGCCCCAAGGGTTGGTCCTGGAGCTGTTTTTTTTTTTCAGCATCTTCATTAATGATCTGGATGATGGGATGATTTTCACCCTCAGCAAGTTCGCAGAGGACATTAAGCTAGAGGGAGAGGTAGATACGCTGGAGGTAGGGATAGGGTCCAGAGTGACCTACACAAATTGGAGGATTGGGCCAAAAGAAATCGGATGAGGTTCAACGAGGACAAGTGCAGAGTCCTGGGGGACCTTCTGCAGAAGTTCTGGAGAAAAGGACCTGGGAAGTATAGTGGACGAGAAGCTGGATATGAGTCAACAATGTACCCTTGTTGCCAAGAAGGCTAATGGCATATTGGTAGGAGCACTGCCAGCAGATTGAGGGGAGTGATTATTCCCTTCTATTCAGCATAGGTGAGGCCACATATGAAGTATTGCTTCCAGTTTTGGGCCCCTCACTACAGAAAAGATGTGGACAAATTGGAGACGGTCCAGCGCAGGGCAACAAAAAATGATTAGGGGGCTGGAGCACATGACTTATGAGGAGAGGCTGAGGGAACTGGGGTTATTTAGTTTGCAGAAGAAAAGAGTGAGGGGGGATTTGATAGCAGCCTTCAACTACCTGAAAGGGGCCGGGGGGGTTCCAAAGAGGATGGAGCTAGGCTGTTCTCAGTGGTGGCAGATGACAGAACAAGGAGCAATGGTTTCAAGTTGCAGTGGAGAATGTCCAAGTTGGATATTAGGAAAAACTTTTTCACTAGGAGAGTGGTGAAGCACTGGAATGGGTTACCCAGGGAGGTGATGGAATCTCCATCCTTTGAGGTTTTTAAGGCCCGGCTTGACAAAGCCCTGGCTGGGATGATTTAGTTGGGGTTGGTCCTGCTTTGAGGGGAGGTTTGGATTAGCTGTCCTGAGGTCTCTTCCAACTCTAATCTTCTAGTATTCTGTGAAATGCTAATAGCTGCTTCAGATCCATTTTAGTGTCTTGGGTCAAGAAGAATCTCAATACTGAAAAACTGAACAATATTTTAGGAAGTGAAATATAAATTGAAAATCTTTAGGTGAAAGTAGTTAACCTGGATTCAGAGTAGATAATATTAAAACTCTGAGAGTGCAATTGATGTCCAACCTTAAGAACAAGCAACACTACTTTGTGGGATGCTGTAATCGTGGCAGCTCACTAGATTGCTTAATCTTTTGCCTCTACAATTGTGGGACCATAGGGCAAGGCATTTCTTGGCCTAATTTGTACACGTACAACACCTTGGGGCTCCACAAACCACAAGGCCAGACTCACTCTAATTAACTGACATTTTTTCATATTTAGAAATACAAGATTGTATTATGCAATAATAGCCAGGGAATTCAACATAAAACTAGTTTATATAACAGTAACAAACAAAAACAACAAAGATGTCAAAAACTACAAACTCCTATTTTGTATTTCCATACCGTAACTCAGAGTCAATTTAAATCAAATTCAGTAAAACAATTTTTAGAGAGCCAAGAACTCAAAAAGGATGAGAAATTCTTTTGTTTTTGGCAGTGAGCGCATGACGAGAATACTACAGTATTGCTGTAAAAAGAAAAGGGATTCAGAGGCCAGTGTGAATATAAGGCTGAGATACATGACAAATTCTGAATGTGGAAGCCTCCTATGTCCTTACAAAGTTCAGGGGGAAAATTAATTAATCTGAGTTTTTTTCTAATCTTTTCCTGAAGCCTGAAGAATTGGATTTCAAGCTCTAATAACTTTAAAAGGCAATTAGCTGTATTAAATAAGGCAACCAGATTAGTTTGTATTTGTTTGTCACAACCCTTGTTTTTCCCTTGCTGTTTGCAATTCCTTAGCAAATGTGGGTACACTACTTCATTTACAATTATAAAGAACAGACAGATCCTTTTCAAACAGGAATCATGTATTCTTAAGAGAGTTTCACAACAAAACCATAGCAGGGTGCTCAATTGCAAGTCAGACCACTTCTGCAGTACAACAACCATTTCTCTCCCCATCTTCCATTTTGTAAGTATTAACTCTCACAAAAAATCACAGTAGATTGTGAGATAACACAGGACTCTATGGCCCAGGACAAAAGCTAATCTGGAATTAAAATGAGTAATGTGATTTACATAATGAGGGGGAACAAAGATGACAAAAATAGCCATTCAGTCTGCTGAAGCATCTGAATATCTTGATTAACAGCTTTGAAACATCTATTTCACCACATCAAAACCAGGAACTAATTGAGACAGACAGAAAAATATATTGCACATACCTGGATTAAAGATAGATCTTCAAGATGTAACCTGAAGAGGTAGTTTCTAGGGTGAAGAAAAAAAGAAAGAAAATTCTTACTAGTCCTTTAAATAGCAGTAAAGCAATAACTTACTACAACGTTATGTGGTTAGAACAGGGCCTGGAATTCAGAGTTCTTGGTTTCTATTCTGAGCTCTGCCACTGACTCAGAAAGAGTCCTTAGGCTTTAAGGGACATTTCAAAACTTACTTCTAATTTTGGGCTCCTATAGCCTGTTTTTCAAAACTGCTGAGTATTCACAAAGCCAGGTGAATTGAAGTGCTATGACAAACAGACATCACATTTTTGAAGTCAGTGGAGTTGTGACCACCTACATAAGGACTGAAATTTTCACTTCAAAAAATATTTTCACTCTATGCTTTTAACCTACAGTAATGTTTACAATGAAAACAGTATAAACTCAGTCAACTTGTTATGAAATTAAACAAAAGCAAATATGTGTGCCTCAGGGCTACTGTTTTATTTTATTTCCTGAGTTGCTAAAGCACTTCCCATTTATCTACTGTTTAGTAAAAGCTAAGGGCTTTACCTTGCCATGTGTTACTACCTAAAACTCCTACTGAATTTGATGGGAATTGGGAATAGAACAAGATAAAGACATGGTTGTAAGTCACTGTGTATGAAATCACTGGAAAATATGAGATAGAGTTCTCAAGCAGATGAATTGTATGACTGAAAACAGAGTTTGAAAATTTCCAGCATGTGCTTGTACGAACACTACGTTTTCTAGCATAAATGAGATACAGGCAGTCCTCGGACTTATGGCACAATTGGTTCATGAAAATTGCGTAATAAGTCAAAACGTCGTAACTTGGAACCACAATCCACTCCATTGCAGGACCGAGCATTGTAAAGTCTAAACCAATTGTAAGTTGAATCAGAGTGTAAATTCAGAAACATTGTAAGTGCTGTTTATCGTAAGTCGAACATCAAAGTCAAGGACTGTCTGTATATCTATACTGCCATCACTCCCCAGAAGTATACTTGTTTAGTTAATATTGTTGTACCTTCACAAGTCAGTTCTATTACCCACACCCTAATATCTTAATTCTAGAACTCCTACTTAGAAGGATGCAGAATTTAATAATTCCCCATCCCTGAATGAACCAAATAATGCTACACCCTACATGTATGTTTAGCTCAGTAGTTCCCATCCCTTTGGGCATGTATTCCCCTATTTGTGACAGGTCTGCACCAGGACTCTGCCATTCCAATTGCTGCATTTCCCTGGTTGTTGGTGTTGTTGTTTTTGCTAAATCTCTCTCCATTTCCCTCCTTTTTCATCTATTTTTGCTTTACATTTTCACCCACTATCTTCCAATTATTTCCTCTCTTTCTCTACCTTTATGTGAAGTCCCTAGTTTTCAGTCTCTCTGTTTTCTCCCCCTTCTCCCTCTCTCTGCCATTCCCATCATCTTCACTTTCCCCCTCTCTCTTCCAGATCCCTCCCTATTTTCTTCACTTTCTTCCATTCCTCCATCACCACCACCCTCAATATAGCTCCCCTGTTTTGGTCTACTTTTTCTCTATTCCCTAGTGCAATAGTTGGTACCAGGTGAAAAGTTTCTCCATGGACTATTCTCCTAATAGAAACAAGTCTGCAGGCCCTTCTCGTGGTTGTTAAATGGCTAAAAGGCCAGATTTTCAAAAATGCATTTCGACACCTAAAGATTCAGATAGACCCTAGTGGGATTTTTAAAAGTGCCTAAGCAGGTTAGGTGCCTAACTTCTATTGAAATCAATAGGAATTAGGTGCATAACCTACTTAGGTGCTTTTGAAAATTGCCATCAGCAGCAGCTATCCCTCAATACAAGGATGATGTCTGACAGGAGAAATGTCACTGATGAGACTAAAAATGGCTGAGGAATTCAATCCAGGCTATACAGGTTTTTCCACATATATGAGAAGTGGTAGTTTGGAGAAAGCACAACTGCTGGCTGGGATGCTGTACACTTTCCTTTCCTCCTCTGCCATTTCTCAGCTTCTTGAGCAAGGACATTATCTTCAAAACAGGCTGAAGCTTGATGTATGATGCAATGCCATTGCAGTCTATTGCCAGCCAGCTCTTCCCAGTTCATGACCTTGCTTCTTAAGATACTTTCATGGTGTCCTTGTAGCATTTCCTCTGTCCCCTACAAGTCCTCTTACCATGACTAAGTTGAGAAAAAAGGACTTGCTTCAGAAGCAGAGTATCAGCCATCCAAACACAATGGCCAGCCCCACAAAGTTGATGTTTTATAATCTTTGCCTCAACACTCGTGATATTAGCTGAAGAGAGAATACTGGCATTGGTGTGACGGTCTTCCCATCTAATATGGAAAATCTTCCTGCAGCAGCCTTGTTGGTACCACTCCAGATGCGTAGATGGCTTCAGTATGTCACCCATGCCTCGCACCCATAAAGAAGAGTGGGGATGACTACTGCATTATAGACCAGAATCTTACTTTACATCCGCAGATCTCTGTCAATGAAGACATGATGAAGCAACTTTCTGAAGGATGAGTTGGCACAATGGATCCTATGTTTGATCTCCACATCTAGATTGGCTGTCTGGGAGATAGGGCTTCTAAAGTTTTCCAGGAATTCACCACTGATGACAATTTGTGAGAGAAGGAAACTTGTGCTGGGGCAGGCTGGTGAAGCACCTTAGTCTTGCCAATGTTGAGGGAAAGCCCCAGGCTATGATAGAGTGGATTGCAAGTCAGTCTTGGTGTGGATGAGTATAGCACAGTCATCAGTATACTGAGGGTCAGTAATAACAATCCTGGTGATCTTAATTTTAAAATGAAGATGCCGAAGGTTGAAGAACTGGCCATCCATGTGATACTCAATCCTGATTTCAGAAGAAAGCAAGTCATGAATAAGAAACAAGATCATGGCAAGACAGATGGAGAAAAGGGTTGGGGCAATAACACAGCACTACTTAACACCAATACAGATGGTGAACTGGATGGTGGCAGTCATCCCATTATGAAAGAGCCTGAGAATGCAAATGAACTTCAATGAACAACCAAGCCTAGACAACAATTTCCATAAAACTTCATGATTGATGGAATCAAAGGCCTTAGTTAGGTCAATCAGTGCCATAAACAATGGCTAGTGTTGTTCTGTACATTTCTCTTGGATCTGTTGAGAAACAAAAATCATGTCAGCAAATGTCCCAAAATGGTCTGAAACCACATTGGGATTCTGGAAGGACGTAATCTGCAAGAGAGAGGAGACAGTTCAAAAGAATGCGAGCGAGGATGTTCCCAGCAATGGAGAGGAGGACAATGCCTCAGTAATTCCCAAACATTGACTTGTCCACTTTCTTTAAAAATGTCACATTATCATTCTTTAGGTCAGGTGGTCGTCTCCTTGAACCATTACCTTGTTGTAGTGGAGAAACTTGTGTGTCCCATTGACCTTCAGAACTATGTTGTCTTATACTCCTGGGAGGGCCACTCTTGGCAAACAGTTCTGAAGTAAGGTTCCAAATGAAGTGTGGTCCAAACTTCAAGACCCCAACTGGTTGTCTTGGACATCCCTGCCACCAAGTCCAGGACTCCTTCAAGTTTTGAGAGGTTGCCACCAGCACACCGCCTCCCCCATATTAAAAGATTTCACACGTAGGCCTCTGCCAAAGGTGTTAACATCTCCCACTAACAAAGTCCTGCGGTGATGGACGAGTGGTGTTGGGGACAGGAATAGTGATATCTGGGAGTCCCTAGTCACAAATCTGTGTGCAGGCAGCAGCCATGTGTTGATAGTCTTGCATTTAGAATTTTGAGATAGAAGCGCAGCTGCGGCTGTGACTGAGCAGTCCTTTTCAGGATTACCTCTGCTCACCTAGAAAAGATGCCCTAAACATAGGCTCTCTCACACACACCCCAGCTGGATGGCTATGTCCAGAGGGATCGTTCTACCTAAAATCAGAACATACAAAGCAAAGAAATGAAGTTTGCCAGTTGGAATGTTTGCACTCTCATGAGTTCCCCAAGCAGTAACTGTCCTGAAAGAAGAATTGCCATAACTGCTAAAGAATTTGCAAGATATTATATTAATATTGCTTCCCTAAATTAGACCAGTCAGGCAAGTGAAAGAAGATGGAGGTGGCTATACATTCTTTTGGAAAGGAAAGTCTTCTGAAGAGAAGCTTATTTATGGTGTTAGTTTTTCCATCAAGCATAAGATTGTAGCCACCTTTTAGAATTCCCTATCGGTATTAATGAATGTCTTGTGACTTTTTATCTTAAGTTTGGTAACAACGAGTATGCCATGGTCATCAGCGTGTATGCTCCCACACTGGATGATGATGGAAGACAAAAAGGAGACATTTTACTGTGCTCCTGATGCAGTCCTGACTACTACAGAAAAGAAAGGCAAGGTTATCCCCATGGGTGACTTCAATGTCAGAGTTGGGTGACACACCAAACTCTGAAGGGGCACCACTGGAAAAGAAGAGGCAGGAAGTGTCAACTCTAATGGCATTGTCCCTTTCAGCAAATGTGTGGAGCATGATTTGCTTATCACAAATGCCATCATTAGAGAGAGGAGAAATATAAGACAACTTGGAACCACCCAGGTTCCAGACACAGGTATCTTGACTATGTCATCGTCAGAGCCTGTGATCGTACTGATGTCTATATTATACAAGTTACGAGAGATACAGATGACTGCTGAACAGACCATCATCTGGTCAGATCAATCTTGAACATGCAGCTTGCACCACAACACCTTAAACAACCAAAAGGAATGTGGAAGAGATTTAACATCAGGGCACTTCAAAAATCACACTAGTCATGAGACCTTTCAGCAACATATTATCGAGAGCTCTCTGCCCTACCTGACAACATCAATGATATCCAAACACGCTGGGAGGAGTTCAAAATCATTATTCACAAGGCATATGCTGAAATTGATTGGATATTCCACTACCATCAGGATCGGTTTGATGAGAACAACAAGGAAATCCTAGAACTTGTTTATCAGAAGAGAAGCATATTTTGCTCTAATCAGTAAAAACGAGAGACTTATCATCGGCTAAAAGCTGTAGTTCAAAAAGGCTGTGTGACATCAAGAATCAGTGCTGCCAAGCAAAGGCCATGGAAATCCAGAGCTTCGCTGATCAACATAACATGTGAAGCTTTTCTCAAGTAACAAAAGCCATCTATGAGTCACAACCTCTTGTGATTTCACGACAGCTCTCCCCTTCTTAAGGACAATATAGTCCTCAAGCAATGTTGGAAGGAGCACTTTGAGACTCTATTAAACTGCATATCTAAAGTCTGTTTTCTAATCCTTTAATCATTCTCATGCATGTTCTCTGAACGCTCTCCAATTTATGAACATCCTTCTTGAATTGTGAGCTTCAGAACTGGACACAGTATTCCCAGCAGTGGCTGCACCAGTGCCAAGCACAAGCAGCATGTTATCCTTATTGTTTTATATGTAGTCATTTCTGCTTCCATTATCCTTACTCATTATTTCTTATATCTTTATTTTTGATAATAAGCATATGATTGTTTTAATTGTAACTATATCTTAGTGCTGTAATGTTATAAAGGACCTGACCCTGAGCTGTAGCATCAAAATGTGTGTATACTGTTCCATTGGGGACAGCAAATCTGGTAATTCTGTGAATGTCCAGTGACAAGGGGCTACATACTAGAGGGGGACACTTTCAGAAAGGCTTGGGGGCTGGGTTATATGTATTGTTACCTGCAAGGCAAAGTAAGGGCTTCTGGAATACTGAGGACATAGTTTGGGTAGCTAACAGACTGGTGGTGTCAGGGAGATGATATCTAGTTATTTATAACCAAGACTCACTCTCTTGCTGTGGAAGGGGGATAATGAGGTCATTCACAGTTCTGGACATCCTGAGGAGCTGTCACCTAAGGGGTGGCTTATAGTCTGTATCTCCATGGGGAATAAATATTTAATAATGGGCTCTTCATTCTAGCTGAGAAAGGTAGAACATGATCCAATGGCTGGAAGATGAAGCTAGACAAATTCAGACTTGAAATATGGCATACATTTTTGACAATGAGGGTTATTAACCACTGGAACAGCTTACCAAGGGTTGTGGTGGATTCTCCATCACTGACAATTTTTAAATCAAGATTGGATATTTTTTCTACAAGATCTGCTCTAGGAATTATTGTGGGGAAGTTCTATGGCCTGTGTTAGACACAAGGTCAGACTATAAGATCAAAATGGTCCCTTCTGGCCCTGGAATCTATGAATGTAAGTACCTAGATAAATAAGCAGCAGAAGTTTGAAGTGTGTTTAGTTGATGAGAAATGATTTAAGATGATGTTTACATATATGTTTATACATATATAAAATAATGAGGCAGGGGTTCTATAAAAAAATAGTGTATGTGACCATGTAATCACTATCCTGATGCATGTGCACAAATCCTCCAAACTAAGGCTGCACAGGCAACCTCAATTTTGATGTTGTTTGCTTTACTTTGCAACTTGAATGTTTTTTAATGTAGGGGGGTTTTTTTTGCATGTAATTTCCAAAGTATTTTCCAGCAAAAACATCAAAATGGAAAAAAACAAACAAGAAATTCCCTCATGTGGAATTAGACTGACCTACTCTCCCATGGGTCATCACCTGGGTTGGGACCCTTAAATTCATAGCATAGAACACTTGAACTAATAAAATGACTTGTAGCAGTAGAAGACTGTTATCTTTCATGTGGACTTTCCAGTAGAGAGGGAGGGGGATACACCCTTTGTCAGTGGATTTGATAGATATTTGGTAACAGGAGAAGAATGTCCAGATTCAGGACTCCTGAGTTCAAGGCCAGGTTTTGATGATCATAAACCTTTTACCCCTGTGCCCACAGCCAGTCTGTCCCTTTCTGCTTCTGTCTAGCTCTCCCATCTTCCAGCTCTTGCTCCCCTCCCCTGATCAGTTGGATTAATATTGGATTGGAAGGAGGTCTCAAGTATGTATCCATGGAGATCTGGTCTGGATCCAATGTTGTTTAACACCCTTATTAATGACCTGGATGTAGGTATAAAGAGCATGCTGATCAAGTTTGCAGATGACACAAAGCTAGGTGGGAACCAACAATTTGGAGGATAGAGCTAAAATTCAGAGGGATCTTGGTAAGTTAGAGAACTGAGCTATAGACAACACAATGAAATTCAACAAAGACAAAATTCAGGTGCTACACTTAGGGAAGAAAAACCAAATGTACAAATACAGAATGAGGAAAAACTAGCTTGGCAGCAGCGCTGCTGAGAAGCATCTAGGAGTTGTGGTGGATCACAACCTCAACATGAATCAGCAATGGAATGCAGTTAGAAAAAAAGCAAATGCAATTTTAGGTTGCATTAACGGAGGCATAGAAGGCAAGTCACAGGAGGTGATAGTAGCGCTCTTCTCAGTGCTGATTAGGCCTCAGCTGGAGTACTGTATCCAATTTTGCTCATAACGGATAAAAAGGAGGTAGAGAAACTGGAAAAGATCCAGAGGTGAGCAACAAAGATGATCAAAGGGATGGAATGCAAGCGATATGAGCAAAGACTGAAGGAACTAGGTATGTTTACTTTGGAAAAGAGGAGATTAAGGGAGGATATGATGGTGGTCTTCAGATACTTGAAAGGCTATTATTTAAAAAAAAAAAAAAAAAAGATAGATAGATAGAAAAAAGTTGTCCTGCCCTCTGCAGCAAAAGAGAACAAGAGGCAATGGGTTCAAACTACAGCATAGCAGATTTAGATCAAATCTCAGGAAAAAATTTCTAACTGTAAGAAAAGCAGGACAACAGAACACACTGCCTAGAGAAGTCGTGGAAGATCCTTCCATGGAGGTTTTCAAAAGGAGGCTGGATAGCCACATGCTTGGACGGTTTAGATACAACAAATCTTGCATCTTGGCAGGGGATACACTAGATAACCCTTGCAGTTCCTTCTAACCCTATGATTCTACCCCTTTCATTCTGCTTCTATCCCTCTGTCCCACTTCTTAGCTCTTGTTCTTCTCCCCCAACTCCTGTCATCCACACCCTCTGCTCTGATCCACCTCCTACCCCGGTTCTCACCATCATCCAGCTTTGCTTCCTCAGCCCCAACTCTGGTTCCTGCTCTGCTCCCCTACCACTACCCTGCTTCTGCTCTCAGTTCTTGGGCCTGATACCCCAGTGTTCAAGAAAGTCCTGCTCAGCCCCTGCTGCCTTCGGCTGGAACATGCCCAGTATAGAAGAACTCTTGGAGATTTTAGCTGCCAAACTTCAAACAAGTCTCTACTAAGTACATTCAAAATGAGATTTTTCAGAGGCTTGGCCAGGTATGGGCAGTTTTCAGTTCTCAGGTGAAACTTAAAAAAAAACAACCAAAAAAGACAAAAAAAAAATCAGCCTGGCACAGTCACGTGGCATTAGGGCGACAAGATAGCAAGCGTGACAAATCGGGACAGGGGGAGGAGGATAATAGGTGCCTATATAAGAAAAAACCCCGAAGATTGGGACTGTCCCTATAAAATTGGCATATCTGATCACCCTACCTGGCATGGAAAAAAATCTCAGCTTAAAAGTCTTGCAAATGAAAACTGGCAACCCTAACTGTAGGTGATGCTACAAGCTAGGTAGTACTAAAAACTCTACCCATAATTAAACAGATAGAAGTGTGGCTTTATGAATCACAGAAAAAACATTTTTATTTGTAAACAGTACCTTTGAAAGATTCATAAAGAGACATACATGGAATCCACCAGTGCCATTTTTGCAGTCAATTTTCAGAGCAAGCGTGGACAGAAGTATTCCAGTTCTTTATCCAGTTAGATTAATTTATCAAGCATGTCATGAAAGTGAGAGTGTCTCCACTTTTTACTCTGAGGCATCCAGAATACATATTTATTTTACTGTCAGAATAAATTTTGTAGTGGGGCATCTGTAACAGCTTAAGGATTTCAGCATATTATGGTCCGAGAAACACAGTACTGTGTTTTGCATCTTTCTACTACTCACTTTTTCTTCATTTGGAAACTAATGTATAGACTTGTCTCAGACTGATCAAGAGATGACTTCTGGGTACAACCAGGTCTCCATTGTCCATTTTGCTCATACAACCCATAACCAGTTCACAAAGAATAAACAACATTTGGCTTACATTTCACAAGTTATATCCAGTGGAAACCCAGCAAAAGTTAAGAGATCCTGGACTAGAACTTCTGATTTAATCATCTGTGCAACTTAAATTAAAGCTAAACAAAAATACAAAATTAATCTAGCACTAATTTCCACCCAAGTCTGAAATAGCCCAAATCCACTGACCTTTGGAATATGCTGCAAGACACATGTATTTACATGGGCTAATGTGAAAAACAAGCCTTTGAGAGAAATCAGATGTGCGAGTGAAGGGGAGATTGATTTCTGTGGGCAATCTAATTTTGTTCTCATAACTTTGGCAAGAGCGCCTAGAGCCTTGGATTTTTTTATTTTTGGTATAAATCAAACAGTAATTTTCCTGACAGAAACAACATAATCATACATTTATATGTGAACTCAGGGTTCCTACTGGAGTCAAATAGGAGACTTGTTACACACACACAGACACACAGACTGAACATCTATTTAACAGCACACAGCACAGACACATAGCACAAAGAATACCACATCCAGTTGAAACTGGGTGCACATATGCATTGGTTAAATTTAAGCACATGAGTAAGTCCTATTGGCTTCAGTGCAACTACTCACATTCTTTAAGATTAAGCAGATACTGAGAACTGGTCTACACTACACAATTAGACATATTACATCAACCTAATTGCATCAATGTACACACTACAGCCTTGTCTCGCTGATATAAGTGCCCTACTACACTGACATAACTCCACCTCCATGAGAGGTATAGGACTTATGTCAGTGTAGTTAGGGTGATGCAGTACTTACTTACATTGGCTGTCTTGTCAATTCCAGGGCTGCATGCTGAAGAAGTAGTCAAGAAACTCTGGCTCCTGATCCCAGCCGGGCTGCACCCCTGGACAGCTGCCCCCTGGTGGGAAGGTGAGAAGCCTGGGTGGCTGGGGAGCCAAGAGCCTGGGGAGCAACTGGGCTTCCTGAGGTGAGCTGCACAGGGCTGAGAGCCCAGGTTTTCAGCTCCCCACACTGCCCCTCTTCAGTTGGTGGAAGCGCTCCTGGTGAGGACACACACCGACAGGAGGAGGGTAATGTGCACATCAGCTACCACAGTAATTACTGCGGTGGCTGTAAATTGACCTAACATAGGTCAACTTAAGTCTGTCATGCAGACATGCCCCAAGCATTTGCAATATGGGACCTACAACAGAAAGAAGGTATAATCCATATTTAAATTTGGCCAGGATATTGGCGCTAGCACCCTAATTCTTTCAAATATGTCATGGATCATTAATGACCACATGTGGTCAGGGCCTCAATTTTACATCTCAGTTAAAAGCTCAAATACATATACTGCACAGGATTGGGCTGTGTCTCAACAATGAAAGCATTTCTGTCCTTCTGGTTGAATAAAATATTCCAGAAGAGAACCACTACTATGCCCAGCTTTCTTTATAAAACGTGCCTTTCGTACATACGTAATTTTTTAATGTGCATAATTATAGGAAAGATTCATGACCTATCTAATAAGAGGTGAAGTGCTAAGGTGAGTTTGTTTTTGACATGTTCAAACTGCATGCAGAAAGCAGACTTTCAAAGGCAAGAGCTCATGAGAAGGCAAAAGGAAGAAACAGCATTTGTGACCGGCACATGGGAGCTAATGCAAGGAAATCATTGGAGTACCCATCTGCAGTTCACAGAGAGATCCAACAAAGACAGATAAAACTTTGACACTGCTGCATGACAGTGTTTAAACAAAGTCTCGGCAATATATGAAGTGCAAACTAAACTGAAAGAGGCACAAAACATTGCATGAAGTCTTTTCAGTCTACTATATCTATGTTGTCTTTTTAAAGACTGAAAATACATGTGTAAGTGGGGGAATGGGCCTGCTATTGTGGGGAACTTTCCTGACTTATACACTACCCCGGTGAAATGAGCTAGCGAAAGGATCTGACTCCTCGCTCCCACTTCCTTTACCCAGAGGTCTGCCTGACCTCAAGGGCTCCCCTGCCCTGTGTGGCAGAGCCCTTGTAATCCCAACAAGGCTGGGGCCAGGATTCCTGGGGGGCTCAATTCCCAAGCTTGTCGTGATCACTTAGGGCAGGGGTTAAGGGGTCCCCACTCTGCGGTGCGCTCTGTGCACTGGATGCTTCCCTGACCCACTGATCATTACATACAGTTCAAAGCAAATACAACTGATTAAACAACAATCAATTTAAAAAAAGGAAAAAATGGGAAAGCTTAAAGGAAAACACATAACCCCGCTCTGTGGCACAGGGACATCACAACCAGCATCTCTGGAATGTAAGGCAAGTTCAGTCTGTTCCTCACAAGTCCCAGGCCTCCTTCTCAGGCCCCGGCTGTGCTGCAGGGATGCTGCAGATCAGACACTTGCTCTGGCAGTGGCCACATACCCTCAGGCTCTAGGTAGCAGGACCCTTCTTCCCAGCATTGCCCCTGCCCTACTGGGGTTACGATCGCTCTCCAAGTGTGGCCTGCAAGGCGTCTTGGTTGGGGGCGTCTCCCAGTGCGGGGCTCACTGCCCAGGGTCCCCCTCGCTCTCCCCAGCTGCTCGCCGCACCCAGAACCAGACTGCTCCAGCCTCAGCTCCAGCTCAACCACTTTGCATCAGTACAACTCCTGCTGCTACTCTCCCTGCAGCTCCTTAGGCTGCTTCTCTGACCCCTCTGGCTCTGATTGCTACAGCTCTGCTCCCAGCACAGGTCTGCTCTCTGTGGGCTGCTTCTGTAACTCTGTTCCCAGCTCAGCGTGGGCCCCAGCCAGGGGTGTCTCCAGGCCCCAGCACGCCAAGCGCGTGCTTGGGGCAGCAAGCTGCGGGGGGCGCTCTGCCAGCACCACGAGGGCGGCAGGCAGGCTGCCCTCAGCGGCTTGCCTGCGGAGGGTCCGCCAAAGCCGAAGGACCAGTGGACCGTCCACAGGCAAGCCACGGAAGGCAGCCTGCCTGCTGTGCTTGGGGTGGCAGAATTCCTAGAGCCACCCCTGGCTCCAGCTTTCTCCTTAGCTCATCCCCACTCTGTCTGACCCAGGCAATTCCAGCTCACACAAAGGACAGGACCCATCTGGCCTCCTGACTCCCTGATTAGCCTGCCTGCCCTGTCAACCAGGCTGAGGTGGAGCATTGGGCTCTCCTCATTGTTCCTGGGGACTGTCAGTCTCAGGATCCTGATTTCCCATTGATCCTTCCCCTTACCTTTAGTATAGGGAGCCAGACAATCAAAACACCCCCACTGAGTTTTAGTAAGGGGACAACAATTCCCTTACACATGCATATTAGCTTAAAATATATCTTTCTCTGGTGAACATTTCTGAGCATTTACAGATACTAACACTTCATTTTCATTAGATTTGTTTCTCCTTTCATTGTACATACTGTCCAGCTACCAGTATCACTTGTTCTTCCTTCAAACAAGACATGAAGATACTAAGCTAAGCTGCAAATTCACTGTCCATGCTGGATGACTGCTTTGTTCCCCTCCCACCCCCACAGATATACTGAGCCACAATTCACATCATATGTAAGGTAGTGCAACAGCGCTGAACTTGAAGGGTTTTACATAGTGCATCCTATCCCCTTCTACATGAATCAAGTTTGTATGGCTGAATTGCTTAGCAGACAGCTATCTGAGCTCACATTGGTAATTTTCAGGTCAGTGGTTTGCAGCATGTCATGTTATTTCCTTGAAGATATTTCATCTTGCACAATTTGTTGTGAATATTGTGGTGGAATTTCAACACAGAATATCTCTTCATTGATAATATGTTTTATAAATCATCATGACATCATTTCAATCTTCATTATTAGACACACAACTCAATTTTAAGTTTCTGGGTCCAAACTACACATGAATTCATAATTATGCAGCAGGACGATCTCCAAGAAAAACAAAACATAGACATTTTTGTGCTATGAAGTTACATGGTCACATCCTACACAGTAAAACACAAATTTCTTCTCCATTAATATGTGCAGCATGGAATTAGAAATATTGAGTTTACAAGTGTTAATGAGACTAACATGTCCATGACTACATAAATATGATTACTGCAGGTTTTGTAGCATACAAATTTATTAATGTTAGGATTCACCAGAAAGGAAGATACTTGGGAAAGACCTAAGAAGAGCATTAGAGTGATAGCAAGAGCAAACTGAATGTATTAGCAATTAATATGGTACTCAAAAGAAACCATCAGTGCAATTTTGAGCTGCATAGGCAGTCATTGTGCAACAGACTAGACAGTGTATTGAAAGAGGGATTGTCATCTATTGAGATTATACCTAAGGTTGCCACTTTTTGCAGTTTGTGCTGCAGGATAAACTTGTTGTTTCATGTCACATCACCCAGAGGTGTGAAAAAATACTCCCAGGACATTTTTTAAAGTAGTTTCTTTAGACCTAAGGTGACATCTCTTACCAAGCATATATGCCTCTTGTCCAAATACAGTGATGATAAAAGCAGTGATGTTAGTTATATGTTAGGACATAAGACCTAGGACTGGAAGGGACCTACTGGGACATCAAGTCCAGTCTCCTGTTATTGCATGCAACCCTGTCATATAATCAGATCTTTAACAGGGAGAGGTAAATCCCTTTCCCACATATGCTTGGCAATGTTGGAGATAAGTAAGTTGATTAGAAAGTGTCTGAAATTGGTAAAGCAGGATAACTTGCATTCAGTCGATGAGCAAATCAAATGTGACACACACACACACACCTACAAATAGAATATTGTTCTGCATTTGGAAAGAAGCAGGGTGACGTACTCATCATATGAAGATGATGAATTACTTTTCCATCTATTAGTAACTGAGAAGGATGTTGAATAGCATCCACTAGGGATAAATATTTTTAAATAAGGAGGCCCAGATACTCTTGCACCCAAGAGTCATAAAAATGTAGGTTGACGAGATCACAAATGGGTCATTGAAGGCCAGTTAGACTGATGTCAGTCCTGGGCAAAATAATGGAAAAGTCGATACAGAATTCAATTAATAAAGAATTAAATGATGGTAATATAACTAATTCCAGTTTTAGGGAAAACAGACTTTGTCAAAAAAAATAATCATTTTTTGAGGTAATTATGTATTTGGTTCAGAAAGGTAACTGAGTAGATGTAATGAACGTGGACGTCTGTAAAAGCAGCAGCGAATCCTGTGGCACCTTCTCTGCTGCTTTTACAGATCCAAACTAACACGGTTACCCCCTCTGATACTTGACGTCTGTAAAGTGTTTGTCTTAGTACTGCATGACAGTCTCATTAAAAAATTAACACTCTACCATATAAATAAAGCACACATTCAATGGACTAAGGACTGGTTAATTGACAGATAAAAAAATAGTTGTCAATGGGGAATCATCATTGAATGGGGTTGTTTCTAATAAAGTTCCACAGGGATCAGTTCATGCCTTGATGCTATTTAACATTTTATCAATGATCTGGAAGTAAATAAAAAAGTCACTGCTGATAAAATTTGTGGATGACAAAAAGATGGGTGGAGTGATAAATGATTATCAGGATAGAACACTATACAGAGCAATGTGAATTGCTTCTTACTCGACCCATTCAAACAAATACATTTGGATGTATTAAAATGCATAAGTTATACATCTAGGACCAAAGAATGTAGGTCAGTGGTGAGCAACCTGCAGTCCATCAGGGTAAACTGACTGCAGGCTGCCAGACATTTTGGAGACATTGACCACAGCCACTGGGAGCTGTGGGGGCCGTGCCTGAGGACGGTCAATGTAAACAAAACGTCTTGCAGCCGGCCAGTGGATTACCCTGATGGGCTGCATGCTGAATGTTGCCATCCCTTAACCTAGATGTAGATAGTTAAAGGTCAACACTTAACCTATCACCTGGAGATGACTTTGATTTTATTAGGATTTTACATCATGATAGCTAAGTCAAGTTAGCTACCTCAAATTAAGAAACACATTTTTTGCAGTGATAACATAGTAGGACAGCACCGAAGCCATATACTTATCAGTAATTTAAACTTAAATCCTATATGATCCATTTCAGTTTTCAATATCTTACAGTCTAATTTACTTTATGTTTCTTTTCCAGATGAGTTTACACATGCCCATCACCTCACCCCAAAGAGCAGTTAGTGGTAACTGACTTAAATCAATACTTAAACCCTTGACAGTTCAGTCCATTTGTGGCTTCTTTTAAAGTGATCATCATTAGCTTACATTGTTTTAAAAAGTAGCTGATGTGTTTTCAAGAAGGTAATGACAAAATGCAGCAACATTTGTGTGCAAACATGAAACCTTTGTATGCATTTGTGATAATACTTAAATGGTAAGACTTGTTGGGTGAAATTTTCAAAGATGACCTTGAATTTTGCTCTTGTAATCATTGCCAAATATGCTAGTTAGATATGTAAATTCTGTCTCTCTCAACTATAACTATTTTACAATCCTACCATTTGACTGTCAAATTAAAAAAAATGCATCTGTAATTGATTGTATGGTACCAGATTGAGGCCGTTTGTCCTATCTCCTGATATTTTCTTGTCCATCTCCAAACCGAGCCAGAATATCATCACAGAAATAAAATTTTACCATCAATCCTCTGAAAAATTATAGGCTCAGTACAATACCTTCATTTAAGTGGGAATTTTGCCTATGTGGCAACTGCAGGAGCAAGCCCTCTATTAGGAAGAGAATTCAACACTATCAGATACACTATATATTGTAGATTTGCACCCCATTAAATCTACAGAGATGGAGAATGTGTATTTTGGGCTTGTCTACCCAGCTACCTAAGTTCAAAATGTACAGTGCACTGGCCTGCCGCTTAGCAACTGGCTGCGTGGACCCTGCTGGCATGCATTAATGGTTCACTCATGTGACAGGTTTGGTCACAGAGACCACATGCTAGCACATGCTTATCTCAAACATATTGAACAAAAGGAACTTACTCAAAATGAACCTCACCCTTCACACATGAATCTGATTGTTTCTCTTTGCTGTGAGTACAATGGTTGCAGATTCCAAAAATATGCCAAACCAGCTCAGATTCAGATGCAAAGTACAGATACCCTTCCATTCTCACACAGAAGACATTAACTGCTATTCAGCTCACATCTCTCAACTGTCCCTCTTTAGGAGACAAGCACCTATTTTAGATGCAAATTGATCACCATTCCACATGTGTTCCAATTATCACCCTTTATTATTTTAAATCATCTATATCAAAATGATGAGTCATGAAACAGATTACTGAAAATTCATCTCAAATAATTTCTGCACTAATATATATTTTGATATCAGTTATTTTGGGTCATTTTTGTCCATGAATGGAAAAAAAAAGTTCATTAGGGATCCAACATTGTTTAGACCAAATGTCAAACCATTATCGTATGTTACATGGCAATTTATTTGGGAGGGAGGTAAAAGCAATCTTTTACATGCTATCTAATCTTTAAAACATTTGTTCTTCAAACTAGAAATGTTTCACTGCAGCGTGGATGACTAAGTAACTAAGAAGAGTTCAAATTGTTATGGCTCATACATTCCTATCCACCGCATGTCTCTGAGGGAAGCCAGCAGGCATGACTTATATGCAAAAATGGGGTAGAAAAATACTATGTATATGAAATAGCTACTTAACAGTGAAAATGTAAAACTGCCACAGTGGGCATGATTTAAATGACTGTTGCAGAAGGATGAACCAGATGTGTGGTCAGCGAATGATGGAATGAAAACTGGAGATCAAGGATCATAAATTAATGCTCCTCTGAAAATCATCAGCTTGTACTAAACATCTTTATTGCCCCATCAAAGGGACATTAGTGGAGAACAGTGGTGGATAATCAACAAAACCAAACTGTGCTGCCAATATTGAAGGTGGTGGTTCTCAAGGAGTGCTGCAGAAGCATGGTAGAGAAGTACCTTTATGGCCTTAACCCTTCAGTGAATCACAAGGACTCTGCATGGATTTAAAGCCATATCTACCTCTCATTTCTTTCAGCCTTCAAGCCTGCAATTGTGTGATGCAAGCCATCCAAATGTGTGGCATGGGCAGAATGTGGAACATCTGAGTTTTGTTGGGTGTTGTGCACTAATTTTCAGATTAGGATTTTTAATTATGAAATTTTTTATGGTTATTTCCTCACTCAGTGAATACAAGAAACCAGTTCTGGACTCAATTACTGGAGGGAATGGGGGACAGGTCCTAATGCAACTAACTTATACCTCCAAATTAATATGCAATTCAGTCAGTACTGACCTTTCTCTGGCACCAATACAATTAATTCAACCACCTCTGCTCCCTACTCTGTAGGGCTCCGTTGCTGTTGCCCTCAAGGAGGTCCCTACTTCTCTCCTGTTCCTTTCTTCTAAGGAGCAGAGAGCAACAGCTCAGCTGCCCAGGAGCAGACATTGTTTTCCACGAGGGGAGCTAGAGGGAGCAGGCTGGACCAGTGCACTTTTCAGAAAAGGGAGTGGAGAGTGCAGGTTCTTGGTCTGTGAAGTGCACAGCAGCTCAGGGCACTGTTGCCAACTCCATAGAGCAGAAAGACACCAGACAAACCCTGAAAAATCACTATATGTAGCTGTTTAAGCACTCAAAAAGAGTTAAAAATGTCACCAAACAAAATTTCCAGAGAAATCAACAGAGAATTATATATATACACACACACACACACACAGGTGAGTATAGTTACACAATCATTCACAAACAGCTCAAAAGTGTTAGTAAAATCCATTCCATGCTCTTCTTACTACATCCTGTTGCACACCAGAAACAACTACAACAGTACACTGTCATCATCAGGAGGGCGCCCTCTGCTCATTGGGAGGAAACTGCAGCCCTCTGCTCATTGGGAAGGGTGTTCTGTACACTGCAGCCCAGGTTGGCTGGGGTTGGTTAATTTCAGATGAGCCTCCCTTTTTTGCGAGCCTGGATCTGAGCTGACAAATTAATGAAAGAGAGAGCTCAGAACCAGGGGGAAGAGGGCATTCACCTGACCTGAGCTCGGCGCTGCAGGAAACCAAGAAAGTGGACTTGAAACCAAAAATCCGCTAACCTGACCCCTTCCTCCCCACCCTCCTTCCAGAGTTTCATTTCTGAAAATTGCTGGGCAGCTGACCCCAGGCCAAGCCAGGGGAAGGAGTAAAGGGGAACTGAAATCAAGCTAGCTCCACCTTTGATCCTATAGTAAGAGCTTCATCCCTGGAGACACAGTGCCCCCGGCCCCGTTGGGGCACATGGCCCTGTCTCATCCCACTCCACCTTCCAACCATGGGGCTCTCTCGCTGGCTAACCTGCCTCCCTTGCCCTGCCCACTTCATTACACATCTTTCCCTACATCACACGGTGTGCTATCTACTACAGAGCAACGAGAAAGAACACATTTGGGTAAAAACAAGACCTGGCTAATATGCTGCTCTCTCCAAAGTGCAACTGGCTTTAGCAAAGTATTTAATTACCCTCCACAAATTTCTTTTCCTCACCTCCAGATTATAGTGATCTCAGCCCAAGAAGCCCTGGAACGTGCTTCCTTTCGAGGACATGCTCAATTGAGACCTAATGACATTGACTTGGTTTGCAACAGAATGTAGTAAGAAGAGGATAGAATGGATTTTATTAACATTACTGAGCAGCTTGTGAATGATTTTGTGACTATACATATTGGTGACTTCTTTCTCTAAATGTCACTGTAATTGGCAGTGAAAATTGCTAGATTTGTCACTAATCACTTTGACACATTTTCTCACTAGGAAATCAAAAAAGTCACTAAATGTAGTGACAAAGTCGTTAAGTTGGCAACACTAGCTCAGGGTCTGCTCCTCTTTCTGCTCTTGCTCCCACTTCCCTCTGTGAACAACATAGCTGCCCAGCCTTTTTGTACTCTCCTCCCCCTTCCTCTACCTAAAAAACTAATTGGTTCCTATACTCCCTTCCTGGAGGACTCTCTACTCCTTGGAAGTGGAGAGGGTTCCCGAGCTGCTCAAGGAAGGTCACCTACACCCCAGCCAGCTGTGTCTGCTGCTGTCTGTCCCCATCCTGGAGACATTGCCTTAGTTTGCATGCAGTTGGACAGGGAAGAAGAATCAGCTGCAATGCAGGCTATACTACAAAACTGTGAACTTGAAAGTTCTTTTCCCTTCACCAGGCCATCACTACTCCTAATGCGAGAAGGCAGGCAGTACAGGTCATCTCCCTCTGATGCCTCTTAATATTAGAAGTAACTTCTTTTTATCGTCCTGTCTTTCTGTAGGAAGGGTTTCAGATGACAAGAGAACACATTTTTCATATCTGCAAGGTAACATTTGATGTTAAAAGTAATGGTTAAGGTGTTTTTCATTGTTGAGGTTGTTTCTGAATGTTTTCCAGACTACTCAGTTTGCTGTCGTTCATGGATGGGAACTGCTTTGGAACTTGTGAGTCAAAAAAGAGTTGATCTCTTTGTACATATTAACAACTATTTTACTTATTCATAGAGTCTAAGGCCAGAAGGGACAATTGTAATAATTTACTGCCCTGGGATCGGGTTGCAGCTGCAGTCTCTTAAGGTGGTCTGTAAATTCTGCTACCATTCACAGTTTCTGCTGTTCCCTTCTCAAGGAGGCATATGGCCCTTTGGGAAAGGCATGGGGGTGAGGGGTATGACCATCTGGGATCTGTCCCCTCGGGATCAGTCCATATATCCCTCCCTAGGTAAGTATCATCTCAGGGGTTTGAAGTACCCCTGGTATCCGCACCTATTCCTCTCCTTACTGCTACTACCACAATGCCCCTCTGGGCTTCCAGTTTATATTTCAACTCTTAATCTGCTGCATGCAGGCGGAATGATCACCGCTTGCCTGGGCCCGATCCTGTTTTTCCTGCAGGATTGTTCTGACAACTGCCTGAATGTCCCTCAATTTCAGATGTAATATCTCTATTTCCTAACTTACAGAGACTTTATGCTGATTTAAGGTATCCTTTACCATACCCAATTCCGATTCATAGTCTAAGTGGTTTTCCTGAGATATTACTAATCTTGAGAGATTATCAGACACTTTCTATAGTGCCCACCCAGCCGCAGTCTTTACAGTCCATTTATTCAATGTAAACTTCATATTATTGCGATATGCTTCAAACCCTTCATACACATGTTCCAATGCATTTTTCCCCTTGAAAAGAATTGTCTTCCCATGGGCACAGACCTCGGTCCACTACCCAGTTTGCAAAGAGGTTTGGTTCCTCCACCGGTTTCCTGGATTTTCAACCTAAGTTTCTCACTCTCCCTATTCCCTAGAGTGTTCATTCTGTCAACAGGCTGCAGTCCTGCTGACAGAAGAGCACAAATATTCTGTCCAACTGCTGTATAAGGCTCGATCCAAATGATCTAGGTTGTCCACATTCTCCACCAGTATGTTACCTGCGGAAAACTAGGGCACCCTGCCTATACCCTACCGAGGGCTTAAGGCGTACCTGGTCAGTTTAGGACACCCCACCTATACCTTACCAAGGACGTAAAGCGTGACCCAATCAATTTAGGCCTTCTCACCCTTGCCCTCAAGGCTCAAGGTGTAAGGCACCTATTCTTACCCATGGGACTTAGGAAGAAACCTGGTCAATTTAAGTACCCGCCCTTTTCCTTGGAGCTTAGGGCTCTATGGGTCTGTGGAACCTTTTCCCAGTGAAAGAGCCTTACATGGTTGATAATAAATAGATGTTTAAAGCACAACACACAGAGAATATATGTACCAAGCAAATCTCTTATGCTAACCTCTTTCAATAAACAGACAAATTTCACTCGATGGCCAGTCAGGATTTATTCGGGGGTTCCCGGCGATTCCTCTGCACATCACAGTCGTGCCGGGTAATAATCTACTCTGACTTCCTGTATAGCACAGGCCATAAAACTTCCCCAAAATAATTCCTAGAGTATATATTTAGAAAAATATCCAATCTTAATTAAAAAACTGTCAGTGATGGAGAATCCAGCATAAACCTTGGTAAATTGTTCCAATGGTTAATTACTGTTGAAAAATTATGCCTTATTTCCAATCTGGATTTGTCTAGCTTCAACTTCCATTCATTGAATCATGTTTCTCTACTAGACTGAAGAGCCCATTATTAAATATTTGTTCCCCATGTAGGTACTCATAGACTATAAGTAAGTCAACCCTCAACATTCTCTTTGTCAAGCTAAAGAGATTGAGCTCCTTGAGCCTATCACTATAAAAAACCCTTTCTAACCTTTTATAATTGTTGTTCTTCAAGATGTGTTGCTTCATGTCCATTCCATGTTAGATGTGTGTGTGCCCCGTGCACTGTTGCCAGAGATTTTTCCCTCAGTGGTATTCATTGCCCTCTGGAGAGGCATGCATATGCATCAATAGAATGCGTGCAACCAGCCCCGCATCCTCTCAGTTCCTTCTTGTTGGTAATTCCCACAGAGGGGTAAGAAGGTGGGCCATTAAACAGACATGAGCAACACATCTTGAAGAACAACAGTTATGAAAGGTTAGTAACCATTTTTTCTTCTTTGAGTGCTTGCTCGTGTCCATTCCATGCTTTGTAACTCACAGTCAGTACTCCCAGAGGTGGGCTTGGAGTTCATGGACATGCTCACTGCAACACTGCTCTCCCGAAACTGGCATCCTCATAGGCCTACTGGGTGATGCCATAGTGGGATGCAAAGGTATGAACAGATGACCAGGTTACGGCTTTGCAGATGTCCTGGATTGGTACCAGCATGAGAAACGCTCCTGATGAACCCTGGGCTCTTGTGCAATGAGTAGTCACAATGGCCAGAGGCAGAACGTTCGCCAGCTCGTAGCAAGCTCAGATGCAAACAGTTATCCAGGATGAAATCCTTTGGGTTGGCATAGACAAGCCTCTCATCCTTTCAGCTATTGCTACAACAAGTTTCATGGACTTATGGAAGGGTTTGGTAGTCCTTTCAATATAAAAGGCGAAGGCCCACTAACATCCAACAAATGGAATTGACATTTCTCAGAGTTTTTGTAAGGCTTTGGAAAGAAGACCGGTAGAATTGTGACACCACTTTTGGTAGGAAGGCCGGTTGGGGGCACATTTGGACCTGGTCCTTGAAGAACATTGTGTAAGGTGGTTCTGATGTAAGGGCCTTGATCTCAGAGACCAGAAAAGCAACCTTCCAATAGAGAAGCAGTAGGAAGCACAAACCTAACAGCTTGAATGGGGGCCTTGTGAGCCTTGATGGGGCCAGGTTTAAGTTACATGCGGGGGGTCGGTTCGAAAACCTAAGAATAGTCTTTCCAACCCTTTGAGAAACTGGACGGTCATCTCATGGGAGACTATTTATCTGCCATTCATTGGAGGGTGGAAGGCTGAATTGGCTGCCAAATTAACCTTAACAGATGAAAGTACCAAACCCTGCTTCTTAGGTGGAGCAGACAGTCCAAGATAAACTGAAGAGAAGAATGAGATGGAGAGAGACGCAGTTTGGAAGCTCAGGAAGGGAAACATTTCCACTTAGCCAAGTAGATTACCCTGGTAAATGGCTTTCTACTGCCTGTCAAGCCCTGTTGAACCTGTTTTGAGCAGGCCTCTTCTTCAGGATTCAGCCATGCAGCATCCATGTAGTTAGGTGCAGGGAAGCAGGGTCTAGGTGGAACAGCCTGCCGTGGTCTTGAAAAAATCAAGTCCAGGCAGAATGGGAGCAAAAGCAGGGTTGCCACCAAGAAGTCTAGGAGAGTGCTGAACCAATATTAGCACAGCCACGCTGCGGCTCTCAAAATAATCCTCACCTTGTCCCATTTGATTTTTAGGAGGACCTTGTGAACCAAGAGAACTGGGGGAAAGGCATAGAGGAACCGGTCTGTCCATGAGAATAGGAAAGAATCAGAGAGTGAGCCTGGGTTGTGTCCATGCAGTGAACAAAACTGATGGCACTTCCTTTTCTGCTTGGTAGTGAACAGGTCCACTTGGAGAGATCCCCACCTCTGGAAGACTGATCTGGTGACCTCAGAGTGAAGAGACCACTCATAGGGATAGGAAAAGGATCTGCTGAGGTGATCTGCTGGTATGTTCTGGGGAGATGTGTCACCTCAAGATTAATAGGGTGTATCACACAGAAGTCCCACAGGAGGGCTTCCTGGCATAAGGCCAAAGATCAACCCCCTCCCTGTTTGTTGATATAAAATACACTCACGGTGTTGTCTGTCAGGATCTGCATCACTTCACCTGGGATCTGGATAAGGAACACTAGGTAAGCTAAACATACAGCCCTGAATTCCATGATGTTTATACGCAGGGAATGTTCTTCTTGGGACCAAAGGCCCTGGGTCCTGAGTTTGTTGAAGTGGGCTCCCTACCCTGATGCGTCCAAGACCAAGGCTACCAACAGTTAAGGAGCAACAAAGGGTACTCCCTTCATTACCAGTCTTGGGTCTCTCCACCATACCAGGGATGCAAGGACTGGAGATGGGACCATGAGTAGAGAGTCTAAGTGGTGTCTGCTCAGGGAGTAGACTGGGATGCTAGCCACATCTGGAGAGGCCTAGTGCGCAGACTTGGGTCCTGTACCATGTAAGTACATACTGCCATGTGTCCCAAAGGCTTGACTCGAGCAGTCATGATTGGGTGAATCGTGATTTTGGATATCAGGCCCAACATGGTCTGGAATCAGGTCTCTGGCAGAAAGGCTCTGACCTGGGTTGAGTCGAGTACGGTCCCGACGAATTCGAGTCTCTGAACTGGGACCAGAGTTGACTTTGGCTCATTTATCAGCAGGCCCAGAACTCGGAAGGTGACTCGGACCATGCTGATGCTGTTCTGTACTTGAGTTTGTGATCAGCCTTTGATCAGCCAGTCATCGATGTCTGAGTAGACTCACACACCCCATCACCTGGCTGCTACAACCACTATACACTCAGAGAATACACAGGGGACTACTAAAAGGCCAAAGGGAAGAGTGGTGAATTGGTGATGGCACTGACTC
This sequence comes from Chelonoidis abingdonii, assembly GCF_003597395.2. NCBI lineage: Eukaryota > Metazoa > Chordata > Testudines > Testudinidae > Chelonoidis > Chelonoidis abingdonii. The sequence goes on from NC_133770.1 coordinate 134,227,632, forward strand.
ACTACAAATCTGAGAAATCTGTGGCCATGGAAGATAGAAATGTGAAAATGATCATCCTTTAGGTCAAGGGAAGTGCACCAGTCTCCTGGATCCAGGGAGAGAATGACAGAGGCCAGGGAGACCATGCAGAATCTCAGTTTCTTGAGATATCTGTTGAGGTGATGCAGGACCAAGATGGGTCGCAGGCCCCCTTTGACCTTAGGAAATATCAGGAATAAAACTGCTTCCCCCTCAAGTTCTTGGGAACTTCTTCCATGGCCCCTGCACATAGAAGGGATTGCACCTCCTGGACAAGGAGTTGCTTGTGAAAAGGTATCATAAGCCTCTTTCCCAAATCTGGACCTTAGCGTCCAAAATCTGGGTGCTTAGCATGAACCTCCAATCATAAGCCTCTTTCCCAAATCTGGACCTTAGCGTCCAAAATCTGGGCGCTTATCATGAACCTCCAAGCTTAATTACCAGCTTGGATCTGATCTCGCTGCCACCATCCAAAATTTTCAGGGTTTTGGCCCCCTCTGGTCTCCCCAAAACCTTCCCTGGAGGACTCCAGACTCAGAAACCCTGAGCCTACACCAAAGGGAAATAACCACTTCCCTTCCCTCTCTCTCTCTCACCCAGACTTTCCTCTCTGGGCTAACCTAGGAGTATTGATGCAACTTCTTTACATCACAATACCAAGAAGTATATCTCCTCTATTCCACAAAGAGACAAACCCCAAATACAAGGAAACAGAAGAGATTCTATCTCTCCTCCCCCTTAGCTTCTTCCCGCCCTGGACACTAGGAGAGTTAAACACAGAGCGCAGTGTTTCCCCTCCCCTCTGTCTTTCCTTTCTCCTTAACCAGAGAAAACTTAAACAGGTTTTAAAAAGAAAGCTTTATATAAAAAGAAAGAACAAAGACATCAAATTATTCTCTGTATCAAGATGACAATACAGGGCTCTTGCTTATAAGAAAAATATGAATAAACAGTCTGATTCAAAAAGATTCCAATTTGAAACATTCCAGCAAGTTACACACATGTAAATACACCCAAACAACATAAAAGACTATATTGTTTTCTACCTGTACTTAAAAGTTGGACACAGAAGATTAGAAGAAGAAAGAAGCTCTCATAGCTGAGAGACAGACAAAAGACTCAGAGTCCAAAAATTCCTCCCTGACTTTGGAAAAATCCAGTTTCCTGATTGGTCCTCTGGTCAGGTGTTTGGTTCCCTTTGTTAACCCTTTACAGGTAAAAGAAACATTAACCCTTAGCTATCTATTTATGACAGAAGGGTCCCTGAACAGGGACAGGAGCGGGGGGTTAGAGGGAGGGGTTGATAAAAGACGAAGGATATATCTGACTCTTTCTGTACCCAAGACCCAATGGTCTGATGTTATGAATAACCATGCCGGGCTGAATGACAACAGACAGGCCAAAAATAAAGGGGGAGATGGATTTGAGACATCAACTAGTACAGCGCCCTCGGGCTCACCTTTAAAAAGCCTGCTTGGGCATCTCTGAGATCCAGACTGGAAGGCTGAGGTGGATGGGAAGAGTTGGTGCCATTGATAATCTCTTCCCTTTCTCATGTAGAGCTCCTGTCTAGAAAGTGCAGAGAACTGAGGAGGCTGCTGGGACTTGAAGTGCTTCCTGGGAACCAAGGGGGTTAAAGACCGAAGGAACACAGGATGGCCCTTGGGTCTGTTTGCTCCGAATAAAGAGAGGAGCCTTCAAAGTGGAGACCCTGGTCATCGCAGAGGAGGCCAGAGAACTGGAGCCGAGAACACCACCTCAAGGTAACTGCTGAGGCCATTGTCCTGGCTGCCGAGTCAGCCATATCCAGAGCCACCTGGAGAGAGGTCCTGGCCACATTCTTACTCTCTTCTAGGAAGGCCACAAACTCCTGTCTCACCTTTTGTGGTAGAGTCTTTAAATTTAGACAAGGAGACACAAAGATTAAAATCATATCTTCCAAGCAATGCTTGTTAATTGGAGATACATGACTGAAGGCTCTCTCTCAAATAAGCTTTTCTCCTGAAATGATCTAGTTTCTTTACATCCTTATTCTTCAGGGTAGCAGCTGAGTGGCTCTGTCTATCTTGCTCATTTGCTGCAGCAACCACCAGGAACTCCAGGAGGGAATGCGAATAGAGGTATTCAAATCCACTCGTGGGTACATAGTACTTTGTCTCTGCCCTCGTCAAAGTGGAAGGCAGAGAAGAAGGCTTTTGCCACAGGGCTTTGACTGGTCCCATCACAGCCTCATTGATGGGCAAGAGAGGGAGTTGCTGCAGCCAGGATGTCAATTGCGCTGTGTGCAGGCTCTGAGCTTCTCTATTTTTAGATCCACGTTTGCTGCAACCTACTTCAAAAAGGTCCTGATGGGTCCTAAAGTCATCCTGCGGAAGCAAGTTACTGTTTCCCACAATGGCTTCATCTGGAGATGAGGAGGAGGCTTGTGCCAGAAGAGGAGCTCCTTCCTCTTCTTCTACTTCTGCTATGTCCATCTCAGTCATCTCTTGAACATCAGCACCAGAGCTGGACTCAGGATCCAGTGCCAAGTAGGAAGTCTGTCCTTCTGAAGCCACTGAATAAGCCTGTCTCTCTGAAGCCACTGAATAAGAGCAGTTGGAGGGGTTCCAATATGGCCACTGCATTGGCCAGTGGCTCACTGGCCAGATGCCGGCACAGGGACCAGTGCCAAAGTCTAGTGCTGCGTAGGCTGGGTAGCAATGATGTGCTCTGGGTGGAGTGACCGATTCTCCGTCAGACTCTGAAAAGGAGTCTTCTCTCAGGGACCATGGTGGAGCCGTATATTGTTCTGCCTCTATGAGGTGCTGGTGTTCCAGGGGCCGGCGACGAATCAGTGAGCACAATGCCAGGACCATGGGAGGTTTGCCTCTAGAGGGAGCCAGGTGTGCTGGTGCCAGGAAGTGGATCTCATTTTCTGGGCTGACATTTGCCACCTTGGAGTCTGCAGGACTGGGAGTGAAAAGAAGTCGTTCACAGCTTGCAAGGCCTCCAGGGTCAAAGGGACTTTCAGACCACTGGCACGGCGGCAACTTCCAGGAATCAGTGGAGAGTCTCACTTTGGGCTCAACACCCTAGGCAGACTCGATGGTGCCATCACTGGCTTGGGGGAGGAAGACTGGCTTGGCATGGGTTTCACTGTACTAGCGTCTCCTTGCTTGTCCTTCTACACCGGTGAGCACCCTCTTTCTGTGCACTGTTTCTTATGCTTTTTCCTCAGCACCGGAGATGGTGAGTCGTGCTGGAAAGAGCAAGGTGCTGGAGGTACGCACAGATATTGAGGTGCTTGGCACTGATTCAGAGCGGTTTGGCTTTGAGACTGGTCTGAGGGCAGCCTTCATGAAAATGGCCTTCAGCCAAATGTCCCTGTCCTTCTTAGTGCAAGGTCTGAAGTCCCTGCAGATCTGGCACTTATCTTTTACATGAGTTTCCCTCAGGCACTTTAAACGGCTAGAGTGTGGGTTACTCACTGACATAGGTTTGATGCAAGAGGCACTTGGCTTGAAGCCTGAGGACTGGGGCACGCCCAGTCTCTGGGGCGAAGAGTCCCAAGAAAGAAGCCCTGCCGCACCAAGAAGGATCATTCCAGCAACCATCACGGTCAGCAAGAAGAAACTGAGAGGGTGTGGGGCTGGCAGCACACCTTACACAGGCACATATGAGTACAAATCCAGAAGGTGTTAGAGCTGGGCCAACAGTTACAACTAAGGGAAAAATCTCTGGCAACAGTATACGAGGGGCACACACACCTAGCATGGAATAGACATGAACAAGCACTCAAAGAAGAAGGCCTGTTTTCTAATCCTGGAAATCATTCTTGTAGCTCTTCTTTGAACCCTCTCCAATTTATAAAAATCCTTCTTGAACTATGGACACCAAAACTGGACACAATATTCCAGCTGTGCCAAACACTGAGATAAAATAACCTCTCTGCTGCTACTCAAGATTCCTGTTTATGCATCCAACGATCACATTAGATCTTTTGGCCACAGCATCACACTGGGAGCTCATGTTCAGCTCATTATCCGTCACAACCCTCAAAGCTTTTGCAGAATCACTGCTGTTCTGAAGTTTCTCTAGAGTGTTTCCATATCATTCTTCTGTTTAAATCAATACATAAAACAAAGCAGAAGAGTCTCACAGAGAAAGCAAAATTTAATACTCATTATTGACACTTTCTGTGAGTCAGTTTTTATTTGAAAGTCTTACTTGAGTTCAGTCTAGAAACAACTGACATAATAGTATAGCCTCTGCTATTTCTTACCTGAGCAAATTTCAAAACTTAAGAGCCATAAAGAACTGACCTTCCCTTTCTGATTCAGTTTCAGAAATTGTATTGAAACCTTCACTTTTCTTTGACTATGCTCTTTTGGACATTTTATCAAAACTGAGAATGATAAAGTTCCCCCATATTTTTCGGAATGAATTTTGCTATGCAGGAAATTTGTGGAGAATTATCCTAGGCAGGTAGTCAATTGCATTTTGTCACTAAGAACCAAGCTAAAGCATTAGTCGTTCTAGGAGCTGCTCTCTTGTTTCGGAAGTCCCTTTCCAATAACACACATATATATCTTATTTTGCACAATAGGCTGACAGAAGGAGAAATGTTACTTTTTTTTAAAAAAAAAATGTCCCTACAGCTGTGGATCAGTTTCAATGCGGACTATAAAACAATCTGTTGTCATACTGGAAGTTGTTAATGGCTGCCATCAAGTGAATTTTTGATCCAAAGAAAATCACAGAGCTAATTAAAGCTAATAAGGCAGTTGACCATATAGCAAGGCCAGATCAAAAGCTGTGGGGTTCTCTGATTCCAAATGCAGGATCTAAGGGGTTCTTTGGCAAGGTGTGTGTGTAAGAAGCAGAAAGACAGAAGAAAGACACTTGAAAGCAAGACAAGCAGTTGCAAGCTTGACTCTGAGAAGGAACAAAGAGACAGAGCTCCTACGGACACAGAACTGATTGGAAATTATGAACAAGGAAACTGCCTGCTGTTGTTTGTTCCTACTGTGTTCAGGGAAATAGAACTGTTTGTACATTCTTTGTAAATAAAGAAGATTGCACTAAACAAATACCTGATTTGAATAACCAATTTCTTCTCTGAACAGAAACAAGCCTGGAGGGCCACAAATATTAGCTAGCGGCTCAGGCTAAAAGGGACAACATTGGGATAGAGTTTCCAATGAGAGAAATTGTGAGCTATTATTCCTGTTAAAAAAAGATAGAACAGATAATGGAAGAGCTCACAGAACTCAAAGATGACCAAAAGGAATTAAAACAAGATCTAAAAAAAAGAGCAAGAGACTTCACAGAAAATAATAAATCAATACCTGGAGAAGGACGTAGAGATGACCTGTTTAGAGATACAGTCTATGTTGTGGTAGCAGTTATCAAGTGTCAAGGCAGATTTGAAAGTCCAAAACAAAAATTTCCAGTCTGGTCTAGCAAGACAGAGAGAGGTGACCAACAATCTGACTGCAATGGATCAAAATATTTTCCAGATTATAGCGAAGACCAAGAAAACTTTGGCACACTTGGAACTTCCCAGTACAAGTACAATAGAGCAAGGATTTAAGGAGCTATAATTTCATCTCCAGACAGAAAGAATCCAAAGGATCCTAGATCACAGTGCAAGTCAGCCACCTGAATAAGGACTCAGGCCATCGAAGTGACTTGGGGAAGATAGAGAGATAAGATGAACCAATAAAAGATACTACCTCACCCACCTTGTCCCTCTAATATCCTGAGACCAAGACGGCAACAACTACACTGCATACAACAACTGGGGAAGACAAGACATTTCCAAAACTTTTCTAACTGGTTTCTAACCTTAAGGAGGGATAGGTCAGATTGTTCTAGCTCAAGTAACACAAAATCCCATTATCATACAGGAATAAAACTCCCTGGAAGGTTTATTTGGCTCAGTTTAACATCATAGCCCAAATGAACAGGTGCGGGAAAGAATAGAGAAGGAGGTTTCTAGCAGCCAGCTTGAATGTCCTGACTCTGATGGTCCTGCAGAACTTACCCCAGAAAAAAGAGTCAGTTATCCAGACCTGCTACAAGCTCTGGATAGGCAGTTTGGAGCCAGCCATTACTCTTTGTGGACCAGGACGCACTTGAGAAATGGTAGGAGAGGAAAAAGGAAATCTTAACTGAACAAGCAGAGGACCTCAGGAGATTTGTGTTCCTGGTGAATCCAGATACCAGCAAGGACTTTCAGGATGAATTAGCAATTGACCAATTTATAGATGTTAACTGGATTTGGGCTTGCAGATCAAGATCAGCAAAAGGAGGCAAAGGACACTACAGGAAGCTCTGAAATTTGCCACAGAACTTAAATCTTTCCTTGAAGCAGCCAATCAAATAAAGAAGCAGCTGCTAGAGATGAAGGTGGAAGTTGATTACCATGAGCCCTGTAATACAGCTCTGTGTCTAATATGATCATGAGATGGTCGAGTTCAGGATCCTGACAAAAAGAAGAAAGGAGAGCAGCAGAATATGGACCCTGGACTTCAGAAAAGCAGACTTTAACTCCCTCAGGGAACTGATGGGCAGGATCCGCTGGGAGGCTAATATGAGGGGGAAAGGAGTCCAAGAGAGCTGGCTGTATTTTAAAGAAGCCTTATTGAGGGCACAGGAACAAACCATCCCTATGTGCAGAAAGAATAGTAAATATAGCAGGCAACCAGCTTGGCTTAACAGAGAAATCTTCGGGGAGCTTAAACACAAAAAGGAAGCTTACAAGAAGTAGAAACTTGGACAGATGACTAGGAAGGAGTATAAAATATTGTTCAGGCATGCAGGGGTATAATCAGTGAGGCCAAAGCACAACTGGAGTTGCAGCTAGCAAGGGATGTGAAGGGTAACAAGAAGAATTTCTACAGGTACGTTAGCAACAAGAAGAAGATCAGGAAAAGTGTGTGTGAGACTCTTACCGAATGGGGGAGGCAATCTAGTGACAGATGATGTGGAAAAAGCTGAAGTACTCAATGCTTTTTTTGCCTTGGTCTTCACAGACAAAGTCAGCCCCCAGATTGCTGCTCTGGGCAGCACACTATGCAGAGGAGGTGAGCAGCCCTCAATCGTGAAAGAACAGGTTAAGAACTACTTTGAAAAGCTGGACATGTACACGTTCATGGTGCCAGATGCAATGCATTCGAGGGCGCTGAGGGAGTTGGCTGATGTGATTGCAGAGCCATTGACCATTATCTTTGAAAACTCGGTCCTAGGGCCAGTTTTGTTCAACATCTTCATTAATGATCTGGATGATTGGATAGACTGCACCCTCAGCAAGTTCGCGGATGACATTAAACTGGGGGCAGAGGTAGATACGCTGGAGAGTAGGCATAGGGTCCAGAGTCACCCAGACAAATAGGAGGACTGGGCCAAGGAAATCTGATGAGGTTCAACAAGAACAAGTGCAGAGTCGTGCACTTAGGATAGAAGAATCCCATGCACAGCTACAGGCTGCAGAAAAGAACCTGGGGATTACAGTGGATGAGAAGCTGAATATGAGTCAACCGTGTGCCCTTGTTGCCAAGAAGGCCAACGGCATATCAGGCTGCATTGGTAGGAGCACTGCGAGCAGATCGAGGAAAGTGATTGTTCCCCTCTATTCAGCATTGGTGAGTATTGCGCCTAGTTTTGGGCCCCCCACTACAGAAAGGATGTGGACAAATTGGAGACAGTCCAGCGGAGGGCAATGAAAATGAGTAGGGAGTTGGGACACATGACTTATGAGGAGAGGCTGAGGGAACTGGGCTTATTTAGTCTGCAGAAAAGAAGAGTGAGGGGGGATTTTGATAGCAGCTTTCAACTACCTGAAGGGGATTCCAAAGAGGATGCAGCTAGGTGGTTCTCAGTGGTGACAGATGACAGAAAAAGGAGCAATGGTCTGAAGTTGCAGTGGGGGAGGTCTAGGTTGGATATTAAGAAAAACTATTTCACTACGAGGGTGGTGAAGCACTGGAATGGGTTACCCAGGGTGGTAGTGGAACCTCCCTCCTTAGAGGTTTTTAAGGCCCAGCTTGACAAAGCCCTGGCTGGGATGATTTAATTGGTGTTGGTCCTGCTTTGAGCAAGGGGTTGGACTAATGACCTCCTGAGGTCTCTTCCAACTCTAATCTATAATCTATGAAATGCATGGTGGAATTGGGATTCTAATCTGGTTCATGGCATTTCTGAATGATTGAGAAAATAGTTACATTTGGTTTGTAAAACAAGGGAAATGGAGAATAATGCAAAAATTCAGGGAATAAATTCAATTAAATGCTGGACTTAAAATAATTGGCCACAATAAGAAGGAGTATTGTAAATTAAGGAATGAGTGAGTTTCACAGTGTCTAGTGAAAACCTCTCTCCCAGTTTGGGAAACGAAGGGACACCAATGTGAAGGGGCAAATCTTAAAGGTACAAGGATCAGCCCTACAATTTCAGTGGTCAGCAAAGTGTGATTTTGCATTTTCAGACTTGAAAAGGGTTCTTGTAACTCCTCCTGTCTTAATCCACTTGTGTCTCAAACCCCTTTTCATATTGGACACAAATGCTGGTACTTACAGATCGGGGCAGTATTGACAAAGGACACTAAGGATTTGAGAAGGTGCTGGTTTATTACAGCAAAAATCTATTTTCACCGGAGAGAAATTATTGTACTATCTGAAAGGATCTCCTGGTAGTGATATAATTTATAGAACAAATTAATGACTATATATACAGAAGAATGTAAAAGCTTACTGGTCACACTGGGAAAGTTTGGAATTTAAAGATGAAACATTGACTAGAAAATGTGAAAATCAGCAGGTGATGTGCACAGGTGGCAGCTGATGTGCCAGATACATTGAAAAAAGGGATTCTGTAGTTATCATAATTTTAAAACCTCTGGACATTCTGGGAGTTACAAACCCTTAGCCAAGCTAAGAGAGAATTTATACTGGGAAAAAGCAGGCAGAATGTAGCAAATAGGTGCAGGAAATGTGATGCTTGTGTTGCAAAGATGGGTCCCCATAACTCAGGAGAACCCCAATGCAGAATATTTCATGGTGACACTAATGGAGCACATTGATGTTGATGAACTTGAGCCTTTGAGACAGAGGTTAGCAATCAATAATTACTGGTAGCTATGGACCATATAAAATGGCCTGAAGTTTACCCGGTAATGACCATGCTAAGGATTTTCTCACGAAAAAACTTTTTTTCATTAGGCTTTTTGTGATTTTGAAAGCTGCCAAAAAACTATTTTAACAGTCAGTTTAAGCTCCAGGGCCATATTTTGCCAGAAACAAACCACACACACCATTCCACTGACACCAATGGAAATTGTTCAGGTATGATGGCAGAATTTGAGCCATAATGCAGTTCTCAAGCTTCTTTATTTTGTGGACTACTTCTTGAGCTTCCAAAGAAAAATGTGAAGCAGCAACATGCTGCTGGTGTTAGATGGAACCTAGATATTATGTTCATTGGTGCTCTGCAAATTAAAAAGATAGATGTAGTCAAAAATATTTTTTAAAATTTAAATTTGATTGGTTAAAGTCTTGGGAAACCTAAGAATTTGACTGGGCTACAATTACTAGGACACAGCGTCTGCAGACTGACAAATGTTTTGCCACTATGACAGAAGAGGCTCTACAGAGCATGCGAGAGTAATTCACTATGGACCATAGTTTGAAAACTACTGCCTTTATATATATCCCAGTCAAGAACAAGGCAGCAAGGTTGGACCATGAATAGGATTATTGAAGACGAAAAAGAAGTGCTGTAAAACCATATTTGGGGTTGCTATAAAATGTGTCCTGAATTAAACTCTTCCCATATGGGCTTAAAGCAAATTTACCTCTTACTACTGTAGGGTCATGTCCTGTGTTGATCCCTCACTGACATTAATAATAGTTCTGAGTTTGCAATGACTATTGGATACGGCTCTGAAAAATGAGACTATAGAGCACTTTAAATTTTCTGTCAGTTATAACAGATGAAACTCTAGTTACATCCATTATGTATGTCTTCATGACTTGAGGTAAATGGAGTAGCATAGGTACAACTGAACGCAGAATTTGGCTCACTAGCACTTAACTACGCACAAGAATAATCAACAGAAGCACATAAATTTCTCACCTTGCTCCAGCAATAAGTTCTTTTTGTCCTGGGTCAAATGTTAATTGTGAGAAGTCCACAGCATTCTCTGCTCTGAACACATGTAACCAGGGAGCAATTTCTAAAGGAATAAAAGGAGAATATACTTGTTACTGCAGGAAACATAGTTACAGTGAATCAGATAGCAAATATTACATCTCAGAGGTGCTGTGAGGGTGTGGAGGCTTCCCAGTGTGATTCTTTAAGGGACCATATGGGATTTTTACCACTATATAGATAATCTGCACTATAGACCTATATAACATAGAGGGCAGTCACCCAATAAACAGCTGAATGAGGTATCGATGTTTAGTTCTGATGTAGAAGCCAGATGTGCTTTTCTTCCCCAGGCACAGAACAAGGCAGACAACAACACAGTGCAGCTACCATGATTCATTAGAGGATAATCAAATGCGAACAAAATTATTTCCTGTCTAAGTAAACCACAAATAGCTGAAGACTTTAAAACCACAATAAAGTCTTGTTGAGCTAAGCATATTAAGCAAAAATAAATTTATTTTTTTTACCATTTTCACATAAAAAAATGGGAGAGAATAGAAACACCACATTCAGCCATTGCATTTTTATCATAAAATTTTCTTAGAGAAAAGAATTATGTAGAACAGTGCAATACAGAGGCAGAAGGCCAAAGGGCAAACTTCACAATCTGAGAAACATCAACACACCATTCACATCACATTACAGGCAGTCCTCAGACTTAAGACACAATTGGTTCTGAAAATTGCGTCGTAAGTTTAAACGTCGTAAGTCGGAACCATAATCCACTCCACTGCGGGACTGAGCATCGTAAAGTCGAAACCAATTGTCGTAAGTTGAATGAGGGTGTCAATTCAGAAGTGTCGTATTTGCTGTTCGTTGTAAGTCGAACATGGTAAAGTTGAGGACTGCCTGTACACATACAGATCCAGATTTTTTAAGTGAAGCACATATAAGCAATTGTACATGCCTAACTAGTGGGGGCTGTACAGGTGGAAATCAACTATTTTTGCACATATGTGACTAGTTGGGTGCCACATTAAATATATGCATGTGGACATGGATAATTTGAGCACACAACATGAGTATTCACACCCATTAGGCACACACAATTGTTATTTATAAACATTTAATGTTGTAAAACTGACCCTTTTTTAAATAGCAACAGTACAAAATACCTGATTTCCTCCAATCCAGAGCTCAGTGAAGCATTTTTTTAAAAAATACTTCATATGTAGCCACCAGGCAATGCTAGCTGAATATACATGAAGGATCTTGATTTGTAGGTTTGCATGGTCTTTTCCACTGCCTGTTTAAGAGCAGATGGATCTGAGGTAATCAATCAGTGGTGTCAAAGTGGTGCCTCCAGCTGCTGTGAAAATATGTACACAATGGGAACAGTTACAGTATTGTAGGAGGAACTGGTAGTTACTATATTATGGCACGGCCTATTGTTAAAGCTCCCAACAAGTCCTATTATAAGCCTCTGTTTTCACTTGCTGACAACATTGCCCAACTTTAACAGTTTGGGCTGAGATTGTCCATGCAGGGTGTCTGCCTCAGGCTGAGTATTTTTTGGAAAATTTCAGCAAAAACAGTCCAGCCATTTCCACAAATGAGATTAGGGGAGGGGGATGTTGTTAAAAACCATCATACAACCTTTTGTTTGAGAAGTTCTAGCATCCCCATGCTTTGGAGCAACAGCTTAATATCTGGCTGAAAGCGGGCTCCCTAGTGTCAGGGTGACCCCATGAAAATCTGTTTAAATCTGGCCATTTAAAAGGCTCTGAAAAAATGTCAAGTTGCACATGATCAACAGAGACTTGTAATTTCCACTGCTAATTTCCTCATAAATTACACCTGAACTGAGCATGCTCCAACCTAAGGCTGTAGGGGCTGAGCAGGACTTTCCTCCAGTGTTGCTCCTGGTTGTTACGAGCAGCTTGGTGCCAGACTTGGGAACTGAGGGCAAGGAGATGGTTTCTTCTGTGCTCTCAGTGTTCCTCCTGCTGCTGCTGCTGCCGCCCAGGCTGTGTGGAAGAGAAAGCCACCTGAGTGCAATGCAGAGGAGACAATAGCTTGACTGGGACAAGGAGCTGCAGCATGGGAAGACTCAGAGTCTGGTAGGAAAGACTGGAACTGTCTGGGCAATGAAGGGAAGACTGAGACTCAGATTGGGAGCTCAAAGGGGGATACCGTGACCGACTATGAAAGGACACTGGAAGTGGAACAAAGAATGGAGACTGGGACTCAGATGAGGAGCCAGTAGGGAGGGGAGAAGACTGGACTGACACAGGGACAAGCTGTAGGGGACAGAGCCAGAATGGATCATGTGGGGGCAGAGAGGCAGAAAGGTCTGTGCTCACTAGAGCATAATGCCCCTCCAGAGTTTAGAAAGAAAACCAAGATCCTGAGACTCAACATTCATTGCACTGGATGGATGGTCCTGAGGGAATTAATCAGGGTTGTGTAGTGAATGAGCTCTGATTTGCAGGACCCCTGTCTCATATGTTGCAGAAGTTGGAAGATCTGTAGTGAATAAGGCTAGAGATTGCAGGAAAAGAAAGGGTCTCATGGTTAAACTAACTGAAAACCATACAGGTGTACTGGAGTCTGTCCTTGCCTCTGCCGTAGAGTTTTTGCATGATGCTAGATAAGTCACTTAAACCAAATTTTTCACAGGCAGTCATTAAGGGTGTCACTTATTTTCTGGGTATCCAACCTAAGACACCGGGATCCTGATTTTCATAAGTGCTGAGCACTCACAGCTACAACTGAAGTCACTGGGAGCTGTGCTGTGAACATATAAACTGCTATATGATATGAATTGCTCTGAAAAATCAGGTCCTAATTGTCTCTAATTGGGCACTCAAAGTAAATGGAAACTTTTGACAATCTCTCTGTGCCTCGCTTCCACATCTGTAAAATGCAAATAATATCACCTCCTCATCACATAAAGGTGTTGTGAAAATAAATTTATTAATGTTTGTGACTCAGTCAAATACAAGAGTGATCAGCATCATAGAAAACGTATGGAGAAATGAGTAACTCTGTCTTCAGAGCAAGATTTGAACAGTGTACAGTAAATAAGACCTGGAGCCACACATTTTACAACAAGAACACTTGAAATAGTGAGTAGCGGCTCATTCAGTGACCACCATCCTTCCTGTGCACTGAATCAGGCACAAGTCCTGTGAAAAATAGTGTGTGATCATGTAATTAAACACTGTATCATAATACATATGCACAGGGGGACAAATTAAGGTTGTACAGGCAACCTTAAATCTTTCACTTCCTAACTTTTGAGTTCTTGACTTTGAAATGTTAATAAAGTTCTTTTAATGTCATAAAAACAAAATAGAAACACAGTGTTCTAAGAAGTCAAGGAAGCAGCCAGAATACAAACGTTGAGAACTTCAGGTTGAAAGGCATTAAGAGTGATATATTTTGGGGGGGAAGGAATAATGGGAAAAAAAGTTAAAAAAAATCAAACATCAAATACCTCAGTTTACCAATCAACACCTCTAACTCCCCAGCTAGCCAATTCCCAAGGTCTTGATAGCCTAAGGATATGCCCTACTGGTCTTAATAGAACATGTAAGCATATCTCATAGTTCTGAGCACTCTCCTTGTCTTTGGGCCCAGTGCTGGCTAATGGTGGTGGCTGGAAGATGCATCAGATGAAATGAAACTATTTTAAACAATCACAGGAATCCAAACAAAATAGAAACACAACAAGCTGAGTAATTATGATAAACATATAATGTAAAACAGTGATCCTCTGGTGAAGATCAAGGTCTTTGCGTCCTGTGCAAAGCTAAGTCCAGCACTCAGACTACTTTCCCTGAGGTTTCTCTGAACCTAACTAACCAAATAGATTATGGCTGCAGTGACTTCCCCTGTAGTACTCAAAAGCAGGCATCGTACAGAGGCAGGTCAACAGGGCATCTTGGCAACAGAAACACACTGGTCAGAGAGGAAGGTTAGCCTGATGGTTATGCCATCTGCCTGGGACTTAGGAGCCTTGAGTTCAGCTCCCTGCTCAGCCACAGACTTTGTGTGTGACCCTGGGCGAGATTCTTAGGGTATGTCTTCACTACAAGTGATGGTGTGATTGCAGCACAGGCATGTACACAACAGTAGTATTGTCAAGGTTCCTTCCCCACTCTGAACTTTAGGGCACAGATGTGGGGACCAGCATGGACACGTCTAATCTTAATTACTAGCTTAGATCTGGTAACTCAGCCACCATCCAGAAATTTCAGTGTCAGGAGCACTTCCGGTCCCCCCAAAACTTTCTCCTCCCTGGGTTGCCTTGAATGACTTCACCAATTCCCTGGTGAACAAAGACCCAAATCCCTTGGATCTTAAAACAAGGAAAAATCAATCAGGTTCTTAAAAAGAAAGCTTTTAATTAAAGAAAGAAAAATAAAAATCATCTCTGTAAAATCAGGATGGAAAATATTTTACAGGGTAATCAGATTCATATAGCCCAGAGGAACCCCCTCTAGCCTTTAGGTTCAAAGTTACAGCAAACAGAGGTAAAATCCTTCCAGCAAAAAGAAACATACAAGTTGAGAAAACAAAAATAAGACTAATCCACCTTGCCTGGCTATTACTTACAAGTTTGAAACATGAGAGACTGATTCAGAAAGATTTGGACAGCCTGGATTGACGTCTGGTCCCTCTTAGTCCCAAGAGCAAACAACCCCCAAAACAAAGAGCACAAACAAAAGACTTCCCTCCACCAAGATTTGAAAGTATCTTGTCCCCCGATTGGTCCTCTGGTCAGGTGTCAGCCAGGTTTACTGAGCTTCTTAACACTTTACAGGTAAAAGAGACATTAACCCTTAACTATCTGTTTATGACAAGCATAGATATGGTTCCATGGGTTTCAGCACAGGCTACTCAACCAAGTACAAGCCTCCCAGGAATCCCTGATACATGCTTGGGTTGTTACCCCATGCCATCACATCTGTACTGTTGTTACCCCTGCTAGCTGGATGAGTTGCTACTTGTGCCACAAACTCACCATCACTTGCAGAGTGGACATATAGTATCTCTGTGCCCTGGTTTCCAGCTGTAAAATTAGGCTAATAATAAGTACTTTATTACCTCATATGGGTGTTGTGAAGATAAATAAATAAGGCACAGTAGACAATTGGGATCATTCAGAGGGTTTGCCTTCTCTTTTTTTACCATAGCAGGCCAGGGAAGAGAAAGCATGGGCTGGAAGGTCAAAGCAAGATCAGCATGAGGGCTGTTGAGAGCTCCCTTTGAACTCTTCTTTTCTATGCTCCCCCCAAACAAACTTATTCTGCTCCTGTACCATTCAACATTACTTCATCTGGGGGGAAAAGGGAAGAGGAACAGGCTGCAACAACAAATGTTTTAACTTCTAGGGAACAATTTCAAATACTGATCATGCAATGTCTCTTACGGGAGTAGTTACACCCCCATGGGGGCTAGTTATAACTTTTACAACACTTCTGTAAAGGAGAACTAATAACAGATAATCAAACAAAAACCCCACTGAAATATGCCAATAAAAATCTTTAAACTATGAGTGAAATTCTGCTCTTAGTTACATGGTAGAAATCCCAAATAAATCCATCATCTGAGTAACTATGTCAATGGAGTTACTTCAGAATTGCACCTTATTAGCATCTAAATAGTAAGAATTCACAAGGGTTTGGTACTATGCAATGTAGATTACTACAATGCATGGTAACTTTCTTAAAGTGATACAAGATGTTTGAATTCTATGAGGGATAAAAGATTTGAGCATCTAGTTCCTTAGAGTCAGAAGTGCATAAGGTACTGTCAGTGTCTACCAATATATTTATTTCGGATAAGAACCCCATGTAAAAGTAATACATTTAATTAATAATTAATTCACTTTATTAATGGTTGTCATGCAAATGTTACATAACACTTTACAAAATAATAGTTACAGAATTATATATTGTAACAGTTACATATTTAAATATGCAATTCAATTATATTGTCTGCTGCTCTGTAACTGAAGTATACTGCCTGCTGATCACAGTGAGACAGTTGACAAACTATGACTGTCTCCTCCTTTTCCTACTCACTTACTTTTACTAATTCCTGGATTCCTGCCATTTCTGCTGTCCTATCTCTACTCCAACTTAAAGCAATAAAGCAAAACCCAGCAAAACATGTAACTAGCAAAACTGTACCAGTCATTATCTTGTTCATACCGAGTCTCTCATTTTGTTTGTGTTTTTAGGCCCTGCTCTTGCAAACATTTGTGCACAATTGACTTCAATGGTACTACCTGCATGTTTAAAGTTAAGCATATGGATAAGTGTTTGTAAGATTGGGACCTTATACTGTAAGCTTTCCAGAGCAGGGGCTTTTTGTGTGTCCGGACAGCATTCAGCATAATAGAGCCCAATCCCCCTTGGGAAAGACAAAGAGCAGACAAGTGCTAGTCAAGTGGCACTAGCAAAGGCCATTTTTTTGGCATGAACTGAAGAGTTCCTGACTTGTAATTTACTTGACTTATATCTTTCCTAATACAGAAGATACATTTTCCCTTTTCACCATATTAATAAATGTACACACTTTAAATGAGGTTCAGGTTTTTAACACAAAAGCTACACAAGTACTGTAGTTTCTTGTTTGTAGTGAACCAAAATATGATTTTTTTTTTAAATTGGAAAACAAGAAGTTTGCTAGGACTAAAAAGCCTGTAGCAAAATAAATATGCTTAAGTCCTCTTTCAACTTGTTCTTAACTTTACTAATGCTGCTACACACATTTCACCATGATATTATTGACCAGTGAGTTATTAGTTTTCAAATGATACTGCACAAGGCACATTTTGTACAAAGATTATTACAGTAGTGGCTAGGGTGTGCATATGGGAGTGCATTCAGTCACAGGATGATAACATTTTAAAACTACCTTGTGTCATCCCATGGTTTCTCATGTTATGTTGTCCTATCTGTCACTGTATAGGGGTAACTGAAAGTGACCATATTACTAAAGTTAAATAAAGATACATTTATAACACAGTTTTCTTCAGCAAACTATGCTTTAGAAAAATAGCAGTTATTTTTCTCGATCACTGTATAAAACTACTGAATTTTCAATATTAACAGAAATCACTGGGTGGCACCGGTAGCACAAATTCACTAATCTCATCAAATGCAAATTAAAATATACTTTAGAATATAAAAGTTATTTTCTAATAACATTAAATGATTTTAGACCTAAAATGGTGACATACCACCTTCAAAATACTGGATAATGGCCTAAAGATAACTTCTACAATTAATTCCTGTGGTAGTTGTGATAAGTTAGTATCTTCTTCAAAGGCAACAAGACGAGGTAGAATTATTGGCTATGATCTTGCACTTTTCATTCACCATATTACCCTTGGCTGCCAAGGCGACAGATTCATTAACCCCAAAAGACTATATTAAGAGAACACATTTCAGGCAATCTTTGCAGCACCTCTTTCTTTATGGTCCTAATTAGATGCTCCTACAGACTCTCCACTCTGACATTTTAGGATTTCATATTCCTAAACTATGATCCAGAAAGATTAGGTTTCTGAGTGATTTTTCTAAAACTACGGAGTCCATTTCGGTGGGATTTTTGACTTTAAGCTTCACTTCATTAAACAAACATTTCCATAAACAACAACTACATCAAAAACGGTTTTATGAACACAAATACTAACCTGTGTGAAAAAGAGATAAGAAGAAATAAAAATTACATCTGCAAGTCTGTTTTATTTTACTTTATTGTCTTTGGACTACGCATTTTTCTCCTTACGTCTGCCTTCCATCTTCCCCCCCTCCTGCCAGCTCCCACTGAGTTCTTTCTTTCCCATTTCTACTCACCAATGAATTAAACACACTCCTATTCACAGATCATTGATTCTCATTGGGAAAAAAGCACCTTCTCTGGAGTGAGCAGATACTCTTCAATATCTTTCAACAAAGAAAAGGATGATGATTGTATCTCAAAACGCTGCTATACTTTATCTGAGAACTTAAGCACATTTTTCTTCTGTCCGTCTCAGTGAGGCTGAGGCAAGTTATGTCAATAGGCATGCCAGCTATTTTATGCTTTATTTTGGATAATATGTGTTGTTTGTTGGCAGTAGGTATAATTAGCCCGCTTTATGGTATGATTTTATCTCTGTGGGGAAAAATTTTAAATAACTAGGAAAATCAGATATATCTTTGTGTATCATGTACAAAACATAACCTACGGGTAAGGGGTGGAATGGTCCCACTATTGTGGGAAACTTTCCTGGCTCGTACACTACCCTGGTGAAATAGGCTAGTGAAAAGATCTGAGTCCTCGCTCCCACTTCTTTTTTTACCCAGAGGCCTGCCTGACCTCAAGCGCATCATTACATTCAGTTCAAAGCAAATACAATTGATCAAACAGCAATTGGTTTTAAAAAATAAGGAAAAAATGGGAGAGTTTAAAGGAAAACACATCACTCTGCTCTGTGGCATGGGGACATCACAACCAGCGTCTCTGGAATGTAAGGGAAGTTCAGTTTGTTCCTCACAAGTCCTAGGCTTCCTTCTCAGGCCCTGGCTGTGCTGCAGGGATGCTGCAGTTTGGACACTTGCTCTGGTGGTGGCCACACACCCTTAGGCTCTAGGTGTCAGGACCCTTCTTCCCAGCATGACCCCTGGCCCGTTGGGGTTACGATCCCCCTCCAAGTCTGACCGGCCAGGCATCTTGGCTGAGAGTGTCTTCTTGCGCTGGGCCCACTGCCCAGGGTCCCCCTTGCTCTTCCCAGCTGCTCACCGCACCAAGAACCAGACTGCTTCAGCCCCAGCTACAGCTCCATTCTGCCTCAGCACAGCTGCTGCTCTGCCTCCAGGGGTGGCTCCAGGCACCGGCGCAGCAAGAGCATGCCTGGGGTGGCAAGCCGGGGTGGGAGTGGGAGAGGCTGCCAGTCGTCGTGAGGGCGACAGTCAGGGAGCCTTTGGCGGCAATTCTGCGAGAGGTCTGCCAGTCCCACGGCTTCAGCGGCAATTCGGCAGTGGGTACGCCAAAGGTGCGGGAGCCCCAGATCACCTGCAGAACTGCTGCTGAATCTGCTTGACCAGTGGACCTCTCCCAGAAATGCCACTGAAGCCTGCCTGACTGCCATGATTGAGGTGGCAAAAAACCTAGAATCGCCCCTGTCTGCCTCCAGCTCCCTGGGCTGCTTCTCTGGCCCCTCTGGCTCTGGTTGCTGCAGCTCTGCTCTCAGCACAGGTCTGCTCTGTGGGCTACTTCTGTAACTCTGCTCCCAGCTCAGCTTGGGCCTCTGCTTTCTCCTTAGCTCAGGCCCAATCTGTCTGACCCTGGTAGGGTGACCAGACAGCAAGTGTGAAAAATAAGCACAGGGGGTGAGAGGTAATAGGCGCCTATATAAGAAAAAGACCCAAAAATCAGAACTGTCCCAATAAAATCAGGACATCTGGTCACCCTAGACCCAGGCAATTCCAGTTCACATGGAGGACAGGACCCACCCTGGCCTCCTGACTCCCTGATTAGCCTGCCCACCTTGTCAATCAGGCTGACCTGGAGCATTGGTCTCTCCCCATTGCCCCTGGGGACTGTCAGTCTCAGGGTCCTGATTTCCCATTGACCCTTCCCTTTCTTTTAATACTGGGAACCAGCTAACCAAAACACCCCCACTGAGTTTTAGTAAGGAGACAACAATTCCATTACATAAGCTATATAGTGATGCAAGGTGGATGAGGTAATATATTTTATTGGACCAACTTCTGTTGGTGAGAGAGACAAGCTTTTGAGCTTACACAGAGCTCTTACACAATCTTTAACTTGTTGTTTCCCAGACCTGATGAAAAGCTCTGTGTAAGCTCAAAAGTTTGTCTCTCTCACCAACAGAAGTTGGTCCAATAAAAGATTTTACCTCACCCACCTAATATCCTGGGACCAACACAGCTACAACAACACTGCATAGAACAGTGGAAGCTATATAGAGATGCTTGTTTTGGTAGCTCCAGCTTTGAATATATATTGGTGCACAGAATTCTAGGTCAATGGTTCTGCCACAGTCACTGTTTAACTCTATTATAATGGAAGTCTCTACCGGTGTATATTTTTATCTACTAGGGACCAAATTCTTCCCATATTTATACCAACCCAATACCTCTGAAGTACATGATGGAATGAACTTCCTTGCTGAGTATTAACTGTTATGAACATAATGACAAAACTCCCGTTGCCTTCAATGAAAGTATAATCAGGCAAATTTTTAAAATGAACATTAGAAGGAAAAAAGTCATCCAACATATAAATAAAACATAAGAAATAAAATATAGTATATATAGAACATGTCTCATACACTGCTGCTCATTCCTTCAGTCACAAATAACTCAGCAAAAATAATGTGCTAACTCTGAATGTTTGAACAGTTGAACATGAACCCCACCTAGACCATTAGCAGTTGAAGGTGCTACCTTATATCATTAGGTAGGTAATTTCCCTTAGATCCATAGGGGTCTGCAGACTATGTCTAAGATTTCCAAAGGGGTCCATACCGCCATTCGAATTTTTTTAGGGGTCTGCAAATGAAAAAAGGTTGAAAACCACTGCCTTAGATCAATGAACTTCAGTATTAGACTACAACTTCTAGATTGGTGGTACGCAGTATGTAATCTCTGGAGTCTAATACAGCAGACTGAGGCCAAATTCCAATTCACTAAAAACTTTTGATAGGGAGATGCGGGACATAGAGACTAATGATTCAAAGAAGTAAGAGCCCAAATGTTCTCACTTCCCTAATGGATTGGTGAATCACCCGATGTTTGTTTGATTGATTGACTGTTTGTTTTTAATAACACCTTCAGGGCACAAAATTTTCCTATTCTATAAAGTACATATATGTTCTCAGCTTTCCTTATAATTACTCAGAGAGGGCAAAACCAATTAAGTGTATGTTTTCATATATACTGAAAACAGCCAACAAGAAATTTCTGCTCATCTTTTAAGGAAGACTGACTTTTGATTTTAAAATATAGGTAAATTTATATGCAAATTACATGCAGCCCTTCTGAAAAATTTTAAATGCAGTTCTCCATATAATAATTAAACAACCTGTCAGATTACTAGAAATTGAAAGTCATCCCATATATCATTGGAAATATTATTTTTAATGGATGAGAAATAAGGGTTTTTATTTGACCCACAAAGCTTCAGATTTGACTTAAGACTTCAGACAATCACATTCAACATTTTAGATTCTCAGGAGTTTGAAAGTCATACTGCATCATGGTAAAGATCATTTTCCCCAAGTCTACTCTATAAATATTGTCAATGTCAAGCTCTTCAAAAGTGCATGTTCAATTGATACTGTCCTGGATTTCACAGTATTATCAGGCAAATAAGTAAATGTTCTGGTTTCCCAGTACCCTCTATCAACATTCTATAGCTCCACTGGAGAGGACTCATGTACTAGAGATATTAAAGTTTAACTGGTTAACCAATAAGTGTGACGTTTATCGGTTTCTGTTAATGATTAAACTCCACTCAGGGTCCCAGCTGCCGGCCCTGCACCCAGGCTCTGCTGCCGCCCACAACCAGCATCCCGATGCACCCAGGCCCCAGTGTGCCCAGGGCTCTCTGAGGAAGTCCGGGAATTGATTTTAGCTATGTCATATTTTTTCTTTTTCTTTCCCAGGCAATGAGGAGGAGGAATCAACCCCACCACATTCAGCTTCTTTCCTTTATCTTTAAGTGTTGACAATGCATGAGAATGAGTCCAAATGAGCGTGATCCAGGGGCTCAACACAATGAACCTGACCAACCATGGTACCCATATTAATAGGAACCAATACTCCAAGGAAACAGTGGTGCCTCATTCAGTCTTATTTTGAGCATGGAGCAGATGGTCTTGGAACCGGGGTAGATGTGGATCCATAATATGGCCTTAGCCCTCAATACCACCCATTGCTGTGACTCTGATTTCTGAGCCTGGCACACTGAGGGAACACTTTTGCCTTTCAGTGTGCTGAGCCAGAAGTATACTCCTTCAGCAGAGGCCAACAAGTGTGAGGTTAAACATTTGTGCTCAGTAGGAGCTACAGATTTATAGTGATAGGCACCATAGGTTTGGCTGTAATCAAGAAAGCCAGTACCTGCCACGCTTTTCAACCCCAGGGGGGTTCAGGGTTGAGGGTAGTCTCACAGCACTGTTGTCATAAATAGATAGCTAAGGGTTAATGTTTCTTTTCCCTGTAAAGGGTCAACAGAGGGAACCAAACACCTGACCAGAGGACCAATCAGGAAACCGGATTTTTCAAAGTGAGGGAGGGAACTTCTGGTTTTGGGTTTGTTCTGCCTGTTTGTTTTCTCTCGGCTATGAGGGAAGAGCTTTCTTTTTTTTTTTATCTCCAAGCTTCTTTCTACCCTTCTGTTCCCAAGTGTAAGTACAAAGGTAGCAAAACAATAGGCTTTTATATGTTTTGTTTTGTATTTACATGTGTGGAGTTTGCTGGAATGTTTTAAATTGGATATCTTTTTGAATCAGACTGTTATTCATATTTTCTTATAAGCAATAGCCCTGTATTTGTCATCTTGATGCAGAGTTTATATTCTTATGTATTTTCTTTCTTTTTATATAAAGTTTTCTTTTTAAGACTTGTTTGAGTTTTCTCTCTGGGTAGGTTAAGGAGCAAGGGGAGGGGATTCTCTTTGTGTTAGATCTACGGAGGGTAGCTCGGCAGCACCACGGAGTTGGTGGGAGGGGGAAAGAGAGATAGGATCATCTCTGTTTCCTTGTATTTGGGGTTTGTCTCTTTGTGGAATAAGGAGACATGCTTCTTGGTATTGTGATGTAAAGAGATTGCATCAGCTCTCTCAAGTTAGCCCAGAGAGGAAAGTCTGGGTGGGAGAGGGAGGGGGAAGGGAAGTGGAGGATTTCCCTTGCTGGTAGACTCAGAGCTTCTGGGTCTTGGGGGTCCCCCCAGGGAAAGGATTGGGGAGACCCAGGAGAGTTGATCAGGTACTCCGAATCCTGATTGGTGCTCTGGTCAGGTGTTTGGTTCCCTCTATTAACCCTTTACAGGGAAAAGAAACATTAACCCTTAGCTATCTATTTATGACAACTGTTCCCCACATTTCCAAGTCATAAAATACAGCTGCTAATGTTTCCTGCAATAGTATAGCTCGGAAGCAATTCTGACATTCCTTTCCAGCACTGGGCATGAAGGTGATGTATGTGGAGCAATGAGAAGGAGAATGACCTTCCCCCTAGCACGCCAAACAATGCATATGTGCATCTAAGCAGGAAAAATGGTAGAGCAAGAGGCACACCTCTCGAACCCTGGTTTCTTTGTCTTCAGTTCCAGCATATTGGAACCAAGGACAGCAGTTGAGTAAGATCCTTAGTCAAAGAATGAGAAAATAAAAATAAAGAAAAAACTAACTAACTAAAGCCTAATTAAAGCAAGAAGAAGGAGGCAGCACTGGGAATGATCTGTTCTGACAAATCCAGGTCCAAGGACCCAGTCAGATTCTTGATCCATCAGTAATGATGGTTGGAAGAAACTAAGGTGGTCTGAACACTATGCCCCCTTTTAATAGCCTCATCCTCTGAGCCATAAGGGGTGGTGTGGGAGGTGCAAGAGTGCACCAATGGGCACTATTACTAGAAGGTTACAATTGTCCGATTTGCACTGTCAGCAAATCCCAGGACTGGAAATGTGTAGATGCCACTTGAAGAAGAACACAACCTTTTGCTGTTAATATTACAGCAATTTATGAAGTGGCATTCTTCTCATTAAAGTGACAGGAACACCATAGAATGGATTTTTGCTTTGGATATGCTACACACTACGCAGAATTTCCTATTGGAAAAAAAATAGCATATATCTGTCATTAGATTGACAGGTATATGCCTGATACAAAATACTGTAGCCCTCTCACTTTTTGTGTTAACAATTTCATTCAGCTCACACATGGTACTCTAAAACAGTTTAACAAAGTGAAGAGTTTTAAATGAGTATACTGCTTTATACTTGTGTCAAGGCTGAATCCCCAATCTGTCACTCCGAGTGCAGAAGGTGGGGGTCTGCAAGGATTCTAAAAATAAATACTAGCCACTCCAGGTTTGTATTAAACTCCCAAGGTTGCAGCTTTTCCCTGATCTTGGCTTGGTAAATGCTGCCACCACCCAAAAGCAAAAAAAACCAAAACCCTTGGACCCAGGAAGGCGCACTTTGGAATTCCTCCCTGAAGGGTACTCTCAAGCCCTTTCACAGATCCCCTCCAGTGAAGAGCTGAGAAAGAAAACAAAGGAAATTAGCTGTTCCCAGGAGCTAATCAAACAGTATATGCACAAACCTCTTTGGACACCAAAAATCCAATCCTGTTCTTAAAAAGGTAAATTTCATTAAAAACAAAAAGGAAGAAAATACATCTGCAACTTAGGCTTTTGCTAGATTTTAACAGAGCAATTCCAAAAATTAAGAACCCAAATAGCTTTCTTGGGGGTTAGCTTAAAGGTTCCAAGCAAACAAAAGCATCTGGGGTTAGCATAGAGTGGTCCACAAGCCTTAAAAAATAAACAGAAATAAACCTAATAGCGTCTTCCTAACCATTCTTAATTTACTTACATATTTGGGTTGTTAAAAGTATTTCTATATATGATCTGAGGGTTTTCATATCTGGTTCAAACTTTAAAGGGCATTCCTGCTTATAGCATTGCTGTTCCGTGTCTCCTTCTCCGGAGGATAGACAAAGGGAAAGTTTCTTTCCCAATTTTAAAAAGTTCTACCTTCCTATTGACTCTTTTGGTCAGGTGCCCACTTCCTTTTCTTTACATGTGGCCTTTTTAACCCTTTAAAGGTAAAGCAAGTAGTGAACAGCTACCGAGAGGGATTTTACAGCTAACTGGCTGGCTGGGTGTCCATTAAAGGGAGCTACCCCTGCCACACACACTTCATTTATCACAACTTGGATTATCTATTAAGGAAAAAATATGTTGCACGTCTATTGATTACAGATTTCAAATAAAACACAGAATACAAAGTCTACAGCGTTCACTTCATATTTATTTTTCTTACAAATATTTGCACTTTAAAAAGGAAACAAAAGAAATAGTATTTCAATTCATGTAATACAATACTGTAGTGCAATCTCTTTATCATGAAAGTTGAACGTACACAAACGAGACAAGCCATTTACAACACACACTTTACTTCTCTACAGAGGAAAAAGGACAGTAAACTATCTAAACTCCTACATGCCACACGGGGCTACACCAGTGGTACCCTTAACTCACCCAACAATATTGCTTATCTATCCAACCACATACTTGGCCCAGCAAAAGTGTCTGTCCTATCTCGGGGACTCTCTTTCTGAACCCCTTCCTCATCCCCATGATACAGTTCTGCGGTGATCTGGAAGCCTACTTTCACCATCTCCGACTCAAGGAATATTTTCAACACACCACTGAACAGATCTACAGGAACCCTTCTACCAACACAACAAGAAGAAGAATTCTGCATGGACTCCTCCTGATGGTCGAAATAACAGACTGGACTTCTACATAGAGTGCTTCCGCAGACATGCGCAGGCTGAAATTGTGAACAAACAGCATCACTTTCCCCATAACCTCAGCAGTACAGAATGCAATGCCATCCACAGCCTCAGAAAAAACTCTGACATTATAATCAAAAGGGCTGACAAAGAAGGTGCTGTAGTCATCATGAACAGGTCAGATTATGAACAGGAGGCTGCAAGACAACTCTCCAACACCACATTCTACAGGCCACTATCCCTCGATCCCACTGAGGAGTGCTATAGCTATCTTTAAAAATCTCACATTCTTTGCATTTTGTCAAATCTGCAGTGAAAATGTTCTTAAAATGAACATGTGCTGGGCCATCATCTGAGACAGCTATAAGTTGAAATATATGGCAGAATGCGGGTAACACACAGAACAGGAGACATACAGTTCTCCCCCAAGGAGTTCAGTCATAAATTTAATTAACACATTATTTTTTAAATGAGCATCATCAGCAAGAAGCATGTCCTCTGGAATGGGGGTTGAAGCATGAAGAGGCATAGGAATGTTTAGCATATGTGGCACATAAATACCTTGCAACAAAAGTGCCATGCGAACACCTGTAAGGTGACATTGTAAATAAGAAGTGGGCAGCTGTCATAAACATACAGCTAAGGGTAGCATAAAATCCCTCCTTACCTGTAAAGGGTTAAGAAGCTCAGATAACCTGGTTGGCACATGACCAAAAGGACCAATAAGGGGAGAAGATACTTTCAAATCTGAGGGGGAAGGTTTTTGTCCTGTTGTTCTCTCAGGAGACAAAGGGAGAGACCAAGCAAGTAATCTAGCTTCTACTGAAATGATACATCTAATATTACAGAAATAGTAAGTAATAGTAAGGAAAGGTGTTAAAGGCCTGGTCTACACTACGCGTTTAAATCGATTTAAAGAGCGTTAAATCGATTTAACGTTGTACTCATCCACACTACAACGCCCTTTATATCGATATAAAGGGATCTTTAAATCGATTTCTGTACTCCTCCCCGACGAGAGGAGTAGCGCTAAAATCGATATTAACATATCAGATTACGGTTAGGGTGGACGGAAATCGATGTTATTGGCCTCCGGGAGGTATCCCACAGTGCACCACTGACCGCTCTGGACAGCAATCAGAACTGAGGCACTGGCCAGGTAAACAGGAAAAGCCCCGAAGCCCCGCAAACTTTTGAATTCCATTTCCTGTTTGGCCA
>NC_133770.1:134258504-134324799 GCF_003597395.2 Chelonoidis abingdonii
GGCTACCCACAGTGCACCGCTCCAGAAATCGACGCTAGCCTTGGACCATGGACGCACACCATCGAATTAACGTGCCTAGTGTGGACGCGCACACTCAACTTTATAATATCAGTTTTAAGAAACCGATTTTAGCTAATTCGATATTATCCCGTAGAGTAGACGTGGCCAAAGTATCTTTTGTTTTAGCTTGTGAATTTTTCCTGTGCTAAGAGGGAGGTTTATCCCTGTTTTTGTAACTTTAAAGTTTTGCCTAAAGGGGAAATCCTCTGTGTTTGGAATCTTTTTGTTACCCTGTAAAGTTATCTTCCATCCTGATTTTACAGAGGTGATTCTTTTATCTTTTTTTAAAAAAAATAAACTTCTTTTAAGAACCAGATTGTTTTTCAGTGTCCTAAAGACCCAGGGGAGTTGATCTGTTTTCACTTTGTAACCAATTGGTTAGGATATTATTCTCAAGCCTCCCCAAGAAAGGGGGTATAGGGTCTCGGGGGATATTTTGGGGGAGGTAGTGGGCCTCCCTGAATGTTTGTTTAAATCACTTGGTGGTGGCAGCATACTGTTCAAGGCAAGGTGGAATTTGTGCCTTGGAAAAGTTTTTAACCGGAGCTGGTAAAAATAAGCTTAGGTGGTCTTTCATGCGGGTCCCCACATCTGTACCCCAGAGTTTAGAGTAGGGAAGGAACCCTAATAAATGCCTGTTCTCACTTTCAGGTGACATAGTAAATAAAAAATGGGCAGCATTATATCATGTAAATGTAAACACATTTGTTTGTCTGATTAATTGACTGAACAATAAGTAGGACTAGGTGGATTTGTAGGCTCTAAAGTTTTACACTGTTTTGTTTTTGAGTGCAGTTATGTAACAAAAAAAAATCTAAATTTGTAAGTTGCTCTTTCATGATAAAGAAATTGCTCTACAGTACCTGTATGAGGTGAATTGAAAAATACTATTTCTTTTGTTTATCATTTTTATAGTGCAAATATTTGTAATAAAAATAAGCATATAAGGTGAGAACTGTACACTTTGGGTTCTGTGATGTAACTGAAATTGATATATTTGAAAATGTAGAAAAACATCCAAAATATTTAATAAATTTCAGTTAGTGTTCTATTGTTGTTTAACAGTGCAATTACAACTGTGATTAATCGTGATTATTTTCAATCACGATTAATTTTTAGAGTTAATGACATGAGAAAACTGCGATTAATTGAGAGCCCTTATTTCTACTGTTTTACCAAGAAAAGACCACCACCTTAGAAATAGATGGTATCTACATTAGTCTCATAGAATAATTGAGCCTGATCCATTAAGTACTTTCAAAATCTTAAGGTCTAAGAACCTGACTATATTCCTGCTCCATTCCCTTTGTCCTGTCCAGCTCCACCAGCCAAGAACTATATTTCTGCATGCTTACATGTGTGCATATGTCTATCAGTGTGATCATTAAAGAAAAATTAGGCTCTGACTGTCTGAGTTCTTAGGGTAGAGACTGTAACAGATGTTACAATTACTTATTTTTGTACTTTAAAGAACTAGGGATTTGGATTATTTAGGTTTCACTGGCCAAACACGTACTTCGCATACAGCTACAGGAATGTGTAAGAGAAAAGAGAAAAAAATACCACTTAGATTAAAGGGACTTCGATTTTTCAGACAAAACAGTTTTTACAACCTTGGGAACTAGTTCAAAG
This sequence comes from Chelonoidis abingdonii, assembly GCF_003597395.2. NCBI lineage: Eukaryota > Metazoa > Chordata > Testudines > Testudinidae > Chelonoidis > Chelonoidis abingdonii. The sequence continues at coordinate 134,260,197 of NC_133770.1, forward strand.
TGTAGGGAAATTCTACAGTAGCATGGTATTATCCATTACGACCAATAAGGGGTTTTGGCAATATTTTCCTTTCTCAATTTGCACCTTAACTTTGTTAAAAATTCACAGTGAGAAGCAGAGATGGAAAAGGGTCAAAACCAACCAAAGTATACAACAGGGAATATTATTTCTTGTTTTGGAAAAGGCTCCACCTAACAAATTTATTTAGTAAAAAGTGAAAGTAAATAAAAGTGGCCTGATTGTCAGAGATGTATAGTTCTCACCAACTTTGGCCACTGTGAGTCTTAACTCATTAATTTTTGTGAAATACATTAATAGCCTCAGATGAAAGGTGTTATATAAGTGTAAAGAATTATCACATTAGATATTCCACACTAGAGTATGAAGAAGTCAACCTTTGACATCCCTAGTATGGAGTACATGCTGTTATACTTTACACTTATATAGCTTCTTCATTTGAGGATATCAGCATGCTTCACAAATAATAATGGATCCAGGCTCACAAAGGCCCAAGTGTGTGAGAACTCAACATGTCTGACAATCAAGCCACTTTTCTTTATTTTTATTTTTATTTTTTTTTTACTAAATATGGATTTAAATATCTAACCTTAGGCACCCAGTTTAAAAATTATTGGCCAAAAAATAGTTGCTGAGGGTCACACAGGAAGTCTGTATGCAGCCAGAAATTACATACATACTTCCTATTGCATAGAACTCGAAGGGACCCTGAAAAGTCATTGAGTTCAACCCCCTGCCTTCACGAGCAGGACTAAGTACTGATATTGCCCCAGATGGCTGAGTAGCTCCATGAAGGATTGAACTCACAACCCTAAGATTAGCAAGCCAATACTCAAACCACCGAGCTAGCCCTCCCCTACCTCTTAGTCTATGCCTTTACCACAAACCTGTCTACCCTCCCCCATGACCCAGACAAGTAGTCACCACAAAATCACACAAGCAGGATACCACTAAGAAACACTTAAAAATAGTAGAGGAGAGGGACGGAGGAGAGGGAGAATAAAACAAGGTGTGTGCTCCTTGAAGATTTCTCCCATTATTCACTTATGATCCCCTTTGACTGCCCTCTGCTTTTCTATTTGTGGGTTATACATGACAGTAATCTCTCCTCCACCAGATCCACTGTACATACCTATTCTTGATAATCTACATTAAGTACTGAAGACAAGTATACCAGCCCTCAACAGGTACCATTACCAACTAGCCCAACACAAGCCTAAGCCCATTGCTATAGGGGTGCAGTTAGGGGTGCCACTTACCCCTCACTATTCAGATTCTTCCCAAGCTGAACTGTTAGCAGGAAGGTTTCAAAATCCCAGCATTTCTGTTCTCCTGGCATTTGTGAAGCTGCTTCCCTCTCATGAAGCAGACAGAAGCAGACCCCTCCTGGTTACCTCCTTCTCCTGCTCTCTGTATAAACATCGAGGAAGCACAACAGACTGGGGCACAGAGGGCACTCTTGGTTGGATAAATATCAGAGGAAGAATCCTCCTTGGGAGATCTGGAGGATAGCAAGAAGGGTTTCATAGGAACAGGGGAAGTGTCTGCAGCTGTATGGGGACATAAGGTAATTTCAAGGGAAGAGAGGGTCTGAAGGGTGTGTGAAGGGGCAGAAAGGGCAATGAAGGGGATATTGTTGACTTGAGGGGCATGGAATACAGTGGTGAAGAAAGTGCAGCAGTGGTGGATGGTGCTGGACATAGAGTTCTTGGGTTTTCTAGAAAAATGTTGTGGTCCAAGAGTACAACAGTGAGGCGACAAAGAATGAGAGCACATGTTAGTGTAAGAAGAGGATGGAGAAAGCAGCTCAGTAATATGACATGCATATGAGACCTTGGATAAGGGATGCAGAAAGACAGAGACTAGAGGTATGATCATTAACCTTGGGGGAATAGAATACCGGGGAAGAGACACCAGGATGGGAAGCGGAGACTCCAGAGAAAGAGAGGAATTTCCATACTACATCAGCTCTGTGGTCCTTCTATTCCAGTATCATGTCTGTGACAGTGACCAGCACCAGAAATGTCAGAGGAAGATGTAGGAACCCTGCAGTAGACAGATATGGTATAATCTGTCCCCAACATCAGGTTTCATCCTGATCTCCAAGTCACAGATTCCAAGGCTGGAAGGGCACATTGTGACCATCTAATCCATCCTCCTGTCTAACACAGGCCATAGAACATCCCCAAAATAATTCATAGAGCATATCTTGTAGAAAAAACATCCAATCTTGCTTTAATAATTGTTAGTAATGGACCATGTTCTTTAGTATACTGTTTCAATAGTTAATTACCCTTACTGGCAAAAATGTATGCCATATTTCCAATCTGAACTTGTCTAGCTTCAACTTCCAGCCGTTGAATAGTGTTATACCTTTCTCTGCTAGATTGAAAGTCTAATTATTAAAAATTTGCTCCCCATGTAGATACCTACAGACTGTAATCAATTTACCATTTAAACTTCACATGCCCCCCATCCCCAGATTTCTGCCAGGGTTCACACCAGAATGTAGCCAGTGACAGCCTTTCAACTCTGTGTGAGAGGGAAGGGACTGGAGTTGCTTCCAGCCACAGGGAAGGGTTGGGGGAAGGGACAACCTGCCTCATGTCTTTGCAGAGCTCATCTCCCCCCTCACTTCCACTCCAGCTTGTCCCTTCCTGCCCACTGTGTCGAAAGGCAGCTAACACCTCCAGGCTTCTGCTGGCCACCAACATAACCCAGCCACCTCCGGCTACATCACGGGCAGGAAGGGGTTAAGTCAGGGGTGGGAAAACTACAACCCATGGGCCAGATCTGGCTTGCGAGCCATTTTAAGCCCGCCCTTGAGCTCCCGCTGGGGAGTAGGCTCTTAAGCTTGCAGGGTCAGGGGACGCTCCACGTAGCTCCTGGAATCAGCAGCATGACTCCCACTCTGGCTCCTACACGCTCCAATGGCCCCACTCCAATGGCCCCCTCTGCGCTTCTGCAGACAGGGCTACATGCAGAACCGCCTGGCCGTGCCTCCACATAGGATTAGAGAAGGGACATGTCACTGCTTCTGGGAGCCACTTGAGGTAAGCGCCACTCAGAGCCTGCATCCCTTAGCATTTCCCCACTCCCCAACCCCATGCACCAGCCCTGATCCCCCTCCTGCGCTCCAAATCCCTCGATCCCAGCACAGAGCACTCTCCTGCACCCCAACCCCTCATCCCCAGCCCCAACCTAGCTGAGTGGTTTGACCATTGGCCTGCTAAATCCACGGTTGTAAATTCAAACCTTGAGGGGAGCCATTTAGGGATCTGGGGCAAAAATCTGTCTGGGGATTGGTCCTGCTTTGAGCAGGGGGTTGGACTAGATGACCTTCTGAGGTCCCTTCCAATCCTGCTATTCTATGAACTCACAGCCTTCACCCCAACCCCAGTTTTGCAAGCATTCATGGCCCACCATACAATTTCGATTTCCAGATGTGGTCCTCGGGCCAAAAAGTTTGCCCACCCCTGGATTAAGCCCTAAGGCTGCATTGTGCACCAGGGCTCAGGGAACCTGACTGCAGGAGCTTCAGCAAATGTGGCCAGAGAGGTGGCTCAGAAAAGGAGAGTGCCTAGGGGACAGAGCAGCCCATACTTCTGGCGGGCAGGACCTGGGGTGTGAGGGGGTATGAAAATAGGGACTAAAACCCTGCCCGGGAGGATTGCTGTGGAACTTGGAGGGTCGGAATCCAAACAGGCTGGAAAGCAGTGAGCAGCCAGTGCCGCCTGGAAACGGGATGGTGGAGGCGGGGGCGCAAGTCCCTGCTGGCTGAGAGCCAGCACGCAGCAAGGACTGTGCTAACTGACCAGCAGGGGGAGTGGCCAGCTCCACATGCTGCAGCTTTGCCCCACCACGAGCCTTGCATACTCACCTCCATTGTTGGTCACTGGATCCCCCTACTCACTGCTGGTTGGCAGGCAGCTGCTAAGCAGGGATCTAGACAGTGGCAGGAGCCGCCAGTACTGATGGGGATGGAGACAGAAAATATGGGACAATTCGCCGGTTTTTAAGAAAAAGTCAGGAGTCCTGCAGGAGGACTTAAATATGGGACTGTTTCTTTAAAAATGGGACATCTGGTCACCTTAATTAAACTTCTCTATTTATATTGAATCAGTAACATAAACAGTACTGAATTAAATATATTCAAACTCAGAACTCTTGAAAATTGTAAAGTCTGAATATGGAGAATGGATACACACACAACTGAGTCATGCTGTAACAGAGGACAAAGCCTGCTGCTGGGAAAGGTTTTGGGGAAACAACTTGAGCTGGAGCATACCCAAGATTACAACACGATTTTCCTTTTTACAGGGTTTTTCATACTCAAGAAAACTTTTAAATGTCAGGCGTTTTCTAGTATTGTTAGTTTGTCTTGTGAATGTACTATAATTACAGAAATGTTGGATTGAAAGCCCTCAGAGTGAAGACAGAAAGCCGTTTATTTGTCCACAGAACATATGCAGCAAGGGTATGCACTGCCGTAAACTCCAATCTGAAATGGCCATCACTGGGGACAAGAGATTAGTTTATGCCCAGTCAATACACAGTCACTCCTGAAAATGACAAATAGTCACACCACATAATAAACTTCCAGAATATAGGAAGCCCTCCAAATACAGATTAGCAATATCAGCTGATAGTCAGCATTCTCCACCCACCCATGCCTGATACTGCACGTAAGAGTAGCTATGGGAATCAGAAGACCATATGCAAGAGCAACACAGTTGGAGAAGCATTGATCATGCTTTTCTACTTCTTCCCAGCTTATCCGTTGTTTGCCGTGTTGTTAGGGTGACCAGACAGCAAGAGGTGAAGGGACAAGAGGTGAAGGGAAATAGGCACCTATATAAGACAAAGCCCCAAATATCAGGACTGTCCCTATAAAATCAGGACATCTGGTCACCTTATGTGTTGCCATGTTGGCCCCAGGATATGAGACACGCAATATGGGTGAGGTAATATCTTTTATTAGGCTAACTTCTTTTGGTGCAAGAAACAAGCTTTTGAGGTACATAGGGCTCTTAAGCTTGTCTTTTTTACCATCTGAAGTTGGTCCAATAAAAGATATTACTGCACCCACTTTGTCTCTCTCAGTTTATCAGTGACATTCATACTTATTACTTAGCCTCTTTCTGCACACAAAAAGAAATGAAAAGCTTGATGGTGGTCCCTTAACTCTGGGAGGAGTGAGGAAATCAAGACACCATAGCTGATGACAAAGCTGAATGACTGACTGTCCTGCAGTTCCTTCACCATTAAAGAATCCTATAGCAGCAAGACTCCAAATTAGCGAGAAAGGAAGGCAAGTCATGGAATCTGTGTGAATAACACATCTCGAAGAACCACAGCTACTGTAAGGTATGTAACTCTTCTTTCTTCTCTTATTGATTGTCCACAAAGATGCTACTCTTAGGGATTAAAAAGCAGTTCCCAGTTGCTTGGAGATAGGAGGAGTCCTGCCTGAATAGCGATTGCAGGACAGCGCTACCAAAATTAGCACCCAATCTGGAAACATATACTGAGGAATAGTGAGTGGTAAGTGTATGAATTGAGCTCCATGTTGCTGCTCTACATGTCTTTGACAAGGGAAATTTTGCAACAAAAAAAAAGAAAGAATGCAGGCTGGGAACTTGCTGCTTAATTTAACTGCATCACAACAGAATTGGGGGGAACTCTGACTGACTAAAACAGGAGTAAATGCAGGAGGGAGCATGGCTCCATTCCATATGACTAAAATAGACAATAGATAGGTGAACAAGGGATTATCTTCATTGAAAGGACATGAATCTGAGTTCTGTAATGGACAAACATCTGAAACAATAGCAGAAAGACTGTAGAAAATGGCTAGCCAAGGAAAATTGCTTTTGGTATGAAAATGCTCTTTGCTCATATTTGCTCTGATGTGGCAGTCCTTTTTACTAAATATATTTAAATTTTCCTTTTACCCACACAGGAAATGGATGGTATATTTTTAAGGCAGAAAATGCAGCAAAGATTAGCTTTAGAGGGAAAAAATGTAAGCCCAATGCCTTGTTGAGATGTTGTCCCTTTAGACGATGAAGAGTCAAACCTATATGCACCAAAGTGGGGCTCATGGCCAGATAACTTGAACTCCTTGAAAACAGCACTCACATTCTCTACAACTTCTTTCAAAATCATTGATTATGCCTTCAACAATGAGGTGAAAATTAAAGGAAAGGATAATTATCAGTTGAGTTCTGTGCTAGCCACAAGATGGCTATGCATGCAAAGCATCTGCTGAATGCTGAGCATCTTGTGAAAAAAGAGCAGTGCACTTTGGCAATGAAAAAACAGAGCAACAGAGCACCTAAGCATTCCCTCCTGTTTTTAACAAAGTGCAGCTTCTAAAAGATGACATAGGAAGTCCTGAGCTGCTTGTGAGATTAATATTAGCAACTGCTATTTTGTTTTTTTAAAAACACTAGTTTGGGGTCTGTCACCCTTGGCAACCTTTCATTAAAAATAACAATTTTTATTTTAAAGCGTAAAAAATTATCAGCTTTGAAATTCTAGTTGCCTGATTCGCTTGACAGTGAATGCACATGTAATATAACTGTGGCCTTCTCCTCCCTTTGCTGCTTCCGTTTTTGTAAACTCTTAAGGGACTGAAATTGCCAAAAATCCTATTCTCAGAAAAATTTCTATCTAAACAGGGTATCAGGGGATGGAATCAGCAGTGGAAGGGATAATCTGATATGCTTGTGCATCCTGGTATCACAAAAACATAGGTGTCCACGACATGTTTGTTGATCTTCAGTTACATCAGGGGATGGGATTTTAGATTGTTGCTGCCCTCCTTTGGAGGGCTAAGGGTTTGATGGGGGAGAAGGGTGTTGTGTGTAGGTCCTTTTTGTTTGTTTGTTTTTAAACTATCAAGTGGGCGTGTTGTTTTTCAGGGAAATCAACATTTGGGCCTGTCAACCTTGACTTTGTTTCTTTGTGTAAGTGCACTGTAAAGGGACTAGATGAGTCAAGGAGCAGGTAATAAGATATCATCCTTTAATCATCAAAGTTTTTTGTTTAAATTAATCTAAGTCTGATAAATAAGAAACTGGAAGCAGCTTCCACCTATTGGGTGCTCCATGTCCTATATAAAAGGAACTGGTGATCTGAGTCCACATAACAAAAACCACAACTGTGATGAAGAATGAATTCCCTTTTCACCCAAAGAGATGGTCCCTCTAGGAGAGGGATGAGAAATACTAGCAGGACAGGGTGAAGAAGCCTACATGCGTTCTGCCTGCTGTTTGGATAAACCAAGGGTTTGGTATCTAATCCTTCCAATCAACACTTTTCACAAATGCTGAATTCAACTTTATTTTTAAAAGAAGTCCAAAAGGCATTCTTAGATCTTGCTGTTGAAGTTAAGAAAAGGTATTTAAAGTAATTTTTTGCAAATCAAAGAAAAGAGACACATATCTATATCCAGGGGAAATAGGGTTTGTAGAAATTTTGGTGATGCCCAGAACCCGTCCCCCCAAAACTCTGTCCCCCACCTTCCTAAGGCTCTGGGAGGGAGTTTGGGTGTGGGGAGGAGATCTGGGGTGCAAGCCCTGGTCTGTGGCAGGAGATTGGGGTGCAGGAGGGGTTCAGGGTGCAGGCTCTGGGAGGGAGTTTGGATGCAGAAGGTGTGCGAGGTTGGACTGTGGGAGGGAGTTTGGGTGCGGGAGTGGGTGAGGGGTGCAGGTTCTGGGACAGAGTTTGGTTGCTGAGTGTAGGCTCTGGGCTGGGGCAGGGGCTGGGTGTGCAGGAAGGGGTGAGCGATGCAGGCTCTGGGGTGGGACAGGGCTGGGATGAGTTTGGGGTGCAGGCAGGTTGCCCCTGGGCTAGGGCCAGAGAGGAGGATTCTCCTGAGCTCTCTCCCCGCCAGCATCAGTGAGCTCTGGGGGAGGGGTCCCCCTCTTTTCCCCCCAGCAGCACACTCACCCACACCACTGTCACTACTCATGCTACTAGGTCACCTCTCAGGTCCAGAAAGCCCCCTTGCCTCCTCTGTGGTGGGGGCTGGGGGGGGGCTGCCATCACGTGTGCTTCCTCCCCTGCTGCTGCCATGCTGGCATGCATGCGGGGGCAGCAAGTGGGGGTCAGGGGACACTCAGTGGAGGTGCGGGAGGCAGCAGACAGGGCCAGGGGAGAGACCTGGCCCCAAACATTGGTGAAGCTGCGCCCCTGGGCCCTGAATATTGCTGAAGCCTGATCACCATGGGCCCATACAACTTGCTGCCCTTGTCTAGATCTATATCTATAGATATATAGCCTAACAGGTCTCTCTATAGCTGTGTGAATAACTGATTTTTTCGTTCAGCGGATAAACCTAAAAAGTAGGGGAAAAAAATCAGGTCAAACTGTTTCTTTCATTCTATCTGAAATGAATTCCTCAAGGAGTCAATTCTGAAGCACTTAGAAGAAAGGAAAGTGATCAGGAACAGCCAGCATGGATTCACCAATGGCAAGTCATGCCTGACTAACCTAATTGCCTTCTATGACGAGATAACTGGCTTTGTGGATGAGGGGAAAGCAGTGGACATGTTATTCCTTGACTTTAGCAAATCTTTTGATACAATCTCCCACAGTATTCTTGCCAGAAAGTTAAAGTATGGGGTGGATGAATGGACTATAAAGTGGATAGAAAGCTGGCTAGTTCGTCGGGCTCAATGGATAGTGACCAATGGCTCCATGTCTAGTTGGCAGCCAGTATCAAGTGGAGTGCCTCAAGGGTCGATCCTGGGGCCAGTTTTGTTCAACATCTTCATTAATGATCTGGAGGATGGTGTGGACTGTACCATCAGCAAGTTTGCACATGACACTAAATTGGGAGGAGTTGTAGATAAGCTGGAAGGTAGGAAAAGGATACAGAGGAACCTAGACAAATTAGAGGATTGAGGGAAAAGAAATGTGGTGAGGTTCAACAAGGATAAGTGCATAGTCCTGCACTTAGGACAGAAGAATCCCATGCACTGCTACAGACTAGGGACTGAATGGCTAGGCAGCAGTTTTGCAGAAAAGGACCTAGGGATTACAATGGACGAGAAACTAGATATGAGTCGAATTGATGTGCCCGTGTTGCCGGAAGGCTCATGGCATTGGGGGCTGTATAAGTAGGGGCATTGCCAGCAGATCGAGGGATGTGATCATTCCCCTCTATTCAATATTGGTGAGGCCTCAGCTGGAGTACTGTTTCCAGCACTACAAGAAGGATCTGGAAAAATTGGAGAGAGTCCAGCGCAGAGGGCAACAAAAATGGCAAGGGGGCTGGAGCACGTGACTTATGAGGAGAGGCTGAGGGAACTGGGTTGAGTCTGAGAAGAGAAGAATGAAGGGAGATTTGATAGCTGCTTTCAGCTACGTGAAAGGAGATTCAAAGAGGATGGATCCAGACTGTTCGCAGTGGTACCTGATGACAGAACAAGGAAAAATGGTCTCAAGTTGCAGTGAGGAGATTTAGGTGGGATTAGGGAAACTTTTTCACTAGGAAGGTGGGTGAAGCACTGGAATGGGTTACCTAGGGAGGTGGTAGAATCTCCTTCCTGGGAGGTTTTTAAGGTAAAGCTTTTACAAAGCCCTGGCTGGGATGATTTATTTGGGGATTGGTCCTGCTTTGAGCAGAGGGTTGGACTAGATGATCTTCTGAGGTCCCTTCCAAACCTGATATTTATGAAATGATTCATTTTTGAGTTTTTAACCTTTTCTTTTTAGTAAAACTGAAGAAAATTTGAAGTAAAAAGTCATTTCAAATAAAAAATGACGTTAATTTTGAAAATATAATTAAATATTTCAATTTTTCTGATTTTTTCCACAGTTTTTAGTTGAAACAATTCAGTTAATTTGACACAAATTCCTGACTCAAATCTGCATTTTTGGGTGAAAAAATTAACTCGGATGAAAAATTTCACCAAGTTCTAGTTAAATAGTGATTTGCTACAAGAAGGGAGAGAGAGAGAGAGAGAGAAACTCAAAGGGTGTAACGTTTATGCAACTTTTATGCTTTCTCATTCAGCCCACAAAAGTCATTTCCTCCATGGTGCACTCTAAACGTGTGCTGTCTATATATATAAAATCACACAAAACTAGAGGAGTGATTGTACTGACTCCATGCTCCCTAGACAAACACCAAATTAGGAAATTCTATAGTGGTTAGATAATGAGGTCAAGACAAGACATTTTTTGGGTTTCTAAACCAAAGCTAAAATGTACATTCTTCTTTTCTTTTGTGGAAAACCTCAAAGAAGCAATGAAGGCTTTGCTTTTGTTTCTTCCGTGGGTTAGGTTTTCATCTTATTTTTGAGCATTTGTTTATTTACCATAAGATATGACCTTTTTGCAAGACAGTGTGTATTTTAAAATATTGCTAACCATGTTTTCTATAATTATGTCAGCTGTCTCTCTCACTGAGGCAGTTCTCAATTTCTTTCTAAAAATCGGGTATCGACTCCACGGGATCTTGAGATAAAACAGTGACAATGAAATTCCCGCCCCCCAGTAATGGAGATCTGTGCAAGGCTCCATACACCATTTAAACCCCAGTTTAGACCAACATTAAGGGTGCAAAATTGCTTCACCTCTATCAAATAAAGCCTGAGAAATTAGGCTTCATGCAGGTGAAATGCAGGGGAGATGAAATGAATAACTTCATGCATTAATTGCAGAGTCTAAAGGCATAGTCTACATGTAAGAGTTTTGCTACTGTAGCTATACCAGCAAACCCACCTCATGTAGATACACCTTATACCAGGAAAAAAAATCCTTTGCCAGTATAACTTTACCAGTTCAGGAAGTGAAATAAGCTATACTACAAAAAGAATTTTTATGCTGGTATGATTGCATCTATACTACGGCTTTTGATGGCAAAAAAAAAAAATAATAAAAAAAAATATTCACACTCCTTAACCAAGATTGACGCATTGGCAAAAGTTTCTAGTGCAGACCTGGCCGAACCTTCTGTTGATGACTGACAAGAACTGTTTCAAGCAGTCAGGGCTCATAGGAGTAATGTGCTGTTTTGATATGCTAAGGTATGTTAGACCAGAAAGCAGCTAATGAGATTTAAATGTTGTGAGATCAAAATCTGACTAATCCAGACCACTTGATCTGCAGTTCTTAAAACTAAAATACAGTGAACATATTGTCCAAAAGCCATGTAGAACACAGACTTCCACCCTGAGGAGACTTACTGCTTTGAAATGCCAGAAGTTTCAGACATGCCGCCCCAAGCATGCGCTTGGCATGCTCGGACCTGGAGCCAGCCCTGTTTTCTAGACCAGTATCCTACCGACAGTGGCCAGGTGCCCCAGAGAGAATGAACAGAACAGGTTATTATGAAGTGATCCATCCCCTGTTGCTCATTCCCAGCTTCTGGCAAACAGAGACTAGGGATACTATTCTTGCCCATCCTGGCTAATAGCCATTGATGGACCTATCCTCCTTGATGGACACTGTTGTCTGTAGGACCTCTGTTTTATTTGTTGAAGAAGTTGGAAGGTGTGTAGTAAATGATGCAAGGAATTTAAGTAAGCTAAAAATCTTGTGGGTAAGGCATTTCACAGCTACAATTAGAACATAAGAAAGGCTGTACCGGGTCAGACCAAAGGTCCATCTAGCCCAGTATTTGTCTACCGACAGTGGCCAATGCGAGTTGCCCCACAGGGAGTGAACCTAACAGGCAATGATCAAGTGATCTCTCTCTTGCCATCCATCTCCATCCTCTGACGAACAGAGGCTAGGGACACCATTCCTTACCATCCGGCTAATAGCATTTATGACTTAGACCTCCATGAATTTATCCAGTTTCTCTTTTAAATACTGTTATTATAGTCCTAGCCTTCACAACCTCCTCAGGTAAGGAGTTCCACAAGTTGACCGTGCACTGCGTGAAGAACTTTTTATTTGTTTTAAACCTGCTGCCTATTAATTTCATTTGGTGACCTCTAGTTCTTGTATTATGGGAATAAGTCAATAACTTTTCCTTATCCACTTTCTCTACATCAGTCATGATTTTATATACCTCTATCATAGCCCCCCTTAGTCTCCTCTTTTCCAGGCTGAAGAGTCCTAGCCTCTTTAATCTTTCCTCATATGGGACCCTCGCCAAACCCCTAATCATTTTAGTTGCCCTTTTCTGAATCTTTTCTAGTGCCAGTATAAGGTCAATGGGAGCTGTGCTTTAAACAAGTAATTGTTACAAAATGCTAAATTCTCTGGAAAAAAAAAATCAACCTTGGCATCTGAATTTGGGTACCCAACATTAGTGTACATTGTTGATATTTTCTACCCCCTCACCTCCCAGAGGTCCTGTGAACATAAATTAATGTCTGTCCCTCTCCCTATCTGCTCTCTCCACCCCCTCATCCTCCTGGCTTATGTCCGGCTCCATTTCCTCCCCTCCCTTCTTCTATTGACCCCACAGGCCCCAGCTATTGACTTTGTCTATCTGTATCTCTCCATCCCTCTACCCTCCTCCCCACCCTCTGACTTCTCCAACTCTGTCTCCCGCTTTTCCTAATTCCTCACTGCTCTGCATTTCAGCCAGGATGTTGCCTCCTTATACTTCATGATCTCTGGGCTCCAGCAGGTGGAGCACTTGAAAGCCAGGCTCTCTGCTCTCTGTTTCTATGCCTGGTGCCACAGCAGTCCCTGACAGCCAGGAGAAGCAATTTCAAGGCAAGTCCTGCTCAGCCCCTGCACTCTAAGAATGGATCATGCTATGTGCTGATGGAATTTTAAGAGAATTTAGCTTTCAAACTCCAACAAGTTTCTACTGAGCCTGAGGAAATCTAGATGGAAAAGTTCATCCTGAATGGCTAAAGTTTGGCAAAGTTATAAGCAACTGAAAACAAAGTAATATAATGGCAGTATTGCTAACCTAGCCTTCAAAAATCATGAGCTAGACCCCCAAAATAATGAGATTGCTATGCCTTTTGATTTTTGAACTCCCTCCCTCCATCCCCAATTTGTGTATAGCAATTTAACAGTGTTACCAACTCTCCCAAATTTAAACAGTAATGTGATTTTGGCTGCCTTCGGGAGCTGTGGATGGAGGACCCAAATGAGTTTAAATTATACAGATGTATATAAAATGCTGCCTGATAGAAGCTTGCAGCTTATCCTCAAGCACAAAATAGCTAAATAATTAATTCTGTTCCTCCCCCACAACTGTCTGTCCCCCAGCCCAGCAATGAATTATGAGCCCCCCCAACTCCCAATTTTAACCTGCCAGTCTCACATCCGTCCCTTGTCTCTCATAAAATCATAGAAATGTAAGACTGGAAGGGATCTCAAGAGATATAGTCCAGTCCCCTGCTCTGAGGCAGGATTAAATATTATCTAGACCAGTGTTTCTCAACCTGTATGATACCAGGGACCTGCTTGCTGCCTTCCTAAACTGTATCCAGAGATATCAGGCACTAGCACCAGTTCATGAATTGGCTGTTGAGAGACACTGATCAAGACCATCTATAACAGCTGTTTGTCTAGCCTGTTCTTAAAAATGTCTAGTGATGGAGATTCCACAACTTTTCTAGGTAATTTGTTCCAGTACTTTATTACGCTCACAGTCAGGGAGCTTTTCCTAATATCTAACCTAAAACTTCCTTGTTACACTTTAAGCCCATTGTTTCTTGTCCTGTCCTCAATAGATAAGGAGAACAATTTATCACCTTCCTCTTTGTAAGAGCCTTTTACATACTTGAAGACTTATGTTCCTTTCCCCTCCCTCCCCCTAGTCTTCTCTGCTCCAGACTAAACAAAACCAATTTTTTAATCTTTCCTTATAGGTCATATTTTTTAGATCTTTCATAATTTGTTGCTCTCCTCTGGACATTCTTCAGTCTGTTCACATCTTTCCCAAAGTGTGGTTCCCAGAACTGGACACAGTACTCTAGCTGAGGCCTTATCAGTGCAGAGTAGAGCAGAGGAATTACTTCCCGTGTCTTGTTTACAACACTCCTGTTAATACATCCTAGAATGATGTTTGCTTGTTTTGCAACAGTATTACATTGTGGAGTCATATTTCATTTGTGATCCACTATCACCCCAGATCCTCTTCTGCAGTACTCGTTTCTAGGAAGTCATTTCCCACTTTGTATTTATGGAACTGATTACTACTTCCTACATGTAGTAATTTGCATTTGGCCACATTGAATTCCATCCTATTTATTTCAGATAATTTCTCAAGTTTGTCAAGATCATTTTGGATTCGAACCCCATCCCAAAAAATACTAAGTTGAGAGTTGTTGAGTATCAACTGCAAACATTACAAGTGTATTCTCTATGCCGTTATCCAAACCATTTATGAAGATATTGAATGGAACCAGATCCAGGACAGATCCCTAAGGGACACCACTCAATATGGCCTTCCGACTTCACTGTGAACCATTGATAACTACTATCTGAGAATGGTTTTCCAACCAGTTATGGACTCACCTCACAATAGGTTCATCTAGGCTATATTTCCCTAATTTGCTAATGAGGTCATGCGAGACAGTATCAAAAGCTTTACTAAAGTTGAGACATATCACATTTACTGCTTCTCCCCTTTCCACAAAGCTTGTTACTCCGTAAAAGCAGCATATTAGGTTAGTTTGACATGACAAATCCATCTTGTCTGTTAGGTATCACCTTTTTATCTTCTAGGTGCTTACAAATTGATTGTGTGATTATTTGCTCCATTATCTTTCCAGGTACCAAAGTTAGGCGACTGGCCTATAATCCCCTGGGTTGTCTTGATTCCCCTTTTTACGGATAGGTATCATATTTGCCCTTTTCCACTCCCCTGGGATATCTCCCATTCTCCAGGAGTTCTCAAAGATAATCACTAGTGGATCAGAGGTCTCACCAGCCAGTACCTTAAGTATTCTAGAGGTGTATTTCATCAGGCCCTGCTGACTTGAAGACATTTAACTTGTCTAAATAATTCTTAACTTGTTCTTTCCCCACTTTAGCCTCAGATCCTACCCAATTTACACTGATGTTCACTATGTCAGTTTTCCAATTACTGCTATTCTTTTTGGTGAAAACTGAAACAAAAAAAGGAACTTAACCCTTCAGCCATCTGCATTTTCTGTTACTGTCTTTTCCTAATCATTGATTAGAGTAATGAGCCTACCCTGTGTCCTTGGTATTCTCTTGCTTCCAATGTGTTTGCAAAATGTTTTCTTGTTACCCTTTATGTCCCTAGCTAGTTTAAGCACATTTTGTGCTTTGGCTTTTCTAACTTTCTCCCTACATGTTTGTGGGGGTTTTTTCCATATTCCTCTTTCATAACTTGACCTAGTTCCTACTTTTTGCATGACTTTTTTTGAGTTTGAAGTCACAGAAGATCTCCTTGTTAAGCCAGGATGGTATCATACCATACTTTCCTATGCACTGAGATAGTTTGCTTTTGTGCCCTAAATGATGTCTCTCTAAAAAACTGCCAGCTCTCCTGAACTCTTTTTTCCCTTAGACTTGTGCAGTGCACTTCTGTTCTTCTTGCCTCTCCCAGTATTCTTTATACTCAGCCCACCTGGCCTGGAAGACAGTTGCAGGAAGGTCCTTTTCTCCTTCTTCCCAGGCTTGCCGTGGTGTCACAGGAATGGAGCTGGGCATGGAAGCAAGGATGGGAGAAACAGAGAGCAGACTGACCCATTATTCACAGGAGGAGAGAGGGGACAAAAAAGTGGAGCCCCCAGGCTGTTCAGTGCTTTCTGCTATCTCATGTCCCCTTCCCGCCTGTCAGAATGGGGTAAGCTGCTCTCTCGACTTCTCTCCTATCCAAAAACTCCTTTCACTTCTGAGAGGAGAGCAGAGAGATCTGCTTGCCTCCTGCAGCAGCCAGCCCTGATTGGCTCTTCTTGCCCAAGAGGCAGGGAAGTGGAGAAAACAGTCAGTCAGATGGAGTTTGCCCCCTGGAAGGGCTGGAAATCACTTGAAAGCCGGTCCTTCCGGAGATGATGCGAGACTGGGACTAAATTGTGTCACAAACTATGAATTTATAAGAGTTGGCAACTATATAATGGGAAGGCTCAGGTAACCTTATCTACAAGCGGTGCTACCAGCTCCGCCTGTAATATAGCTAGATTCTGACGTACTACTCAGTGTGAGTGAGTAGTACTTTATTCCTTGTATAGTCCCACTGAATGAGGTACAATTTGACGTCAAAATTAATTTGAATCACAGTTCACCTTCAAATACTGGATTTCAGAATTATTTCCTCTATATCTTACCAGAATAAATACATTACATCCGATGTTAACAATTTATTATAATAATTTATGAAAATTCATCATTTGATTCATTATACTTAGCAACTGTACTAATAAAGCCTGTCAAAAGCCACTTTCTGTTCAACACACAAAACTTAATTGCTCCAAATTTTCCAAAAGCAATGTCTAACAAAATTTGTTTTTCCAAAACAGTGTCATTGGTCCCAATTTATCAAAGTAAAAATTGTTCTTTTAGTAGATATAGGCCTTTTATAAAAGAGGTGCACACATCTTTTTGGTTGTTGAAGATAATTTGAATATGGTGTGATAGTGCAATCTAGTGTCTCTTAGTAACCTGTTCCCCATATCCATACGTACAAGCCTCTTGGAGCGCTCTGTAACTTGCTAACCTAAAGGGCAAATTTTAAATCAATCAATACATAATAAAGATTGTATTGTATTATTAGAATAATTACTTTAGACAACAAATATTTAAAATTAAATTCAGATGGTGATGAAACTCAATAAACTAATTGTAAAACTTGTTTTCCTGAAGGGCTGCCATTTTTTTCCTGGTGCAATCATTTTGTTAAGAATTACAATAAAAGCTGACATAAGTCATAAGCCTAACGAGCAGGAAGTTAACAGCAATCACCCCATGAATCCAGAAAGTAAGTAATCAAGAAAACTATTTTGCAAACAATGCAGGGGCTCAACCCAGTGGATCATGTTGAGTGCTGACAACTGCACTAGCTCGGATCCTGTCGTGACAAATACTGCTTCTATACTGAAAAGGCAATGCAACCAGGATCCTCCCTGCTGCAGGGTGAAAGGGAAAGTAAGACCCGATTAACATGTATTCTGATTTATCCACATGTCACTCTCAGCACTGTAATGATTGCAGTGGTAACCAAAAGGACAGAGAGTGCAGTATTTACAGAAGGTGTGCTCATCCATTTTGTGGTTTAATTACAAATGACAATGAGAGCTCTAATGCTGTTAGCACCTTCAATTACATATTCAGAGGAGAACTGTGAGCAAAATTTGTACTCTTGTTTTTATTAGCCTGAGATGTATTTCAGCTCGTTTCTGCTCCCTGCTTCTATTTAATTCAGAATTAGAGCTTTCCTATAAGATCTCCCAGACAGCATGGCAGAAACCACGTGCAGATTTTAAGAACAGCAGAGGTATTCTAGAGGCCTGACACTGACAGATGAGAATGCAGCAGTGTTCATCCTGCAGCCGAGGATGGTCACATACATGTTCTGCTGGTTTAATAGTTTGTGGAATCAGTCAGTGCCCATGCTGAGTAGCAGTGGAAAGCTTTTCATTTTATTATATTTTTAAACCGTGTGTGTCAGTTCAGAGCTCTTGAAAGAGAGAGACTAACTGCACTGAAAAGAGTATAGTATAGAGAGGTCAAACACTGGGCAAGTTTCAACACAGAGCTCCGCCAATGCACTTTAATCCTTCTCGACCTTTAATATTGCTGTCGTTCCAGACCTGGGATGCTTCTGAGCTGAAATTGCGAGTTGTACAGTCAAACTGTCTGATTTCTGGACAAATTGATAGGCAACTAGGCAGAGGGCACTACATTCATTTTCAGTGTGTTATATAAACAAAAACTTCCAGAAGTAGAGGGCTTGTGTGGTATTTTTTCCCTTTTTTGGAAGATTTGTTAAGAAGAGGAGGGGAAATTCTCCTTACCTTTATACATTATAACAGGGTGCTCAGCTCGATAGCATTGGGAATCTTCTGTAGCTGCAGACACTAAGATTCCTATGACTCCCAAACCTGCAACCAGCAATGCAACCAGACCATTTCCCTTCATGGTGATCATGTCGTCCTCTGCACTGGTCACTTTTCCTTTAACTGGCAACTTTTGTTGTGTTCATGTGCGGAAAGAACCTGAAGAATGCAAAGAAAAGAATTCAATGACACCGAGGACAGCTAATAGAAAACAAAACAATTGGTTAGGTTTGCAATGGAAAATAATCCTTTGTTTTCCTTCCCTGTGGAGTTTGACTTCTCAAAAATGAATGACAACTTTTTGTAATTTTACATCAGAAAATTGTCAATTACATTTTCATGAACTTGGGACTTAATGAAAGAGACATGTTTTTATCTACCTTTGGCATGCAGAAAAAAAAATTGTTCTTATATTTTAAATTTATATTTTTCCCACTTTGTGACATGTGTAGGAGGAGAGGTTTACATATATAACATTTTCTTTTAGAAGCAAAACAGCAGTATTTTCTTAAGATAGAATATATTCTATTAAATCAGCTTTAGAAACTATAACCCAAGCAGTCTTTTAAAACGACTCATGTAACCTAGTCAAATTACTTATGTGCCCTGGGCAAATTATTTATGTGCCTTGGATTCCATGCCAAGGCTATTTCCACATAAGATACTGGAAATCAAGTTTGCACTCACACAAGGCTCAATTCTGCACCACTCAAGTCAATGGGAATCTTGACAGTAACTTCAATGGAACCAGACCCACAGTTTCCATCTGATTCTTTCCATGTGACTTTTAGATTTACTATCCTGCAGAACCTAAAGAAGTGTCCTCCCCTTCCATCGCTCCCCCCCCCCCAAAACATTATTTTCCTGAGATCTCAAGGGTTGTACTAAAGTACCTCTGTGTTACCTCCTACCTACTGAATTCCATGGCATCCAGCTCCTAAAGAAATCATGCTCCCATGAGTTTAGCACACTGGCCATTGCCCTCCAAAGCTCTCTGAAAGCAGGTTTTGACTGTTGCTCAGTGAAGGCAGACCTAGTATAAGTTAATGCTGATGAGGTCAGTAGTTACACAAGGTATCCCCATAGGGCTGAGAGGAGGGATGAGATGCTACATAGTAGCCATGTTCTCCTCCACCACTACCCTATCCCAGCAACCTCCCAGCCCCCAAACCTTCTGGTGACTATGACACAGAGCTGCTACTGTCTCACCCTCAGATACACTGCTGCTTGGTCCACTCTTCTCACTAAAGTAAAGAGGAGCATTTGCCCCTGTAGTGAGGCTGTGTGGCTCCCCGCCACCCCAGAGAGTGACGAGCCCAATCGGAGGCCGGAGTGGGCAGAGCTAGAGTACTCTGAGCCCGCCCCTCAGAGGGTCAGGCGGCGATCTGGAAGTATAAAAGCTCATCCTCAGAGCCCTCAAAGCTCACTGGAGGGCCAGCCGCCAGGGAGGTCAGATGTCTCCAGCCTAGCCCACGACTGGGAAACCCCCACAGCCCAAGGTGTAGGCCAGGACTGGCCTGATTTGCCCTGCGCTCGCTACCCGGAGGAGTTGCCGGGCCTGCTGCTCGCCCACTACCCCGAGGAACCCATGGTGCTGGACCCCCCCAGAGGACAACACTCTGACCCAGGTACTACCCGAGGGGGAGTCTGGAAGTAGCCCGGGGGCAGCCGACCCTAGTCTGGCTGCAGCAGGGCCAGAGCCCATGTCAGTGTGTTGCGGCCAGGATCCTCACTGACACGGCAGCGGGTCTTCTGCCATTGCTAGGGCCCCAGGCTGGGACGCAGTGGAGTGGGAGGGCCTGCATCCCTCCTGCCACCCAACTTGTGGGTGGCCATCTCCCCCTCTCCCAGGCCTTTGGAGGCTTGGGTCTACTGCTACTGCTCAGCCCTGCCTGAGCTCCTGACTCATTACTGTTTGTAGTGTTACTGCTTAGCCTTGCCTGAGGGCCTGAGCCCCAGACTCCGTATTGCCCCACCCTGATATAGGGCCTGGACTCCCTATTGCTTATACTGTCCAGCTCCTGACTCATCATTACTGCCCTGCCCCAGGGCCTGGGCTTATTGCTACTGTTTGTACTGCCACTGCTCAGTTCCTGCCGAAGGGCCTGAGCACCTGGCTCACTGGGCGCCTTGATCCAGGGCCTGGGCTTATGGTGCTTATTCCAGTTACCGCAGGTACTACCGAGGGAGACTCCATGGCCGGACTAATTCCCCCTGAACATCAACTGTGTTTAGTGTGCCAGTGTGGCTCCCTGCCGCTCCGGAGAAGGTCGAGTCCCAGATAACCTCTTACAACCCCATACTAAGCAAAGCAAAGAAGACATTCTACTTTCATTTTACTCAATATATTGGTTGTGAAATATGCCAGACTGACAACCCTGGCAGGATGTATTTTCTGCCTGTCCACAGAATTCTATATCACAAGCACAGCAGGGCAAGGTGGCTCTGTCATAAATAGATAGCTAAGGGTTAATGTTTCTTTCACCTGTAAAGGGTTAACAAAGAGAACCAAACACCTGACCAGAGGACCAATCAGGAAACAGGATTTTTCAAAGCTGATTTTTCAAGTGAGGGAGGGACATGTTTTGGGGCTCTGTCTTTGTTGTCTGTGCTCTCAGCTTATGAGGGGATCTTTTCTTCTGTAAAGTTCTTAATTTTCTTCAGTTTTCAAAGTTGTAAAGTTACAATATGGTTAGAAAACAATAGGCTGTTATTGTTTTTGTATTTACATGTGTGGTAGTTTGCTGAAATGTTTAATTGCTATCTCTTTTTGAATAAGGCTGTGAATTTACTTTTTAGCATAGCTTCACCTTGTTATGTGTTATTGTAACTTGATGCAGAGATCTATGTGTTTCATGTGTTTTTTTTCTTTTCTTTTTTAAGCACTTGTTTTGGAGCTTCTCTCTCGTGGGCTGGGCTTAAGGAAACGATAAGGGGAGGGCGAGTAATTCTCTTTGTGTTGTTAGATCTACGGAGGTGTGGAATCGCGCCAGCCCAGGTAATTGGTGGGAGGGAGAACGCTTAAGAGGGAAGAGTAGATTAGATTCTTTTTCTGTTTCCTTGTATTTTGGGTTTGCTTCTTTGTGGAAGAGATGGAGACATGCTTTCTTGTTACTTGTGATGTACAGACGGTTGCATTCAGTAACTCTTCAGTTAGCCAGAGAGAGAAGCTTGGGTGGTGAGGTGGGTTATTTCCCTTTGTTGTAGACTCAGGGCATCTGAGTCTTGGGGGTTCCCCAGGGAAGGGTTTGGGGAGACCAGAGCGAGCCAAAACACTGGAATTTTTGGATGGTGGCAGCGATATCAGATCTAAGCTGGTAATTAAGCTTAGAGGGTTTCATGCAGGCACCCAGATTTCTGGACGCTGAGGTCCAGATTTGGGAAAGATGCTTATGATAGGTTCAGCCTACAGGTATATCTCTAGGTATGTGAGACTTGTTCAGTCTCCATATTTAGTCAATCCTTAACTGCTTTGATGAGACTGCCTACAAGATTGCCTATTGTGATGATGTTCTAACAGTGAGAGCACCTTTCTAATAAGATCTGGACAGAGCTCAACAACTTGTTTTACACAGACCACAAAACAGTGATGACTTTCACTCAGTACCCACTTGGGTCAAATTTAGGCTAGTGACCTACATATTACAGTAATTAATAATCCCTTGAAACATCCACTAACCATAGATTGTATTTTGTAACTGACAGAATACTCACAACACTAAATGTATTCAGGATCAAATCCGATTCTATTAGATCTACCATAAGTAAATATTCCAAGCACTAACAACCTTACACAATAACTCAGAAGATCTTGTTCCGCAGGCAGTTTAACTGAGCCATTCTCCAAAGTTAATCATTGGTGACAATGCTAAGAACTGGCATATAGCATGTGTGATTTCATTGAGCTGCTCTGCATAGTTCAATAAAGATAACGCGTAAGCTTTTCTGATTTATGATACAAATCATATCAAACAAATGAACGTTTATGAAAATATTCTTCCTGTGATGTGCACACATACATAACTCCCATTATCACTAATAAGAGTTATGCACACATATAAAGAGAAGCATCTATCTCTGTGTGCAGTAAGCTAACTGTACTATATTAGGATTTGGTTCTTGCTTTATTTTTATATACGACTAGTAGATGAACTGCACTAGGTAAAATTAGGAAAAAAGTTTGACCTCATACTTTGGGGGGCAAAAAAGCAAAGAATGAGATCAGATTTCAAAGAAGCATTCTTGCTGGTTTTAAAGGAAATTTAAAAAGGGGGGAAGTGTCAATTAGGAAGATACAGTATGGTTAAAAATAAATTTCCTTAGCTTTGTGGGAAGTTAAAGATCACAAATCATTAACAGAATATCTAGGCATAACTTATTTTATAAAAAAGTCTACCTATCACATGTCTTGGACATTATTTAACATGGACTATTGATACAATTAACATTTGTCACCACTGCATTGTAACCATATTTTGGTGAGCCTATATGAGTACATTTGTTTCTTTTAAAAAAGGAATTAAATTCACTCTATTATCCCTAATACAAAGGCTTCCTACAATAAAATTATAACAAAGTATCCCACTACATTTGGGCAGCATTTAGCAGAAATTATTTTTAAAAGGACAAACCATATAATTTTAAAACACTTTGCAACCTTTTAGAAACAAATGAAGATCTTTTAAAAGATAACTTTAAATTCATGCAAGCAAAATCATTCCAATTAAAAACTTTTCACTTAATTAAAATGCTTGAGGTAAGTGGAAGTAAAAACACTGATAATGTTCAAAGTCATACTTTGTTAGAAATAAAATTCTAACACAGGCCTGATTCTATGAGGTGCAGAGTGTCTTCAGTTCCTCTGATTTCAGAGGCAGTTTGAAGGCATTCAGGACCTTTCAAGAAACACTAAGCATCTGCACAGGACAGGACCCTAGTTGTGTTCCTCTCAAAGACATAAATCACTATTCTGACCTGGGCTGTATTCCCCAAACCTTCGTCTCAACAGGATTTTTTCTGAGGAAAGAACCCATAGCATTTTTTTTTAAACCCTAGCATGCAGGTTTCGCTATACCCACCATCCCAATGCACCTGCTAGTGGATCATGGCTGATGATACCATATAGCAGGGGTAGGCAACCTGTGGCACATGAGCTGAATTTCAGCAGCACTCACACTGCCCGGGTCCTGGCCACCTGTCTAGGAGGCTCTGCATTTTAATTTAATTTTAAATGAAGCTTCTTAAACATTTTAAAAACCATATTTACTTTACATACAATAGTTTAGTTATATATTATAGACTTATAGAAAGAGACCTTCTAAAAACATTAAAACGTATTATTGGCACGCGACATCTTAAATTAGAGTGAATAAATGAAGATTCGGCACACCACTTCTGAAAGGTTGCCGACCCCTGCCATACAGGAACATGGCAACACTCCAGTTTAGGCAAGAAAGTGAAGACTTATGTGGAAAGCAGACCTAAAACTTCTGCATTTACCAAACGTGCCATGAGATCTTTCATGAACAGAAATACTCTAATCAAGCCAAAAGTTTTAGAGCCTTATCTGAAAGATGGTTTGACCAGCAATACACTGTCCCCTACCAATACACATCATCATTAGATGAGTACACATTCATGGGGAAGAGCATCCTAACTGAATCACACACACCATTTCCTGCAGGATTCTAGTGTTCGTAAGAAGCTTGCTCTCTATGTGCTGATAAAGTCTAACCCTGATTAATTTAGATCACAACTGGAGATAGTATAGCTGCAGACATGACTGAACTGGTTTTGAACAGTCAAATTTAGCCTTTTTGTCCAATTGCTAGCTTACCCTGTGGTGCCATGTTTTGATGCAGCTATGTACTCACAGATATGCCTGTTGCCCATGCTCAGCAATATTTGGTTACACTTGTTTCAAAATGCTTTTCCAGAGACAGCATAATCATAATACACAAATCCAGGGAGTATGGCGAATACATAGGATGAACTGGAAGTATTAGTACATAAACTAAATTATGACTTAATTGCTGTCAGAGACTTGGTGGCATAAATCTCATGGCTGAAGTATTGGCATGGAGGGCTACAGCTTGTTCAGGAAAGGTAGGCAGGGGGAAAAGGAAGGTGTTGCATTATACATCAAGAGTATATAAACTTGTTCTGAGATCATGAAGAAGGCAAAAGGCAGACGAGTTGAAAGTTTCTGGGTAAAGATAAAAGGGGGAAAAATAGGAGTAATGTGACAGTGGGAGTCCATCACAGACCACTAAATCAGGAAGAGGGAGTGGATGAGGCATTTCTAGAACAAATTACAAAAATATCCAAAATACAAGACCTGGTAGTAAGGTCTTAAGTATCTATTTAAGATAGAGGTGTTAAATATCTATTTTGCTTCAGTCTTCACTAAAAAGGTTAATGGTGATCAGATACTTAACACAATATTAACATCAAGGGAAAAGGAACAATTCAAAATAGGGAAATAACAGGTTAAAGAATATTTAGATAAGTTAAATGTATTAAAGTGACAGGGTATGATTAAATTCAACCTATGATATTTAAGGATCTAGCTGAAGCAATCTTGGAACCGTTAGCACCTATTTTTGAGAACTCAGAGACTGGTGAGATTCTAGGGACTAAAGAAGGTCACATAATATTTATATTTACAAGGGGGAACAAAGAGGGCCCACGGAGTTATAGACCACTCAGACTAACTTTGATATGTGGAAAGATACTGCAAAAAATTATTAAACAATCTATTTGTAAGCACCTAGAGGATTATAGAGTTATAAGATCAGTATGGATTTATCAAGAACAAATTATGTCAGACCAACCTAATTTACTTCTTTGAAAGGATTACTGGCCTAATGGAGACGTAGCAGACATGATCTCTCTTGATTTTAGTAAGACTTTTGACAAAGTCCCATATGACATCCTAGGGAAGTATGGTCTAGATGAATTTACTATAAGATTGGTCTACAACTGGTTGAAAGACCATCCTCAAAGAACAGTTATAAATGTTTTGCTGTCAAACTGGAAGGACATATCTAGTGTAATCCTGCAGGCTTAGTCCTGGGTCCAGTACTATTCTCTGTTTTCATTAATGAACTGTATAATGGAGTGGAGAGTATGCTTATAAAATTTGCAGATGACACCAAGCTGCAAGGGACTGCAAGCCCTTTAGAGGACAGCATTAAAAGTCAAAATGACCTTGAAAAATTAAAGAAATCAACAAGATGAAATTCAATAAGGACAAATGCAAAGTACTACACTTGGGAAGGAAAAATTAAATGAACAGCCATGAAATGGGGAATAACTGACTAGGTGGTAGTATTGCTGAAATGGATCTGGGGGGTATAGTGGATCAGAAACTGAGTATGAATCAACAATGTGATACAGTTGCAAATAAGGCTAATGTTCTACAATGCATTAACAGGAGTGTTCTTTGTAAGATATGGGACATAATTGTCCTGCTCTATGAGCACTTGTGAGGCCTCAACTGGAGTGCCATGTCCAATCCTGGGTGCCCCACTCTAGGAAAATTGTGGATAAACTGGAGGGAGTCCAGAGGAGAGTAACAAAACTGATAAAGGTTTAGAAAACCTGATCTATGAGGAATGGTGGTAAAAATGGGCATGTTTAGTCTTCAGAATAGAAGACTGAGGGGGGGAACCCAATAACAGACTTCTAATATGTTAAGAGCTATTCTAAATAAGACTGATCTATTGTTCTCCATGTCCACTGAAGGTAGGACAAGAAGCAATGGGTTTAATCTGCAGCAAGGGAGATCTAGGTTAGATATTAGAGGGGAAAATTCTAACTATAAGGGTAGTTAAGCACTGGAGTAGACTTCCAAGGGAGGCTTTCAAATCCCCATCAATGAAGGTTTTTAAAAAACAGGCTGGACGATGTATAATAGAATCCTATTATACATACTTATACATGTAATGTAATATGATCAAGACTGTATAATAGGATCAATCTTGTGTTTAGGGGGGAGGGATAGCTCAGTGCTTTGAGCATTGGCCTCCTAAACCCAGGGTTGTGAGTTCAATTCTTGAAAGGGTCATATGGGGATTGGCCTTGCTTTGAGCAGGCAGTTGGACTGGATGATCTTCTAACTCTGATATTCTGTGACACTAAGATTACTGACTTTTCATGATAGTAACTGTACTGTCCATTCAGACTGCTCACAGAAATGGAAATCTATACAAGACAGGATAAACTAACAGACTTTTTTAACAAGGCTTTCAAATACACATTCTGGTCTCAACAGCCCAGCTGAGCGCGCACACACTCAGAGAAAGCCAGTCTCAGACTCACTTCCTGTACCTCTCTTAAAGGGACAATGCACCAGTTCTCTAACTATGCATGAATATAATACATCTCCCTGTAAACAAAAATAAGATTGGGATGCCATACCTAATGTTCTTGCTTAATAACAGCATTAGGACATTCCACTCTTTGGGTTTAAATATTTTCCAACATCTGGAGTAAGTGTTACTTGTTGAATAAGTCGTTGATAACTTGCAAGAAAATGATTTTGAATCCTTATGAATCAATGTCGATAAAGCACAAGATGGGGTATCAGTTGATGTCTGCTGTAGACCACCAAATCAAACTAGGGAACAGAATGACCACCTCCTTAAACACCTATCTATAACGTGTAGGGGGTGGGGGGAAATCAATGTGATCATGGGAGACTTCAATTTGACTGACATATGCTGGAGGCCTCATGCTGCTAGTACTAAAATACTCTTGGCATTTCAAAATATTATACATGACAATTTTCTACCTCAAGAAGGGTTGCATTCAACACAAGGGAATTCTGTATTAGACCTTCTCATGTGGGATAAAAAGGGGGAGTTTTGAAGAATGAATAGGACTGATCACTGAACTAAAAATTAATGGAGACTTATGATCCATTGTACCTATTTATAATGTGCAAACAGAATTAAAGTCCAGACTAATTATACACACACACACACACACACACGGTGCTTTTAAAGGACCAATTTCACAAAGATGAAAACAATTATAAGCCAAATCAGCTGGGAGGAAGAATTTAATCAGAAAAATGTGAATGATAACTGGGAACTGCATAAGAACACTTTACTAGATGCCCAGAAAAACACAAGCGAGGAAGAAGGCCATATTGGTTAAAAAGCTGACTTGATTTAGAGGGCAAGTGAAGGAGGCTATAAAAATTATATAAACAAATGGGAGAAAGGGGAAGTCGGTAATTATGAATATAAATCAGAAGCTAGGAATTGTACAAAATTGATAAGGGAAGCAAAGGCAAAATCTATGGCTAGCACAGTTAAAGACAATACCAAGGATTTTTTAAAGTATGTTAGGAACAAAAAGAATCGTAGCAATAGGTATTGGTCCATTACTAGATGGAAATGTAGAATTATCAATAATAAATGCCTAATATAATTATGTTCTGTATTTGGAGAACAAACAAACACTTTTTCCATTCCACTAGTATTTCCAGATGCTGTTAAACAGCAACAACTAAAAGGTAGACATTTTTAAATCAGCAGGTCTGGCTAACTTGCAGCTCAGAGTTTTAAAAGAGCTGGCTGATTATTTTACTGGATCATGAATGCTGATTTTCAATAAGTCTTGAAACACCTAGGAAGTTCTAGAAAACTGGAAGAAAGCTAATATTGTGTCAATATTTTAAAAGGGTAAATGGAATGACCCAAGTAATTAAAGGCCTGTCAGTCTGACATCAATCCTAGATCAGATAATGGAATGCCTGATACAAGACTCGATTAAGAATTAAGGAGGGTATTGTAATTAATGCCAATCAACATGGGTTTATGGAAAATAGATCCTTTAAAAATAACTTTATATATTTTCTGGAAGAGATTACAAGTTTGATTGCTAACAATAATAGTGTTCATGTAATATACTTAGATTTCTGTCAGGCACATGACATTTTGATTAAAAAACTAGAACAATATAAAATTAATATGTCCCAGCTTTTAATCAATTTAAAGTGATTAATGAATAGGTCTCAAATGCAACTGAAATGTGATTATACATGGGGAATCATAGAATTTTGAATGGGATCTCAAGAGGATTGGCTCTTGGGCCTACACTATTTAAAATGTTCATTAATGACCTAGAAGAAAACATAAAATTAGCACTAAGTTTGCAGATAACATACATACAACCAGTTTGGGGTGTCTGCCCTGAGGTTGGCACCTATGGTCGTGAGCCACTCTAGACAGCATGAAACCCTGTTTGGAAATTTTTCAACAGCAATGTGATTGACCAGGGTCTAAAGAAAAAAAAACAGATAAGCTAATTCTTAATTTGGTCATGATATTCTGCCCCCGTTTGCTAAGAGAGTGGCTTTCACACTTTCTTAATGGAATTATTCCCAAGGTCACTGTTATGCGTACAGAAACATTATAAAATAAACTAGTGGGACAGGACAACTTGGTTCTTGAAAGAATTAAAAATAAACTGACATCTGTTCTGTTTTCACAACTGCAGGAGTGTGGACACATCAAGCGAGAAGCTACACGGGTGTCACCCGTCACTGGACTGACTCTGATAACCTAATAAGAGAGTCAGCAGTCTTAGGCTTCTGACACTTTGTTAGAACACATTCTTACAACAAGATCGCTTCTCTATCGACTGAGATCCAGTCACAGTTTGATTTGGACTCAACAAAAATAACACATGGTTATAGAGAATAGTAGCAATTTTGTGAAAGCCTTCAAGCTGTTTTCAGGACCTGGATGACTGATGTTAGTAATCAAGTGGAGAATGATGCTGACAAGGAAGCAGATACCCCAGATTCTGATATATGTAGCTATGTTAGTATTGTTAAGCAATACTGCTGAGTGTTCATGTATATTTTACCTGCCATCACATATGACCCGTTTTTCACACACACTGAACTTGATGGCAACTACTGGGCTCTTGCTAAAAACTCACTACAAGTCTCTTTTCAGAAGTGTGATGGGTAAGTGCTCTACATTAAGCAATGCTGCACACCTAAGCTCAGAGTGCTGATATGACAGACATCCAGGGAAAAAACCCCCAAACCTACCTCTATCCAATGGAACTCAAGGTTACATTGCTTTCACCCCATTGATGACATGTGTGATAGGATTAATATTGTGACGGAGCTGCCAAAATTCTCCAACCCAGAGTTGGAATTTCTAGGTGAGTGGTAGGAGGTGATGTCCCCTGTTGCCAATGCATTTGACAAGCTTCTGGGGGAAGAGAATGTAGAGTCTTTCTATGGTGCAATTCTGCCTCCTGTACTTACACTAAAATCCAAATTTGACTCATTTCTCCAAAATACAGTTCTTGCTTGGTAGATAATTGAAGGATACACTTAGAAAATGGTGCGGGCATATTTTGACCTTTGATGCTGCTGTAACAGTATAAAGCGACAGAGTCCTGTGGCACCTTATAGACCACGGGTCGGCAACCTTTCAGAAGTGCTGTGCTGAGTCTTCATTTATTCACTCTGATTTAAGGTTTCACGTGCCAGTCATACATTTTAACATTTTTAGAAGGTCTCCTTCGATAAGTCTATAATATATAACTAAACTATTGTGTATGTAAAGTAAATAAGTGTTTAAGAAGCTTAATTTAAAATTAAATTAAAATGCAGAGCCTCTTGGACTGGTGGCCAGGACCCAGGCAGTGTGAGTGCCACTGAAAATCAGCTCATGTGCTGCCTTTGGCACCTATGCCATAGGTTGCCTACCCCTGTTATAGACTAAAAGAAGTGTTGGAGCATAAGCGTTCGTGGGTGAATACCCACTTCGTCAGATGCCTGGGTCTGACAAAGTGGGTATTCACCCACGAAAGCTTATGCTCCAATACTTCTTAGTCTATAAGGTACCCCAGAACTCTGTCATTTTTTACAGATCCAGACTAACATGACTATCCCTCTGATACTTAATAATACAAAGACATTCCTCATTGCTTCTGTGCCATACCTATTTTTAAGCTGTATTGGCTGCACAATCAGGATCAGAGAAAAAATTGCAGAGGAACATTTTTTTTAATACGATCTGTTTTATTGTAACACCCTTCCAAAGCTATAGCTCAATCTACAACATCCAATGCTGCCAATAATTTCTATGGCTTTGATGACAAATGGGTATCTGAATCTGATTATGACTTAAGAATTGTTGGGATGCAATTCCTCAATGATCCACTGCATGACCTGGATCAACTGAAAAGCAGTTGCTAAGGCTCTTATCAAATTTAATACCACACTGCCAAGCTCTGCTCCTTGTCAGTAGTGCTGGACAAATCCTCTAAGAAGAAACCATCTTCAGGATGATATGTTCAAGTTCATGCCGTTGTTATAGAAAAATGCCCATTTCATTGAATTATATGTTCTCTGTACATAATATCATATATAAATACATATAAATAAATTTTATAAATTTCTTTCCATTTATAAGAATTTTTTTCATTGTAATTCCATACTTATTTTTGTATATGATTAACATTTCATTATTGCTCTTTTTCTCTCTTTCACTATGTGCTTATATTATTTAGGAATTGTCCTTCTATTGACCAGACAATTATAGGTAATACGGGATTTGAAAGCATCTGTACTTATACTTGTATTTTTACTTACAAATACCTATGCGCTATTTTCACAGCAGACTTATACTTGTATTTATAAGTACTTTGATAAAGGGTGTACTTGTCATAAATACTAATTAAAAGGACTTAAGTGTAAGTGCCAACTCTGCTTTTTGCTCAATGTGTATTAGAGAAAAAGAGCAGCTTTCTGGGCTGCAGACTACTTTCTGCCTCAGTTCCTGCATAAAGCAACTTCACTAACTCCTTTTACCTAATCCAATCATGCACCATACTTCTTGTTTCAAAGTCCAAAGATAGCATATTTCTGGCATTATGCTACATGAAAGTCATAGTTTTTGTTGGGTTTTTTTGTTTTGTTGTTTTACTTCAGACACCACATATTGTCTTTGTTCAGACTCCTCACAGGAATGGAGGTCCCTATAGCCAAAACTGGCTATTAAAAAGGCTTTCAAACAAGGAGAGGCTTTATGCATCTTGCTGCTCCAAGCATAGCAGTCAGGTGGCTTTCAGCGGCATGTCTGCAGGAGGTCTGCTGGTAACACAGATCTGGCGGCATGCCTTCAGGAGGTCCGCCGGTCCTGCGCCTTCGGCGTATCCACTGCCGAATTGCCGGCGAAGCCGTGGAACCATCAGACCTCCCACAGGCATGCCACTGAAGGCAGCCTGACTGCCGCCCTCACGGCGACCAGCAGGCCACCCCCCGAGGCTTGCCACCCCAGGCATGCGCTTGGTGCTCTGGTGCCTGGACCTGCCCCTGTTTCGAACACACACTCTTGTCTCAACAGCCTACCTCAGCAGGAGTCCAGTCTCAAAGTCACTTTCCATGCCTCTTCAAGGATCAATGTGCTGGTTATCTAATTGTGCATGCATACAATACAGTAAGCATTTACAGAATTGAACTCTTATCTTATATATTGCATTACAAATGTTTTTCACATACTGTATAGGGGAACTCAAATTCAATATAGAGCCACTCAAACAGTAAACCTGTTCATAACAATATCTTTTCTCAGTAGTAAACTACAAATACAAGCAGCTTTCCTTGGAATCTTTCTTCGTAGAACATTTAGAGGCTAGATTTTTTTTTTGGCACATCCCTGAGCAACATGTGTCACACATGGTACATCCCCCTGCCATTCCCTCTGAGGTACTGTGCATTGGAGATACCCATCTGAGGCACAATCCCCTCTCAGCTTCTCAGTTGCTCCAGGGAAGGCGGGATTAGTAATTTGCAGTTGTTTCATTCCAGCTGCAGACTACTACTAACCCCCCTCACCATTTTAGATGTTCTTCCTCGACAACCTACTTTACTTATTCCTATGTGCTCGGACCCAGGGTAGACCACACACAAGTATCAGGAAAGGCCTCTTACTCCATCTTACTCCCTGCATGGGCACATAGTTTAAACTTCAGCCTAATTCTTAGAACACAGTGGGCATCTAATTCTAACTGACACAAAGATGTTCTACTGCAGTTCATAAGACCTTTCTACAGTCATTGGGATAATTATCCACCAATTCACTGATATAGAAGAAACATTTTACTGTTATAAAAGAAAAAATAAAATAAAGGTATTGTGATACAGCATGGCCAGAGGGCAGCATAAGAGTGTTAGCAGGGGGCCTTATTCCCTGCCAAGGGAGGAAGGTTTGCTTTAGATTAACTAGAACAGCTGTGGCCAATTAGAGCACCTGACTCCAGTTAGAGCACCTGACTCCAGTCATGGGATATAAATCCCTGCTTCAGTCAGACAGGGGGTGGTAGTTGAAGGAGAAAGGTTGGATTGGAGCAGAGTTTGTCCAGAGAGAAATAGAAGGTTTGGAGGAGTGCTGCGGTGGATTGGGAAGCCCAACAGAAACCCTAGGTAAGGGGCACCAGGCTTGTATAGAAGAGAGGCGAGAAGCCCTTCACAAGCTGACGGGTATGAGAGGGAAGTAACCCAGGGGAAGAAACCGCTAGTCAAGTGGTTCACCACAACCCCAGGGCCCCTGGGTTGGGACCTGGAGTAGAGGGCGGGCCCAGGTCCCTCCCTCTCCACTCCCCTCCTCCAAGGACACTAGGGGAGTGATTAAGAACTGGTTCAGAGGCAAGCAATATCGCCCTGAACCTACCCCAGAGAAGAGAGAGCGCGAGACCCAGAGAACAGTACCGGCAATTTGCCATAGTATATAATGGAGGGAAATGACCTCTCTATAGCATTTCATTCTTACTGCTTGGTTCAGTGTAGTTTTACAAAATGCTATGTTCTCTATAGGTCATTCCACTGTCATTCTTGCCAAAGTTTCACCTGAAGTGTTCTAAGTTACATTACTTCATTTTAGTCCTTGCTTCATTTATATTTCTCCCTAAATTGAATCTCAAATAAGAAAATGTGAACAGCTTCAATAACATAGCTCATGTTAGATTGCAGAATACATATACTGCTTGCTAGGGCCCAGGACTACGGTTGCCAACTCTCCAGGATTGCACTAGCGTCTTCAGGAAGTAAACATTAATCTTTAATTAAAGATTGTCATGTGATGAGACCACCAGGAATATGTCCAACCAAAATTGACAGCCCTAGGCCCACCACTGCTGCTCCTGCATACACAAAATAACCAGTGACACAGGTGAAAGTTACAAACACACATACTTACACACATGGTCTTCAGGATTGCAAACCTATAGAAATTAAATACTTTAAACATTTAAAATTAAACATTTAAAGTATTTAACTTCTATGAGTTTTAAAAGTCAATTGATGTGGCCACTATCTCTGGAAGCCATATTGAGCTTGGGACCTAATACACAGAAGCCAAAGGGAGCCCAAAAGTTTGAGTTTTGACTCTCACATACCCCTACTATGCCAAGTTTCAGTCTAAAAGGAATTTTAATGGCCAACTCAAACTCTTCAAAAACAGGTTGATAATGGAAACATTGACAACCTTTTAACTATTGCAGTGCTGCTGGATCCACTCTACTACAAATAGAATCTGCAAAGAGATTTTCTACCCAAAATTTTGTTCATATCAGAGTTATGACAAGTTACATTTTACATCTATGACTTAATGGTGCAAAATGAAAAAATACATTAAACTATTTTATATATTTCAATAACGTTTCACCCCAGTGACCTTATTTTATATCTATGTTCTAAGGGGCTCGTTATTATGTTTCTCTCATTCTCTTGTTTAGGTTCAGTTTGCCATGGGGAACTGTAAAAATAAATGAGGTCTGTTAAATAAAATTATTTGCATTAAGGCAATATTTCATTTTATCTGTCAGCAGCTTTTAAAAAGGAGTAATAGCTTATTCAATCTATTTCTATTTTAGTTGAGCCAACAAAGATGGCTATTGCTCTGAAAAACAAGTAAAAATGTAAGTAGTTGAGCCTTCAACGTAGAGTAGCTGTATTGGCAAGTCCTAGAGGATTTATCTTGAGATAATTCCCACAAGACAGCAAAGTCATATAGTCAAAATGAAATCAATTTATTAGGTATTCCAGCTCAGTTAAAAATAACTGTGCTTAAATTATAGTCCACCTCTTAATTACAAAATATATTGGCTTTGTTTTATTAAAATAAGCTGTTCTATAAAAGGGACTTGCCATATGCATTGCACTAGTTTATCAGTAACAATGTCTACACCACTGCACAAATCCTGATAATCCAAAATCAGGCTGAAGTAGCATACTGTGGGTGCCAAATTAGTCTTGGATCTGCCTTTGGAATTGCAAGCTGTCACACAACTAAGTCATATACAGGCAGCATGGATACTCAGATATTAATCAATATGGTAAAATATTTTTTCTAAGTCCTCACATATCAAGTTTTAGAGCACCTCTTTCAGAGTCAGGCTTTAACACACACTCATTCTATTCTGTTTTTTTCTTCTCTCTATAAGTGAAAAAGAGAAATGTACCTAACTATCGAAAAATTTCCTTCCATTGATAATATAAAAAAATCCAACTTCCGATCTTCCATTATTTGCCAAAATGCGTTTTGGTTTAATAATCACTATCTAAACTGATACTGAAGCTAGAGTGCCAAATTTTCAGCGAGACCTCAGCCCAATCTCCATTTTTGGATGCACATCTTTACATATACAAATCATATCAACCACTTTGGTATTCCTAAGGCAGTTATCACCTTGGCGTTTAGAGAATAAGTTCAGCTCAAGCTTTAGTAAAAGACCATCTACAATGTGACATTTTTTATTGTTTCCTTAAAAGATTGTTTTAAGACATGTTTCATTGAATTTATCAGAGTGGACGAATATCAAAAATGACAATTCAAATGAAGGAGTTCACTGTAGTTGGAAGTGTAAATATCAGGGTGTCACAGGCAAAGATAGTATCTAATGCCCACCCATCCTTCTCTCAGGTATATGTCTATTTTCTTCTTTAATAAGTAGCTGGCTGCAGGAGGATCCTTGCTTGTTTCCATTTGCACTCATCTCCACATATTAAGGACTTGTTGTAGGTATAACCAGATGAATTCAAGTTAGTTCTCCTCTAAAAGCTACTTAGCACTGAGACAGGAAACTGACTAATTTGCTAGCCACTTTCCTTTGCAATTGGTTGCTGCCTAGCACTTCCTTTGATTATTTATTGTTTATGTATTCCTTCAAATTTTAAAAATCCAGCAGGGTTCCCGCCTCACTCTGAACTCTGGGGACCTGCATGAAAGACCCCCTACGCTTATATTCTACCAGCTTAGGTTAAAAACTTCCCCAAGACACAAATTCCTTTCCTTGTCCTTGGACGGTATTGCTGCCACCACCAAGTGATTTAAACAAACATTCAGAAAAGGGTCACTTGGAATCCCTATTTCCCCAAAATATCCCCCAAGCTCCTTCACCCCTTTCCTGGGGAGGCTTGAGAATAAAGGCAATTGGTTGGTCTATTAATGTAATTACAGACCAGACTCTTTATCTTCAGGACATTAAAATCAGTCAGGTTCTAAAAGAAGACCTTTATTATAAAGAAAAAATGTAAAAGGATCACACCTGTAAAATCAAGATGGAAAGTAACTTTACAGGGTAATAAAAAGATTTAAAACACAGAGGACTCCCCTCTGGACTCAGCTTCACAGTTACAAAAACAGGAATAAAACTACCTCTTATCATAGGGGAAATTCACAATCTAAAACAGAAGATAACCTAACACTTTTCCTTGCCTCATTTAAAATGTTTGTAATCTTAGATGGATCATTTCAGGTATGTTTTCAGGAGATAGTGTACCTGCCCCTCTCTCCATCCAGAGAGGGAACGAACAAAGAGAGCACAAACAACCCCCAACCCCCAGATTTGAAAATATCATCTTTCCTTATTGGTCCTTCTGGTCAGGTGCCAACCAGGTTATTTGAGCTTTTTAACCCCTTACAGATAAAGCCATTCAGTACAGCTGCCAAGGAGGGGTTTTATGCTACTCTTTCCTTTATATTTATGGCAAGGCCTTCCAGAGCTCTTGGTATCTGACCCATCAATTGGAAAAAAAACCCCTACACATAATCAAAAGACAACCCATAAACATATCCTCCACACCCTCCTCAACTGCACTAGAGAATAAAGAAAAATTAGCATTGTGTTGGGCCCAGAAGATTGGAGGTCTGGCTGACCCAGGAGACAACCAAATTCCAAAAGTGAGGACCACTCAGATATATACACACTGCCCTTAATTTGATAGTACCTATTTGATCGCTGGTGGCAATTTTGCCCACTTTTGAAATTAGACCATCCACTACTAAAAAACCAGATGTGCTGAATATCTGATTAATGCAATTACAAAGTATGTTCACATATTGCCATCTTCCAAAAATCCACTAACTGAAAATATGACTGCTATTGCATAAAATATTAATTTTGAAGAGCATGTATAAATGTGGGCATACGTGTGACTATAACTAAGTTTTTGAAGTTATTTAACTCAAGGTATGGTTTATACACTGTACAATAATTGCACATTGTTTAGTAAAGGGGAGGGCAAGCTATGGCCTACGGGCCGAATTTGGCCTGTCAGGGCTTTCAATCCAGTGCGTGGGATTGCCAGCCCCATGGCACAGCGGGGCTAAGGCAGGTTCCCTGCCTGCCCTGGCCCCACACTGCTCCCTGAAGCGGCTGGCACCACATCCCTGCAGCCCCTAGAGCTGCACCACCCCACCCCAGGAGCCACTGTCAGACATAGTGGACACTTCCAGGAGCGGCGCAGGACCAGAGCAGGCAGGGAGCCTGCATTAGCCCGCTGCACTTCACTGCCACCCTGAAGCCACTCAAGGTAAGTGGTGCTAGGCTGGAGCCCACAGCTCAAACTCATTCTGCACCCCACACTCCAACCCCCTGCCCTGAGCCCTCTAACCCCCTACCTTTAGCCTCCTGGCATACACCTCCTGCACCCTAACCCCTGCTCTGAGCTCCCACCCCCCTGCCCTGAGCCCCTTCCTGCACACTGCACCCCTCCTCCACCTCACATTTCTTCCCACACCTCAACCCTCTGCCTCAGCCCTACATTCATTACCCTGCATGCAATTTCCCCACTCAAACGTGGCCCGTGGGCCAAAAAGTTTGCCCGCCCCTGGTTTAGTAGGATGCTCAGCATAAATAAATTGGCAGCAGTTATTCATAACTCATTGTAGCAAAGTTATATTGCAAATATTTGTATATATTCTTAGCATGATCTCTTTATCTCTGCATTTGAAAAGTAGAAAAGTATTGCATATTGCTGTGCCTTTAAGGGATCCAGCAGTTATCACCAAAATCACCAAGATGGTGTGTTTTATTTACAATCAAATTACTCTCTTGTGTATTGTTAAACTAACAAAATGGTGAATCCTGAAATGGAATGTCAGCAAAATCTACTGGAAGCAGAGCTCATATAGTCTCTCCATTAGAGGGGCATCCTTACCACTGTCAACTCTTCATTAATAGATAACTTTAAACAGGGGCATCATGACCAGGAGAGCCTAAAACCTGAGCTTTCAAGAAAGTTCATTGTCTGGAGAATGGAAAATAAAGGAGGAAGAAAGAATCAGGGTAAACATTTAGAGTAGCACTGCTCAAATCAACAACTAATATATATAAATATATAATAAAACCACTGTTATCCAAGGCCACCATTTTCAAATTTAATTTCCTAAGGTGAGGATTCTAAACCCATCTTTTGATACCTCAGTAAAAGTGGCCCACTTTTCAAAAGCACCCACAGTCCCCACCAAAGACAGCCCATAGGCCCCAGAAAAATGGGCACCCCTATGCCCCAACCCCACTCCCTGCAGGAGCACCAGGGGGAACTGCAGGTGGAAGGGGTGGGGAGGGGCCCACACTTGCTCTGGCCCACAGCCCCCAAAAACCCTGATCTGCCTTTGATGACTGTAAATCACAGTTTGGTTCTTGCAGGTGTGGCAAAGTACCTTCTCCTCAGCAGTCTCAGTCCTTTTTAGCCTTGGAGACACAGGCTTGGGCAAAGCAAACCCTTCTAGGTAACACAGGGTCTGGCTAATCCTTCCCTCAGTCAATCTTTTGTGCTTCTTTACTCCCCTTCTGGAGGAGGGGGCACAGCCTGCCTTGCTAACAACTTCTCTCATTCTCCCCCCTGCTTCCATGCCAAGAAGGGTTTAAAAAGGTCTCCAGCAGTTGGAGCCAGCTTAACTTAATTAATTCCCTGGTAACCCCTGTTCCAGCTGAACCTTATTTCCCCCTGGTTATCTCTCCTCAGTGGATTGGGAGAGGCCTTTTAACCTCCTGGGACTAATTACTACCCCTCCCTTTGTAGCCATTTGTCATGGGTTTGCCACACAGGCCATGTCAATCGTGAACAAAGCACTCTGTTCTGCTACTCAAAAATCTTGGAATGCTGGGTAACAATATCAATACATTTACATTTCACTTTTTCAGAGTTTTTTTAATTACCTATACTTCTCAAGGAATACTTATCTAGTGAGATAAATAGCAACAGTCATTTATTGTTTTTTTACAAAAATCATATTAATGTTGTTTTTCCACAGTGAATAATACCAAATTCCTGTTGAGTGGACTAATGAAAAGTGTGCTCCTTTTATAAAACAATTATTTTGAAGATACACTCTATATTTAATATAGCTTTTCTAGGAACAATTTATACATCTCTCTCATATCTGATTAAAGAAATAGCACAAAGACCAGCTCATTAAAATGAAGATGTAGGCTGTGGATCTTCTAGTTAAAAAAAGTCTGCAATGCCTTATCACTGGAACCCAGATGTTTCCTGTGCACCAAACTAGCTTTCCTAATTTATCTTCCTGTAATATGGAGGAAGCATCCTTGATTAACAAACCAATCACTGAGTTCCTTAAACTGGATTTTGATATCACCTCTCATTACTGCAGATATATCAAAACACAGATTTGGAAAAGGCATCTATCCATCAGTTATCATGGCAGAAAATCAGTAAGAAAGCAATCTTTATATCTGCAGTGACATATTTCTGATAACTTTCTAATATCTACAAATAGTTGGCAACAGATACAAAGAATGGTTTGTCATTAAAGCTGGCTCTCTGCTGTGGCTCAAAGAGATGTTCTGCCTGTGATCACTTTGAATGAAACACTACTTTTAAGATCACTGCCACAGATAAACTTGGAAATTTGGAACAGAATAACACTTGCAGATCTCCTGTCTATGTCACATTGTCAGTGAATTAACATGCCACCAGTCAAAAACAATGTACAGGGAAAATGGCTGAGATCTAAGCACGTTTCAGAAATTAAAGCATTTTGATCCTCTCAAAGCAAAAGAAAAACCTCTCATCAAGAACCTTGGGTCCTGTTCTCAGTCTTTTTTAAGTGGGTCTTAGAACAAAATAGCCCTTTACTACAGAAATTACTACACCGATATAACGGGACCTGATATAACACGAATTCAGATACAACACTGTAAAGCAGTGCTCGGGGGCGGGGGCCTCCAGTGGATCAAAGCAAGTTCGATATAACGCGGTTTCACCTATAACACGGTAAGATTTTTTGGATCCTGAGGACAGTGTTATATCGGGGTAGAGGTGTAGGTATTATAAATGGAGTCACT
This sequence comes from Chelonoidis abingdonii, assembly GCF_003597395.2. Taxonomy (NCBI): domain Eukaryota; kingdom Metazoa; phylum Chordata; order Testudines; family Testudinidae; genus Chelonoidis; species Chelonoidis abingdonii. The sequence continues at coordinate 134,299,802 of NC_133770.1, forward strand.
ATAGGTAGGCAGCATAGTCCTAGTCATTTTACAATGGAACTAAGAGCCAGAAAATCCAGCTTTTTAATCCTGAGGTCTGCCAATCATTTGCTCCATGGTCTTCAGCAGTACATCCCTCGGCCCGCGCTGCTTCCAGCAGCTCCCATTAGCCTGGAGCAGCAATCCACGACCAGTGGAAGCCGCGATCGGCCGGACCTGCAGACGGGGCAGGTAAACAAACTGGCCCGGCCTGCCAAGGGCTTTCCCTACAGAAGTGGCAACCCCTGTTTGAGAAACCCTGGTCTTCAGCAAGTAAAAAATTCTCATGGTTTCTTTGCTCTTATGTTTAGAAGAGTGTGCTATACCACATTAACATGCCTATCACTTACAAACTATGCATGCTGCAAACAATGCCTCTGCAAGCCCGGAGGATTGACAAGATGAGCATAGAAATATATGTCTGTAAACAAGGAATGAATACAGAGTATGAGGTAAAAGAATGCACATGCTCACCCTAATAAATATATTTTAATATATATTATACACAAAAAAATCAAGTAAAAATAGGATTATTACGATTGCAACATCAAGCAAGTAAAAGTTAGGAAATGCCAGAAATAAGTGTAACCCCAGGGGGTTTAGAGAGCATGGCCCTTTTAAATCTTTTTCCTAAGGGGGCTGGGGGAGCAGTAAGAGAAAGGAGGAAACTCCAGGTGGGGCTACGGAACAGGAGAGAGGCAGAAAGGCTGCAGCAAGCAGGCCCTGCAAAAGTGAAGCAGCAGAGAACGTGCCTGAAGCCTGGGAAGGAACGACGGCTGATCGGGGACACCCCAGGACACTGTGCCAGGGGGGAAATTGCCTGAGGACAGGCCAGAGCTGGACCCAGTATCACTGTTGCCCAGAGCTGCATGGGGCTGTGAGTACTGGGTAGTATTACCATTCGTCCGGATTCTCCTGGACATGTCCGACTTTTTGTGTTAAAAATAGCATCCAGGGGGGAATTTGTAAATATCTAAAAATGTCCGGGATTTCCCCCCCGCCCATGTAGAGCATGGCAGGGCTGACAGGGTGGCCGGTGGGAATGAGCCACTTGCATGGGGCCTCCGGCAGCCAGAGCCCCTCCTCTGCTTCCCCTCTCCGCTCCCCTACACAGAGGCGGCTCCAGGCACCAGCACAGCAAGCACATGCCTGGGGTGAGAAGCTGTGTGGGGCAGCCTGCCAGTCGCCGTGAGGGTGGCAGGCAGGTGGCAATTCGCCGGCAGGGACGCCGATGGCACGGCACCGGCAGACCTCCAGCAAGCAGGCTGCCGAATCCACATGACCAGCAGACCGCCTGCAAGCATGCCGCCGAAAGCCGCCTGCCTGCCGTGCTTGGGACGGCAAAAAACATAGAGCTGCCCCTGCAGCTTCAGATCACGGGCAGGGCGGCCTCCAGCAGCTCTAGAGCTCCTCCCTCCCCTGCATATCGCCGGCCAGCCGAGCCAAGCGGTTCACATCGGACCTCCGGCAGCTCTTGATCTCCTCCTTTCTCCTCCTCTTCCTCCTCTGCTCCCCCTCCCCTGCTTCCCAGTGTGCCACTCCACAGCCCTCTGTGGAGTGGGGACCAGGCTGTGTGCTCTGCTGGAGAGCGTGGAGCCCCACACACTGTTCTGAGCAGCACGGTAAGGGGGTCAGGGGGTTGGAGAAGGGGCAGGCGGGTTCTGGAGGGGGCAGTCAAGGGACAGGGAGTAGCGGGGGTTGGATGGGTCAGGAGTTCTGTGGGGGGGGCCTGTCAGGGGGTGGGGATGTGGATAGGGGTCGGGAGGGCAGTCAGGGGACAGGGAGCAGGGGGGTTGGATAAGGGGGTGGGACCCCAGGGGGCAGTTAGGGGCAGGGGGTCTAGGGAGGGAGTGGTCAGGGGATGAGGAGCAGAGGGTGATTGGATAGGGGGTGGGAATCCCAGGGGAGTTGTCAGGGGTGTGGATAGGAGTCAGGGGACAGGGAGCAGGGGCGGTTGGATGGGTTGGGGGCTCTGAGGGAAGCAGTCAGGGCGCAGGAAGGGGAAGTGAAAGGGGGCGGGGACCAGGCTGTTTGGGGAGGCGCCCAGCCCTCCATACAGTTGGCAGCCCCCATGTGGCCCTTCGGCCAAAAAGTTTGCCCACCGATGCTCTAGCAAGTCCCTTTCTGGTTCGCTCTGGGCTGGGACACCCTTGTCTCTGTGGAGCACAGTGTGAATGCTCTGCACAGGGCATTATGCACACAGCCCCCCAATGGCAATGACCACTGAGAACTGGTATGACACACCCACAATGAGTTCAAGTACAAGTCAAAGCCAGGTAACTATAATTCTCTAAACCGACCTGGCCAGGGTTTGGGCCGTAAGAACAGGCTCCGTATGGAGCCCAGGGGGGACTCCACTTGTTAGCCAGGAGAGTATTGAATTCAGTGCAACTGCTCATGCGTGTAAAGTAACATGCCTGCATACGTGCGCTTGTGGTGCAGGCTAAGAGGAGAATTTTGCTCATTGGCTGGAACCCTGTCACCTTGTTCAAGGCACAGAAGGGGTTGGGACATATTTCACAAGTGCTCAGTCCCCCCATTTAAGCTGCAAGGTAAGTAGCTGGGTTTTTCCAAAGAGCCGTAGGTGTTGCATGCTGGGCTGCTTGGAAAACCCAGCTGTAAGCATCACTTCTGCAAAGCTAATGTTTATTTCGGTGCCCGTATGAGGGTTGCTATGTGGACTAGCACCAGGAGGACTGAACCAGGACCTCCAGAGCTAAAAGTGGGAGCTGGTACAGCTGTAGCTAGGTTTGATCATGTGCCTGTAACAGGCTTGTTCTCTGTGGGTCAGCACAGAGGGGGATCTATAATATACACACATGGGTGCTGAGGCCTTGGAAATCTGGCTGTTAGTCCAACAGCTGTGACACTGCTGAAGCCAGTCATGAGAGTGAGGTAAATTTGGCTCATCACAAATCCAGGGCCTGGACTGAAATGTCCTTGAACAGAAGATCATTGGTCCCCCATCCCTCTAGCCCCTCATTGAGCTCAGATATTATCTGCTAGCATTGCAGCAAACTCTGTGTCTTAAAGCTGGATTTACTGTGTTTGCAGAAACCCCACCAAGGGCAGGAAGCCAGCATCCCATATTCCCAGATTCTTAATCCCCCCTTCACTCAGGAATTCACCAGCTGTAGGAGCAAAACGTAAAGTGTTCTTGGCAGGCCTCAGCTCTCTTTAGGTCCATCTGGGGTCCCCCAGACTGCAAAGGGAGAAAGAGAGGGGAATTCTCCCACGGAACCATCTAAAATGATGGTCAAAGCTGCAGGCACCAGGGTGACATGTGGGAACCCAATGCCAGGTTTTATTAACCGATTATCAGCTAGAAATACAGGGAGTGCTCCCAGGGCAGCACTGAAGGATGGGGAGAGGAGCATTACAGCTGGGTGGGGACTGACAGCTGTGACTCCTGGAGTCTGATCCCAGCTCTTGGAAGGGGCTGAGGATGAGGGGGTGAGGATTGGGAGTCAGGACCCTTGTGTTCTGTTCTCTCTTGTGGGAGGGGAGCGGTGGCCGTAGTTGGGGGAAGGACTAAGTCAGGACTCCTGGATTTGATCCCAGCTCTTAGAAAGGAAGAGGGGGGAGACTGGGAGTCAGGGCTCCTGGGTTCTGTTGCCAGCCCTTGGCAGGGAATAGGGAAGGAAGTTAGAACAGGGGGTTGCATGCATTGGGCAGGGGGTTTGGGAGTCAGGGCTCCTGGGTTCTGTTGCCAGCCCTTGGCAGGAAATAGGGAAGGAAGTTAGAACAGGGGGTGCATGCATTGGGCAGGGGGTTTGGGAGTCAGGGCTCCTGGGTTCTGTTGCCCGCCCTTGGCAGGGAAAGGGGTACAGGGTTGGGAAGCGGGTGGAGGGGAAGGGGAGGCAGGACTCCTGGGTTCTGTTGCCAGCCCTTGGCAGGGAATAGGGAAGGAGGTTAGAACGGAGGGGTGCATGCATTGGGGAGGGGGTTTGGGAGTCAGGACTCCTGGGTTCTGTTGCCAGCCCTTGGCAGGGAATAGGGAAGGAAGTTAGAATGGGNAGTCGGGCAGTCAGGGGACAGGTAGGGGATGGGGTCCTAGGAGGGCAGTTAGGGTGGGGGGGGTCTCAGGAGGGGGCAGTCAGGAGACAAGAAGCAGGGAGGTGTAGATAGGTGGTGCAGTCCTGGGAGGCGGTTGGGGCAGGGGTCCCAGGAAGGGGCAGTCAGGAGATAAGGAGCAGAAGGGATTGGAAGTTCTAAGGAAGGCAGTCAGGAGGCGGGAAGTGGGAGGGAGTGGATGAGGGCAGGCCTAGGGCGGGGCTTCCCCCATCCTCTTTTTTGATTGTTGAAATATGGTAACCCTAATACTGGGGCTTGTGACTCTGCACTGGGAACAAGGAGGGAGGTTGCTAGTTAAGTGGGGAGGTGGTCACTCTGTGTGGCTTTGCAGAGAGCGGCAGAAGAGGGCACTGGAGGGGTTGTTGGGGGAAAGTTCACTGGCACCGAAGACGACTAGGAGCACCCAAGACTCACCACCAGACTGGAACTTTGCTCAGGCCTCCTGAACTCTGTGTGCAGACACATTGCTCGGTGTCTGCCCTTTCACACTCTGCTACCACTGGGCCTGTGCGGCCTTGGTTTGAATGCAACCCTGTTTTACTGCTCCCCCTATACTTCCCACTGTTGTTTTTCTCCTCTCATCCCTCTGTAAATAAATATTTCCCTTTCTGATGTCCATTGTACTTTTCTGGTGTGTGTGTGTTCACTCTGGGGGGTTTGGAACACGTGCCCCTGGGGTGGAAGGGATTTCTCCTGATGCATTCCTGTGTGCACCTTCTCTTGGCCAGAGCTGCATGCAGAGCAAACTCCATCTTGGCCACGAGGGTGCTAAAGTTACATAAGGTTGACTTTTTTTCTGTTCGTAAAATTGTAGTGAGATTTATAGGTGAATGTACATACATGTTACATAGATACAGATATGCAATAAGGCAAATCAGTGGCTAATCTGTTGCTCAGTCTGGCTTCTATGAAACACTGAATCCTAGGATGCGGTTTGAGGTCATGCAGGCAGAGAAAGAATATACTCACTCTATTTACTAAGAAGTTCTGCATTTTAGAAAGAAATCCCACAGTTACAGCCTCATCAGCAAAGACATTGATCAACCTATCCTATCACTATGGTGAAACAACAGACTCACTGAACTTTCCTATAAACTCTATGTATAAAAGTAACTTTCACAAAATAAAGTGGTGTTGTATCACCTCTTCACAAAACACTTTTTTTAAAAGTATCAGAAGGGTAGCCATGTTAGTCTGGATCTGTAAAAGTGGCAGAGAGTTCTGTGGCACTTTATAGACTAACAAATGTATTGGAGCATGAGCTTTCATGGGTGAATACCGACTTTGTTGGATGCATCAGCTCCCTTTAATGTGTCTCATGTTAGGCATCTACAATCAGAGCAATTATCTGGCTACAAAAATACATATGCATCCGACAAAGTGGGTATTCACCCACGAAAGCTCATACTCCAATACATTTGTTAGTCTATAAGGTATCACAGAACTCTCTGCCTTTTTTTAAAAAGTAAGTTTTTGTGCAATTGTATAATTTTCTCTCAAGAAATAATGCAAGGACAGATCATACTATTCAGCATTCTTTATGGCATGGCAACAACAAAGCTCTAATAAAATTATAGTAGCTTCATTTGAATCTCATAGATGGTTCTTACAACTGTTGCTATAAATATATTCTGCACCCTATGTCATCTAAATATCTCTTGAACATTCTTAGGAGAGAAAATAGTATCCAAGACTCTTCAAGTACTCATATAACATTTTCCCACTGGACAACTTCATTCAGTTTCTAAAAATACAACATATTCTATACCTTTCATTTTATAAATATTTTTTATTAATACCTTATTTACCTCTTTAAAATCTAGAAATAATTCTACCGCAGTACTACACATGGCAGCCTGTCCCACACCACAAAGGATACATAGTTAGAAAACTAGAGGAGAGGGTTTATAAATTTCTTTTTAATATTTTAACCAGATTTGACAGCCACCACAATCTCTTTAATCCATAACGTGTTTTCTAGAACAATTGTGCTGATTATACACAATTCATTAAAGTTTTTTAATAGAAAGAAGAGGGGTAAGTAAAGAGCAAAACACTTATACAAACTATTACTCTTTGGTTCTGACACTTATGTTAGTTTATGTTACGAATGCTTGTGTGCTTTTCAAAGTCTAATCTATCTCAATTTGAGAAGTCCAACACAAATATCAATTATCTGCCATAGATTTCCATTTGTATCTAATAGTCCTATTTTTATCAATACATATACACTTACACACACAGTGCCAAGATTTTCAGAAGTGACACTGGGTGTCTCAAATGCAGGGTCGATGGGGGGGGAGGTGTCTCACCTTGAGAGATCTTAAAGGAACTTGATTTTCAGACAAACCTGAGCACTCTGAAAATCAGCCCCCTTTAAAGTGTCTCATGTTAGGCACCTACAATCAGAGCAATTGTTTGGCTACAAAAATACATATTCACTCACAAGCACAAACATAGTATACTACATTCTAGAATGGAACTGCATATTCAGGACTGGGATAATCAACTTTATTTCAAATGTCATTGCTTACCCCACACTGAAGCTCATGTCTTGTTTGTACAATCGGTACATTATGAGAAGCTACATGATGAATAAATGTCCTTTCGGAAGAGACTGCTTATCAGCACAGTACTTTTTTTCTGAAATTTGGACTATTCCTTTGCCTCAGCTATGGTACAGAAGAAACACAGCTTTAACAGAAGTAAACAAAAAAAAAAACACAAAAACAGAGGTGAAGTACCACTTTACAGAATAAAGTTATTTCAAATCCCTAAACTTTAAATTTCATTTTCTCAAAATATTTTAGATGGTATATTTTCTGCACCACTGGAATGAGGACATTTCTCAGATACAGGTTGGCTGTTGATCTGTATTACACCTTAGTTTCTCCGTTGGCCTGCTTGTAGTGACCTTCTATTGTGATTTTAAAGAGTCATTGTTCCCAAATTTGAAAACAATATTTACAGGTAAAGTATTTGCCATTGTTTGGGCCCTACATGAAAGGTGACTTTTGAGTTTCTGCTCTGTGAACCAGAAACTAGTGCTGGATAATATTCACAATATGATGAGCTGTAATTACAAGTACATCTGTTACTATTATTTGTTTATCACCAATGATGTACTTAACACTTTACAAAACAAAAAAGATCATTGCGTCAAAAAATGTACAGTCTAAAAGATGGACATACAGGAGACAATGGACATTGGGATATTGGGGATAATGTAGTCCTGTTTAAAGAGGACTATGTTACGTGAATTAGGAGTCTTTAGATCAGGGATTGAAAACCTTTGGCACACGGAGCCGCGACCGGCTGAACCTGCAGACACTCCAGGTAAACAAAGGTAAACAAATCCCTGCAGCGTTCACCTGGGGGAGTTACAGTGCAGCACTTTGGTGCACACTATTATTACCATCCACTTAATCTGAGCTCATTGGCAGTGCATCCATAGCCATAGACTACAACTGATGCACACAAGGCAAGTGCATTCTCGCTCCCAGCACTTGCCAGTTAAGCTGGCTCTTCCACTGAGCAGATAATATGGCCTCTGGCTACAAGGAAACGTAGCCCAATAGCTTCAGTGGCAGCAGAGTTTAGTAGATTAATTACATGGATGAAAGCAGTGACTCTAGTTCTCATTCTAGCTCTGATACTGATTCCCTTTTCTATCCATCTATTTAAGTACTGTATTTCGGCATCACTGTATCATCTGGGAAACCGAAGGCCTGAATTTCAGAAGAGTTGAGAATGTGGCACTCCTACTGACTTCAGTTAGAGTCCTGGACGATCAGCACTTCTGAAAATCAGACCTGAATCTCTCTGCCTCAATATCCCTATCAGTAAAATGGGAAGAATAATACTTATCTACCTTCTCCACAGTAGGCTGAGACAACTGCTTAATTAATATTTGTAATGTGTGACTTATTCAACTACAATAATTCACCAAAATGTACACAACATTCTCCAGTGACTGGGGACATAGGAACCTCCAGTCCTCCATCTGATTTGGAAATTGTAAATTGAGACACATTTCTGAATATGGCAATTACGTATAGATTCCAGCACCAACAACAGCACAATGCTCTTTCTGCATCAGGAGGCTAGTGATGACATAAAAAGTAATTCCTTGTCCTTTTAACATAAAATTAGTGAATTATAACTGGGGATTCCCTTCAGAATAATTGTGTTGATCATCCTCAAAATCCTAAATCTGCCACTATGTATAGCAGAGTGATGACAGAACGGGAGTCATTTATGTTTGATACGAAGGAAGTAAAATAATTGTCTTGCAGCTCCGCCCAGAAATGCTAAGGCTGACTCTTTCTTTATTTACCCACAGAACAGGTACAACACAGGCATTAGCAAGTGAGATGACCCCTTGTCTCACCAACATGCCTCAACTTTGCTGTGAGAGACCAAAGTCCAGATTTTTTTTTTTAAATGAAGCACCTAAAATAAGGTTCCTACACAAGTGGATTAATTTTCAAAAGATCGGAGCCTCCCAGCAGTCTTGCTGACTTAAGTTGTCTAAACAACTCTAGAGTGGCAAGGGGAATTTAGCCCTTATGATCATTCAGCCTCAGCCTCTCAAAGGAGACTGTCAACAAGGGTGCAAATTAGTTTCAAACATGGTGGTGTTTTTCTTGATGGTGACACTTGATCATTAAAAGGTGACCTGAAACCAGCAATGCATTTCACATGATCCACATGTCTTTTCAAAATCACTGGCCATCCAACAGAGAAAAGAGAAATGATCAAACTAGGAAAGACTTAGCACTGACAAGAGTACACATTAGGAATCAAAAGATATAACTGAAACAGCTTTAGTAAATCTTGCATCATCCACTGTTTTTAAAAGTAGATATCAATATAGAACAACAGGGAAAAGGATACATGAGTGTCCTCTCTCTAGAGGAAATCACTCTGGTAGGGTAAAATTTTGCTGTTTTAAAGAGTCATATGTTTAATTTCCTTAGTTTATTAAATCTCTCTGCATATGACACCACAGGCCAGATGAATTTTTTTTTTTAAATCTGATTTTTGATTTTACCTGTGTAATGATGTGGCTGCATGTAAGTATTAATGGTTAGAAATTAAACATTTTAAAATAATAATAAATTACAACCTACTCTAAAAAGTGTAAAAAACTGTAGCTTATTTCAGCAGTCATAACTACTGAATTGATGACAAAAATATGTTTACTCCTTTACATTCCTGTTGTCCTTGCAGAACTGGAAGAGCAGAAAGAGAGTGAAATAGAATATATTACTCTTTGTGCATCGGCAACAGAATTGTCTGCTAAGTTCCATTTACATGTGTGCAAACCCACTGAAAGCCAAGACATCACTAAGAGCAACATTTGCCTTGCACAACCTTTGTTACTGGTGATAAGAAGAAAAGACCTCTTTTGGATCTCAGAACCCAGATTGAGTGTGCAAGGCTGACATTTGTAAACTGCGCACTTGTGATATGGAAATCGTTGAGATACAATAACCCTGGAACCCCACAATCCCATTTTTTCAGTCACTTTTCAGAGGTGAGCTGCATTTAACTGTGTAAATGTTTCTTTTCACTGTTGACCCAGTATTAGAACAGATAAATACTTTTTAAAACAGTCTTTCTGTATAAGACTCCCACACTGCTATCATCATTTGTCTTTATTTAATTAGGATCATTGCCATCTAGGCTTAGAAATGGCAACTATAAATTCAACACATTGCACCAAACTTCCCCCAGTTGCCTTCACTCATTGCCATTGAAGACAATGGGATTGCATTGTTATAACTGGAGTAGGAATTTGGCCCTTTATTTTAAAATATATTTTATATTTCACTTACAATAAGAAGTGCTTCTTATCTGTTAGGCTGCTCAAGTGAGTGAAATGGTTAATGTTTTCCTTCCAGTCACACAGAACAAGTATGGATCTGGTCTCAAATGAAAACACTGCTGTATATTCATTCTAACCCAGTTACTGTCAGCTGACAAATGTCACAGAAAACATGTAAGCAGCAGGTTCATTCCACTGTCTTAACATTTATTTATTTCCGATAGTAACACTCAAAGAAATACACTTCTACCTCGAAATAACGCTGTCCTCAGGAGCCAAAAAATCTTACCGTGTTATAGGTGAAACTGCGTTATATTGAACTTGCTTTGATCCACTGGAGTGCGCAGCCCTGCCCCCCCTTTACCGCATTATATCCGAATTTGTCTTATAGCAGGTCGCGTTATATCGGGGTAGAGGTGTACTTTTTTGTTAGAAACATAATTGTTTGGCAAACTATGCTCCCTTTTGAAGATACACCAACACAAATGTGGAAGAGATTTAGGAGGGGTCAGAATACCAGTACAATAGAGGCTGTGGTATGGGTAAGAAGGGAGAATTAGGCCCTCATAGTGTTGTTTTGAAAGTTCATGAGCCTTTGTATTGATTTTTCAGGAAATCGTGTATCAGATAGTGATCTCTCTTCTTTTCTACGATGGATTACATTTAAAGTCTGCAGATTATTTTCTAAAATAAATTATGTATAAACAAAAATAAATTGAAAATCTCAATTTTGAAAAAATATCATCACTTCAAGTTTTTCATGTGTGTACCACAGTTAGAAAAATCATTCCGCATTCAGCTAGCTAAAGTTGAGGACAGAACACACAACGAGTACAATAAATTCAGGATCCCTCTGAGATCCTGAGCCTGCTATGCTTTCACATGCAGAGCTCTCATGGATTTCAAGGAGATCCCTGTCCATGGAAAAACTGCAAGTTGGTAAAAGATTCCTATTATAGCTCCAAGTCTGGAATCAAGAATTTTGTAGACTTGTTTGATTACCTTCATATTGATTCATAGATTCATTCATGGAATGAACATGACACGACAGAGAAAACATCCCTTGAGAGAAAGAGATGCATTTTTTTTCCAATCACCAATATTAAAATCTAAGGAAGAAAGTGAAAAAGCTTTTAAAGATAAGAAAACTTGACAAAACAGTATTTATATACTAACTGGTGGCATGTATCCAATGAAGCTATTAAATTACAAACAATCGGAAAGTCAAACAACCAAAGGCTGAGTGTCTCCTGATATGTTGTTCCAATGCACAGAAACTTCTTTTTTTCCTCTTTTCCCCTTTCAGAAGCTATATCTGGTTAATTTTCATCTAATTAGCATTTTCAGTGTTTTCTCTAAATGGCTGGCCTTTTATCACTTGCATTCAACACCTTAACGGGAAAATATCTATTTTATAGCGTTACTTTTCAAAACAAAGATGTAGGGACAAATCCACTTTGTAAGTCATAGCACCTTTCCAATGAAACAGTCAACTGCTGAGAAGCTGATCAAAGACTAAATTACATAAAATGTCTCTGATGTCTCCATCACATCCAAAATTGCTTTTGAATTCAAGAGCTTTAGACCAGTCATTTTTCATTTAGCATTTTTTGGACTTGTAACAGTGTGGCTTGCCCTTAAGGGCAGGAGCGCCAAGAGCTAGCCAACCCTGGTTACGAAGGAGCCCCACCTAGACTGGATCATGTGGTTCCTCTGTAAGAGCAGCAGGAAGCTGCAGTGCAGGGGGGTGTGAAACTGAAACTGAGTAAAAATAATTCAGTCACATTCAGTGTCTCCATGTGAAAGGCTTCCATAGCAACTAAATTACCAGAACTGTGTTAATGCACACAGTACAAAATCAATGTCACATTAAAAAAAAAATACAGAGAAATTGTACCACCAGAGACACCTCAAAGACCTCAAAAGCAGTGCCCTTTCCTAATAGTTCTTTCAACATTTTCAGAATCAGAAATAAGGAAACCGATGTGTGAAGGGCTCAGGCAGCTAAGAGACACTTGGGACATTTTCAGACTACAGCAGCAGGAGATCTACCTATATTTTTGTTTATTATTCACTTGATTATTAAGGCTGCAAAGAGATACAAATTATAAATCATACTATTGAAAGTTTCCTTCTAGGGGGTTGAAATTCAACTTTTGAATTATATTAATCTTACAGTTTTCACAGCAAGCTTTAAAGGAAAGGAGTTCATTCACTGTAGGCAGGAACAAAGCTCTCTCCATTCATTCATCCTTCTCTGATCCTCAGCTCCTCTATCATATGTGCAGAGTCAAGCACAGCACAATTCCTCACCTTTCTTCATTTGTACAGAGCAGTTTGCAGTTCAATGGTCTGTGGTTAATTTTATACACCAGCCACGGATTTTCTGAGAGAAAACTGCAGTTCCTGCATTGTAGCATTTTACCCATGGGTTTGTGACACTGTAATGAAACAATTAAGGTTCTTTCCAGATCCTTTTTCCTGCATAAATACTTTAAACAATAATAATAGGGGCCATTCATTGTCATTTGATTTACCATTGCGATTCCCAATTTCTTGTTATCTAAGTTCCTTCCATGAGAACAGACACAGAATGCCACAAGGAAGACAATGGAAGCAGGTTAGGAAGCAGGTGATCCACAAGAGGATCTTTCTGATATTAAAGGGTTCAAAGAATTACAAGTTTGGAGAATCACTGACTTTGCTATTCTTAAAATTGATAATGAAAAGGTCTATATTACTGAACATCTTCCTTTGCGCAAACTACTCTCTATCCTGTGACTCCTTTCCACTTATCTACAAGCAGGCTCTTATATTCTCCATCATGAAAAATACTTTCCATCAAATGTTCTGAATTCTAAAAGTCCCAACCAATCTCTGTCTTCTCCTTTGTCTCAATAATTCCTGAGCCGGCTGCCTAGACTTCCCCTCTTCCAAGTCTCCCTTTCAACTTCTCTAATCTTTTTTCTGCTCTCTACTCCACCAACACTATCCTCACCAAGAGCAATTACTCCTCCTACTGAGGTGAAAAGGCCATCCTGATCTACCTGCTCACATGGTTGGTTACTCTTCGTTTCTTGCTTCCTCTCTTTTCCAGGCCCTTGTGATTGCATTCTCATAGTTCTCGTCCTTTGTTGCAGATTACTCCTTGAGAGTCCTCTTTACTGTTTCCACTATTTCAACTATCACCTCTGTGCAGAGCCTTAGCCTCTACCCTCAGACTCTTTATCATAATATAACCCCACCATCTTCCCTACCTCTTAAGTTCACAAATATAATAACATCCTCAACTCAGCACTCTCTTTTCCCCTGACTCCAAAGCTCTCACGAGTCTTGTCATTTCTTCTTGTACGACACCACCAAAATCCATCTTCACCACGCTATAATGGGGATTTGAATTGGTGGTATTTAGGTAGAAAAGATAAACAGATTGTTTCTTTCCCTTTAGAAAGTGAGGGTTTTGGTTAGGAACGTAGACAAAACAGTTAATCAACTCCTTTTTTCTTCTATCCCCCCCCATGCTGGACACAGGTGCTGGTATGTTCTAAAATAATGAGCCTGCACCTGTTCCTCTCTGGATTGGACATTTTCCCTTTTGCTTATGTGAGTCTGGAAACATCTGACACAAAACCCACTCATGCACAGAGGAATTTTGTAACCATTTATATCAAAGAATGTTATCCAAAGGGATGAGACACATCAATGGGCCAGAACGGGGCTGGGAAACTGAAGGAACTTCAACAGCAACAATGAAACAACAGCACAATCCCTTCCTCCGCCTAGTAGGTGCCACAGACCTTCACCCCACACCTGCTGCCTCTAATCCTACCTGTGGTACACACCAGTGAGATGTGCTAGCCTGGGGAGGTAGCTGCTCCTCTGGTGCTTGCTAAGTTTGGGCCTCCAACCTGGCAGGGTATGTTGCTCCTCGGCCTTCTCCTGCCATTGGACACACACAAGTCTGAGTCCAAAGTGCTCTCCACTCACCCTATCTATCCATGTTCATCACAGTTCTTTCCACAAGCTCCTGCACACCCCACCCATGGCAACACAGGCCTTCCTCCTCCCACAGAGCTCCCACACAGACATACAACACACTACAATGAACAAGGTGGTGCACACCCTCTGGCTCCTCCCAATTTTCCTGGAATCCTCCAGATTCTTGATACTCCGTCACTTGGCTGCTTGCACAAAGGTGTCACCTGTTGGCTTTTTATAACAGTTTGTATTAAGGTTATTTTAATTGTAATTAATTTGGTGCCAAAATGGGCCAAAACCCTTTCATCATGAGAGAAGTATCTTTGAATGCAGCATAGAATCTCAAATTACGTTATGGTTGAAGAGGTTTCTAAACAACATTCCTGTCAACAGAATGAGCTCCTGCAGCCCTCTTCAGTGAATGCGAATAAGGGTTGCAGAATCAGGCTGCCCAGCCCAAATGGCCACACATCTAATCAGAGATACTGTTACAAAGTTTATCTATATTATAGTTTTTCAGTCGCTGGCATTCAACAATTTATTGGGGAGGGTGAATATCAAAAACAAACAAAAAACCCAAAGCTATGGAGTGTATATATACAAGTATTTTGCCCTAGCTAATATGATGGTGCATTCCTAAATATTAACTAAGCAAGCATGAACTTCCCCAAAATGTTGATTTGGTAAACAAAACATGAGGGTGTACTTTGTGTAATGGACCTTTTCAGCCAGTAAAAGACATAAGAAAAGTGTAGTGAAGTGATGATCAGGGGACTTACTGGATTAACTCATAGTATTATGGGCTGGTGCCATGCTCCTCCCCTCCCTTTCTTCATGTTTAGTTAGTATTTGTTTTCCCCACTCTAATTGAATAAAGCAGCCCATTCCCAGCCTGTAAGGAAAGAGTGTTTCTTGTGCAGTGAGGATCCCTTTACAAAACAGGTGATGAGGGCATAAGAATGGCAATTTATGGGAAAATTGAGGAATTTAATGCAGAAAATGAGGATTGGCAGCCACATATTGAGAGACTGGGCCACTATTTGCTTATAAAAGAGATTATAGTTACAGACAAACAAAGCAATTTTCCTTTGTGTCTGTGGCAGTAAAACCTACTCCCTCTTAAGGAGTTTGTTACAACTACAGAAACAGGAGATAAACGTTTAGAAGGCCTGCAAAAGATCTTAACAGAGCGCTTCACACAAACCCAAACAACATTATTGTGGAATATTTCCAGTTTCATCCTAGAATGAGGAGGACGAGTGTCACTGTAGCTGTGTATATGACAGAGCTAAACAGACTAACAAAATATTGCTCATTCAGAAATGGCTTAGAGGATAAAATGCAGGACAGATTCGTTTCTGGTATTACTAATGAGAGATTTCAAAGACAGTTGCTAGTGGAGGGGAATTTAACTTGGCCTAAAGCAGTAAAATTAGCAACAACAATGCAAACAGCAGTGAAAAACCTACAGGATTTGCACTTAGAATGCTGGGCAAATCAAACTGACTCAACAAATAAAATGCAAAGCCATTTGCAAGAGATTCAGGGAAGGTCTATACTAGAAACTTACATAACGCTTCTGGGAGGACACTGTAAGACAACAGGAGAGAGCTCTCCAGTTGGCCTAATAACTCCACTTCTGCGAGAGGTAGTAGCTATGTTGATGGGAGAAGCTCTCTGCCAACATAGCGCTGTCTACCTGGGGAGTTGAGGTTGATATAGCTATGTTGCTCAGGGGAGTGGATTTAGACCTGGCCTCAGATGCTTTAGGGATGTTTCAGCTGTGGAGGAGCTCATTTTGCATCAGTTTGTAAATGTAAAATGGCCCTGTGTCATAAATGATTGAACACTTCGCTAGAAAATCAAAAGGTGACTATTCAACAGCACCTCCAGCCCAGGGAGGTAGACCCCAAAAAGACATAGTGGATGAGGTACACACAATGCACTGTCTAAAAAGGAAGAAAGCAGGAGGACCTTATAATAAACTAATGGTAGAATTAAACAATCATACAAATGGAAATTGATACAGGGTCTTTATTTATAACGACAAGATCATTGTTCACTCCCCTGTTATGGATGGAACTGCAGAATCAAAATAATAACATGGAATCCACGCTCTCCCTGGCACTAGAATTGCAGCAACAGATGAGCACGGTTAGCTGCAGCCTCTGCAGGTAAGCGGGAGAGTGATGCAGAGAGCTGGGGCCACAAGGAAGTTCAGGGCCAGATTCTGGAATTTAAGAGACCACCCAGTGCAGGGAGAAGCATCACCATCTGGAATTTAAGGTCCAGGGAGGCTCTAGGGATTTTGCCACCCCAAGCACGGCAGGCAGGCTGCCTCTGGCGGTTTGCCTGCGGGAGGTCCTTTGAAGCCGCGGGACCAGAGGACCCTCCACAGGCATGCCTGCTGGAGGTCCACCGAAGCCACGGGACCAGTGGATCCTCCGCAGGCAAGCTGCCGAAGGCAGGCTGCCTGCCGCCCTTGTGGCACTGGCAGAGCGCCCCCCGCGGCTTGCCATCCCAAGCACACCTTTGGCGTGCTGGGGCCTGGAGCCGCCCTTGTTAAGGTCAGCTTCTGAGAACTCGGTTCCTTGCTATGTCAGTTTCATGTCAGGAGTTGCAGCTTCCAGGCAGATTCTAGCCATGCAAGAAAACATTGATCGGCACAGCAAACCACCATCTCTCACCCATCCCTCACCACAACTGTGTGAACAAAGGCTGGTGTTTCTGCACAGCACCCAGAATGAGCCAATCCCAGATCCACTGGATCTTTGCACTTACTGGAAGGTTATGAAGGGATGAATGCCTAATAGAGCAGAGGTTGCCCTACCTTACACCTTCTTCCCCGTCAGTTCTGTAGACACAGAGAAGCTTTAGTAAACATAAAAATCTACTTACAGACAAGAGGGAAACACTTTCTGAGGAAAACACTAAAAGGCTAGCCGTAATGTACCACAATGGAGATGTCTGTCAGAGATGGTAAAAATAATGACACTTTCGTTTGTCAATTTCTAATGCTACTCAGCAATAAGCTGTTGATTTGATAGTTTGAAATTATTTAATGACATTTGAAATGAACTGAAGCATTCCTTTAGATTATAGGGAGTTTGAAAGTACCAAGCTTAATTTAAAATGGCAACAAGGACTGCAGCAAGGATGGATTATTTTGTTTAGTGCATTATTTTTATTTTTTAAATTATTCAAATATGAATTATATTGGCAGTTAAATTGACACTGTAAGAGGCTCTTACTTCTGTGAATTTCTTGTGTTACTGTTCAGCAATGTCATTTTGGTCATATAACCGAGTGCACTTTAAAAAGTGATTTAAAATGTGTTACTTTTACCATGTATTTTATATCTGCAGGATGTTTTGTTTAAATTTTAGGATTTTTTTGTAAAATCAGTATTTCCCATTGCAATCCAATTCTGAAAATTTTTATGCATTAAGAGTAAGGCTACTTAATTGTTATCAATGTCTCAAACAATTTTGATTAAAAAACCCATGAAGATGGAATTACTTTTTTTTAAATCGAAAAAAATCAGAAAATAACAAATCCTAAAATCCACAATAAAAAATAGATTTCATATGGTCCTACATATTCCTATATCAGTTAATTTACCATTTTTAAATAAATATTTGGTATTTTTGTGCTGCAAAATACAGTTGGGCTATTGCTGTTAAATTATCTGTAGCATGCTTAATTAAGGGACAACTTTTGGCAAGTAGACTGAGGAGACCTAGATAATATTCCAAGTTATGTTGCTGATTTGTAGTCTGATCTTGATCATCTCTATTACCTCGCTGGACCTCTGGACAATAACGTTCACACAACTTTAAGTACGCTAAAATCTACAGATACAGATACAAAGCACTATTGGTGCATGTTGTTGTTAATAAGTTAGACAGCTGCAGCAGCACAGCAGCCAGCAAACACAGCTGTAAACAGGGGAGTTTCAGTGGGAGTTTACAGGGGGAGGTTGCGGGGGAGACTTAGGGTATGTCTACACTACAGGATTATTCTGATTTTACATAAACTGGTTTTGTAAAACAGATTGTATAAAGTCGAGTGCACGCGGCCACACTAAATTGCCCACGCTGCAGAGGAGGCCGTAGAACTTCAGGGCCTCTGAATCTGCCTGAGGAAATTCTCTTCCGCAGCTCAAATATGTCATCAGCTAAACCCTGAGCATGGGGCAAGAACTCACCAGCCAGCACCAGGAAAACTCTCTATGTAACTCAGATCCATACCATCTAATACCATCCAGACCACTGGCATACTTACCTGCTGATAATCAAAGTCTAATTGCTAAATTAATTGTCAAATTAGGCGATTCCATCAACATTCCTCCATAAATGTTCAAGCTTAGTCTTAGCCAGATATGTTTTTGCCCCCACTACTCCCTTGGAAGGCTGTTCCAGAGCTTCACTCCTCTAATGGTTAGAAACTTCATCTAATTTCAAGTCTAAACTTCTAGTGTTCAGTGTAATATCTGTTTTTTGTGTCCACATTGTACTAAGCTTAAATAATCCTCTCCTCCCGATATTAATCCCTCTGATATATTTATAAAACAATCATCCCCCCTCAACCTTCTTATTGGTGTACTAAACAAAGCAAGCTCTTGAGTTCCTTTATAAGACAGGTTTTCCTTCTTGATCTCTAGTAGCCGTCTCTGAACTGTTCGTTTGAATTATCCTCTAACATGGGAGACCAGACGCACCCGTATTCCAGATGAGGTCTCCCAGTGCCTTATATAACGTGTACACACCTGCTTATCTTTGCTGGAATACCTCGCCTCATCCATCTTAAACTGCATGTTTTTATATGGCCTGTCACATTGGCAGCTCATATCATCTCTGTTGATCACTAATACTCTGAGTCCTTCTCTCTCTGTTACTTCCAACTGATTGTTCTCCAATTTATAACTAAATTCTTGTTATTAATCCTAATGCGTGACTTTGCACTTCACTTATTAAATTTCATCCTATTACTTTACTCCAGTTTGACACGGTCATCCGATCTTCCTGGGATATCTCTGGTCTTTCTCTTGTTAGCAATACCCAACTTTTGTGTATCCGCAGACTTTATTAGCACATTCCCCTTTTGGCAAGGTCAGTATAAAAAGGTTAATAAGATTGGTCCCCAAAACTGATCGCTGAGGACTCACTAGTAACTCCTGTCAATGCCTGACAGTTTACCTTTCAGTACGCCGTTTGTAGTCTCCCCTTTAACAGTTCCTTATCCACCTTTCAATTTTAACTTTGACTTGAGTATTCCAGCCTCTCGCCTTTAGATCCACAATTACTTCAGCCAATCCATCTCCTTAATTGCTAATTCTTAAAGTTAGCCTTTTTGAAATCAAAAACCTAGTCAGATCTGTTTTGTTATTCCTTCCATCTGTTTTGAAGAATTAGCTCATGATCACTTGAACCAAGGTTGTCCCCTCAACCATTCTTCTATGAGGGTCCTCACTACTCATCAAACCAAATCTAAAATGGCATCCCCTCTTGTTTGGTCGTTCAACTACTTGGTGAAGAATCCATCAGCTTTCACATCCAGAAAATCTGAAGCCTTTATTGTTACTGCACTTGTCTCCAGTCTGATATTGGAAGTTAAAGTCCCTCATGATACACATTCATTAGTGTTTACTCATTAAAAACATTAAAGAGGTCTCATCCATATCCAATCAGATCCCAGTGGTCTGTAGCACACCCCAAGCACTATCTTAGGGAGGCTCTAGTACCTTTCTTTCCAATATGATTTTGCCCAGACAGACTCTTCTTATCCATTCCATCACTTCTTTTTCTTTACATAACCTCTCATGATAACAAGCTATCCACCTTGCGTGATGTCTCCAAACAGCCATAGCCTTCAAGCCTTGTGCTCCAGTGCCATGACTACCTATTTCCTCACTGTTCTGTTACCTATAACATCAGGTTTCACTTTCTACCAGTAGGTCGTAGTTCCCATCTTTGTTACCTGGGCTCCTTGCATAGTGTACAGACATCTTAATTTTTGCCGTTTGGCTTCACTGACATTCTTACTGGTTAGGCACAGACATTCTACTGCCAGTATCCCATGAGACTGGTATCTCATTACATTTTCTCCTTTGTCCATTTTCTGCCACAGCTGTATCCTTTCTCACTGTTTTCTTCCTTTCATGTTAATTCCGGCGTGGGAGATACTGACACTCCACCCATTCTTCTCCAAATTGTCCTGTCACAAGCATACTATATCAGATTAGAGGCGAGCCCCATCCTGAGTTCATTCTCCTCTACTCACGGTAAGTTCCATCCGAGGAGAACAGTCTTGCTGTCCGAAGCTTACCCAGTGGACGACCTGCGCAAAGCGCCTCTCTATAAGCACCGCACACCAGAAGCCCTGAATGAGGTCGCAGTCATGAATCGCCGTGATTTGTCAACGATGTGTTTGTTGCCTATTCGTCTAGAACGCAGGTAGACACGGTGATTATCAGCCTGAGCCACGGTTCCGTTAGACCTGTCCTCAGCCGAGCTTAAGGATTCTGCCTTGTGGATGTCCTCCGTGAGAATCTAGCGTATTCATCGGTTACCCACGAATGAAGGAGCATCAACGGCATTCTTTCCCACTCCCATTCAGGATCCTTTTACCTCAGGTCCACATTCTTCTAACTTAGCACGGCAACAGCCACTCTTCTGTTCTCCGGAATCAGCTCTAAGTACACGCCTGTCAGCCTATCCGTCAAGGGAACCTATTCATGTGAGACTCACTTTCCTCACGGTGACAGTGTGATCTCGTGCTCTACCCTTGCTCCCACTAGGCGCAAGCCCTCTCCGATTCCTATCACCCTCTGCAATCCCCAAACTAACCTAATCTGTATCCTTCGGCTCATATTCGTGTTGTCCTCATTGACTCTTCCCCTCTCCTGTAAGGACTATGCTGCCTTCCCTTTTCCTTCTCTCTCACCTTCAACAACCACCTGCTGTTGCCCTTCTCTTTCCGAACTCCGCAAACCTGTTCCGCTAAGCTCTATCCTATTCACGTGTCCCGTCTATTCTTCTGCCTGGTTTTTTAAGTCACTGACTTCCACCGTCCATTTCCTCACCAGCATGTCCCCCTCCAGAGTGTTCTTTGGCTCGTTCCATACTAAATCTGAGCTTCCCTTCAGTCCTTCGCCTGTACTGTACCTCATCATCTGCTCAACCACCGTCTTAAACATCAATCGAGTTCACTTACATCCAGTCCTCGGATCTTTTCCGCTGCAGGGAGGCGAGAACTTTCCAGGCCGTCGCCATCGTGCCGAGATCCTTCAGCTCAAATATGGTCTCAGCTAAACCCTAGAGCATGTGGGCAAACTCACACCACACCAGGAAAATTCTTCTAGTAACTGTCCATACCATCTAATACATCCGCCACTGGCATACTTATGCTTGAATCAAAGTCCATTGCTATTAATTGTCAAATTAGGCTTCCATCATCCATTCTCCTCCTAAATTTGTTCAACTTAGCTCTTAGCCAGATATGTCTTTTGCCCACTACTTCCGCTTGAGCCTGTGTCCGAGCCTTCACTCTCTCAAATGTTAGAACCTTCATTAATTTCACAGTCTAACTTCTAGTGTTGCGTGTATTATCTGTTTTTCTTGTGTCCACATTGTACTAGGCTAATAATTCTTCCTCATTTTCCTGATAGGGTGATATTACTCCTCTTGTTAATTCAAGACATGCATCCCTCACCTCTTGTTGGTTAGGTAACACGCAGTCTTCTTCAAGCAGTTTCCTTCTTAAGAGAGTTTTCATAATTAGCCGTATACTCTGACTGTGTTCGTTTGATTCTTCTTTCGTAACATGGGAGCATGAACCCGTCTTCAGTTGAGGTACCCGTGCCTATTTACGTGTCACAGGTCTGTCTCTTGCTGGGATACCTCGCCGTCGATCAGCTCTTAATAAATGCATTGGCTCTTTTATGGCCATGTCACATTGGGAGCATATGTCATCTTGTGATACAATAACTCTGAGTCTTCTCCTCTCCGCTGTTACTTCCAAATGTAGTGTTCTCAAATTTATAATAAATGTCTTGTTATTATACCAATGCTGCCTCTCTCGCCTCTCACTTTATAATTTTCCTCCTATTACTTACTTCCAGTTTCCGTATTAGATTTCTGGGATATCTTGGTTCTTTCTCTGTGTTAGCATCCTCCTCATTTGTTTGTTCAATCCGACAGTTATCTTAGCAATTCCGCGTTTTTGCCAGGTCAGTAATAAAAAGGGTTATATAAGATTGGTTCCAAAACTGATCGTGAGGACTAGTAACTCTCGCTTCCAACTGCAGAGTCTCCCTTTCATGACGCCGTGATGTTCTCTTTACAGTTCTTATCCACCTTTCAGATTGTTTCACTTTGATTGAGATTCCGGTCTCCTTTAGATCCCAGTCTATATCAATCCACTTCGCAACTTTCTCTATTCTTTAAGTTGCCTTTTGATATCAAAACCCTAGTCAGATCTGTTTTGTTTTCTGTCCAGTCTCGTTCTGACTGGATTAGTGTATGATCCTTGTAACCAAGTTGTCCTTCAACTTTTCTTCTATGAGGCTCCCACTACTCTCAAGCAAACTATAGTTGCATCCCCTTTGTTGGTCTTCCGGCTATAACTACTTGGTGAAGACAGTTCCATCAGCTTTTCACATCAGAAAATCTGATGGGACCTATTATTTATGCACTTGTTCCAGGTTCTTCGATATTGGACAGTTAAGAGTCCCTCTGATTACAGCAATTCCTTAGTGTTTACTTCATTAAAACATTAAAGGGTCTCTTCTATTCATCGATCCAAGTTGGTCTGTAGCACACACCAAGCACTATCTTTTTTTTTTTGGGGAGGGCTTCTTAGTACTTTCTTTCCAATGATTTTTGCCCAGACGACTCTGGTCTACATCCTCCTTTTCTTCGGTACCTATCTGATATGATGACAATGCTATCACACTCCTGATCGTTCCCAGACAGGCATAGCCTTCATACGCCTGTTCAATATACTATGTCATTCGGTGTTCATATACACTGTCAACAGGGATTCACGTCACTCTCGTGCTGATGAGGTATACCTGCCCCGCTCAGCGCTATCTGAGAGTCGAGAACTTGAGAACTCGGGCGACGCTCTTGCAGTCGCTGCTGCTCCAGATTGGTTCTTACTCTGTTCTGCTCTCCTGTCTGAGGTAGGGAGGTTCAGATGTGTGTTCCTTTAACCTGGTTCCATCTTTTCCTGAGATATCGTTTGTTTAATACAGGTAATGTTATGATCCCTTTATACCACATTGTATCTTGGCTTCACAATGTCGTATGATACACTATGACTCGTGGGTCAGGTGACCGCTTGCATTGCCGAATGATGAGTCCCCGGCAATTAGTGGGACCTCTCGGTGCCCCCTTCCCCGGCAGCACTCGTGCTAGCGCGGTTAAGGGTGTGGCGATTAACCGTCCAGTGATCCTCTCTGGGCCCGAACTCTCGATTGGTGATGTTATCCGCCGACTCAGTCCAGAGGAGGATGTCAATGGGCGGAGTCGGCTACCGCTCATAGGCAGTGAGAGTCTGGCTCCAGTGCTGTACACGGCGCTCAGAGGAGCGTGGTCAGTGGGATCAGATAGGTTATTCAGCTGGCCTTAGCGTCCTGTTCGCAATAGGATTAGTCAGAAGTGCAGTGAGATGAGCTTCCTCCCTAATAGGCAAAGGGCACATCTCCTGCGACTTGATTCACATGCGCGCGACGCTGTCTTAAAGGCTGTGTACGGTTTTTCGCTAGGTAATCTGCCGGCATCTTCTATCGGTTGGAGCCAGTGAGGGAGCAAGTCGCAGTGCGTCCACTCAGAGCATAACGATCTCCCACTCCCATAATCTGTACTGTTGGCCACCTGGCTAGCTTATGCTCGCTATCTCATCACTACGCTGAGGCTCGTTGAGCGATCGAACAAGGTCGTCTCGCTTGTAGCTTAGATGCTCAGTGAGGTTCTGTGAGACGTAAAATGTTGTCTCATTTGGCCATTGGCGAGACTCTATGGTGAAATTCTGGTCTCCCTGTTCAATAAGATCTTATTCACTGTGTGTCGATCATCGGGTTTAATCTCACTGCACTGATATCTGCCTATATCATTATGCGTAGCTCTCTTATGCTCATCTTAGTACACCAGCCGTTCCAGAAGATTTTAGTTCATGTCTTTCTTAGTCATTTTCTATCTCTTTCCCATAGATACCTGTCATCTGCTTCGCTAACTGGACATACTAGCTGTCCTATCCTCGCTGACCTCCACACTGCCCTGCATGGTGTCTCTAACCTCCCTAACAGGTCTCCCTGCCTCTTCACTCACAACACTGCTGCCCTCACATTGTCAACCGCGAAACTGTTCCTCTTAGCTTGTATCGAACTTCCCATACACTACTGTAGTCAGCCATCCACCCACTCATACCAGCAGCTTCCCAGTCGAAAAGACAAAAAAAAAGGGGAGACCGAACCGTTTTCTTGACTAGATAGCGTAGCTGACTGCCTCTCTGCCCTCACTTTAAAAGTAAGAGAAGAAAGTGCCACTTCAGGCAGAGAAATCAGTTACAGGATGGGGAATTCCCACTGAAAATGCTCATTCAACTTCCAAAATCAGTATTATTACGGTAAGAGGCTCTAAAATCTGATGGAATATACCCTCCAGGCAGCTATTGAGAGAATTGGCAAGTCTCAGACACATTACAAAATACTTCAGAGATAGAACATATACTAAACTCTGAAAACAATCTTACACACAGCAAACTGAGACAAAGGAGGGTAGGAAATGACACAACATATCTATAGAACATTTTTACTGTAATGCCAGAGTGAAGCTGAATACTAGAGATTTAGACATTGAAGAGTCATCTGAATTTGGTCTGGAACCTTCTAGCACTCGAGGATAAGGAACATGAATCTATCCATTAAAACTTGAGGCAGCACATCAGAAACGGCTCTTTATTTGGGTTGAGGTATAATCTTTTTGTGATCTCCATGCTGAACTTTCTCTGCGTACTGCTGCATATCTGCCCTCATGTACCCATTTTGCCTTACGATCTTTATCCTGTATATTATCTTCGAACACCAGCACTGTCT
>NC_133770.1:134327501-134388787 GCF_003597395.2 Chelonoidis abingdonii
TGGGGCACGGGTCACTTGCTGGAGGATTCTCTGCAGCTTGAGGTCTTCAAACCACAATTTCAGGACTTCAATAACTCAGACATAGGTTAGGGGTTTGTTACAGGAGTGGGTGGGTGAGATTTTGTGGCCTGCATTGTGCAGGAGGTCAGACTAGATGATCATAATGGTCCCTTCTGACCTTAAAGTCTATGAGAAGACTAGACTGTAACATTAAAATACCAGCTGTATGACAACCCTAGGTATGTGTTTTGAAATGCCTGGTGAAGAGCAGTGCTGACAGCCCAAAGTGAATAGCATTTATTATTTGAATTGTGTCACTGCCCAAAGGTCCCAGTTAGGACTGGGTCCCATTGTACTGGCACTATACAAACATAGGAAGATACGGTCCCAGTCCTGAGGAGCTTAAAATCAAATACATGCGTACAAATGAGTGATAGAATGTCAGAGCTGAAGCTTTCAGATACAGTGGAATCTGCTTAATGTGAACTTGGATATAATCAAACTCCAGTTATACACTTCTACCCCAATATAACACAGTCCTCGGGGGCCAAAAAATCTCACCGCCCTGTGGGTGAGACCGCGTTATATCGTCTGCCAGAGTCCCAGTGGGGATTTAAAGGGCCCGGTGCTCCAGCTGCTGTGGGGAGCCTCAGTTCCTTTAAATCACCACCAGAGCTCTGGCAGTGGGGCTCGGATGGTGATTTACAGGGCCCGGGGCTCCACACGAATTCGGATATAAAGCAGTAAAGCAGCGGGCCTCGGGTGGAGCTTTAAAGGGGCTCCTTGCTGCTTTACCACATTATATCTGAATTTGTGTTATATCGGGTTGCACTCTATCGGGGTAGAGGTGTAATTAAACAGACTCAAGTTCCAAATAGTTTCAGTGCACTGCAATGTGCAAACCACAATTCAAGTTAGAGTGAATCTCTGTTAAAATAATAATATAGTGATTTTTTTCCAAGAAAAGTGACTTCACAGTATCTTAGTCAGAGCTCAGACTTCTGGAAAACAAGACTGAACAGATTCATGCAGGTATGCAGATTACAAATAATAATGAAAGGACTAATCCTGAAAATTGCAGCTGCTTATAAAGCTCATTGCCTAACAATGCAGAAAGCATCACACCCACTACTGCCTCCAGTATGCACTGCTGGGGGGGAAATAATATGTTGTCTGGCAGAATCATAGAGGATAATTTGAAGGAGAAAAAAACAGAGTATATATAGCTTGAGGTTATGAATAAAGCGTCTGGTCATATGCAGCAGACTCCCATAATTGTACAGCTGAAGTAATAATGCACAAACAAAAAGCCATTAAAAATGTTCAGTGTTTAACATCTGAGCCAGTTTTCATGTGAGTCAGTATGTTCCACAAGCTGGCTGATCCACTTTGTTAGTTTAAATGCTGCAAAAATATTTAAACAATAGAGTGCATCCACTTCATTTAAAAGACAGGAGGTCAAATTCACCATTGGTGTAACTCCACTGACTTGAGTGGACTTACACCAGAAATGCATTTGGTCCAGGGTCCAATTTTGGAAGGGGAGGGGATGAATTTTGCTTTTTGAGAATGCATCAGTGAGTCTTTAAATATTTTATAGTAATCTTTCTCCAAACATGCTGGAACCCTCTTTGATGGCAAAATAAAGAACGTGTAACTTTACAACATATAATGCCTTCAAATACAAATTCAGGATGAAAAGTGACTGTGAAATCCTCAACAAACATCACAACCAGCACAAACTCTCCACATATGCAATGAGAGCGATAAAGTCTTTGAAATCCAACCACCAGATAGTGATCAAACCAGCAGACAAAGGGCCACCATTGTGGTCCTCAATTATGATGACTGTGTCAACGAGGCCATGTAGTGAACTTTTCAACACCACCTACTATAGAGAACTCAAAGAAGGTCCCACACCACAGTTCTCCCAGGAATTAAAAGATATTATCAAATGTTTTCCCAAACAACTCCAAAAGAAACTCTACAACTCATTCTCCACAACCCACCTGAGGGACTTCTACATGCTTCTCAAGATACACAGACAAGAGAACCCAGACAGACCCATCCTATCTGGTCACAGCACTCTTACTGAAGGACTATCAGGATTTACAGAAACTATTCTCAAACCACACACCACATAAAGGGCCAGATTCCTCCAGGACAAAAACAACTTCTTCCAAAACTATGCAACATTAACAACCTGCCTCAGAACACCTTCCTTGCCACCATGTATGTCACCCTACACACCAAAATCCCTCAACATGATGACATCACTACCTGCCTCAAATATCTACAAGACAAAGGACAACACTCAGATATTGACCCCAAGCCCATTGCCAAACTCATCTATTTCATCCTCACCTATAACACTTTTACATTTAACAACAAACACATTTCCCAAACCATGGGAACAGTCATAGGTACCAGGAAGGCTCCCCAACATGCCAACATCTTCATTGGCTACCTTGAGGAGGAATTTCTGGACAAATGCACCACGAAACCAATAATATACCTGAGATATGTCAATGATATTTTCAGCCCCTGGACAGATGACCTAATCTCCCATATAGATTTCCATTACAAGTTCAGCAATCATCACATCAAACTCTCTCCAGAAGACTCTCACACCAGCATCAACTTCCCAGATACCACAATCAGCTTCAACAATCAGACTCTGCAGACAATTATATACAAGAAATCCACAGATCACCACATTTTCCTTCACAGATCCAATAACCCCCCAAACACACCAAGAAATCTGTTAGCTACAGCCAGGCACTCAGATACCACAGAATATGATCTGGAGAAAAGACTGGGATACACACGTTAACCCACTTTAAACTGCCTTCACCAAACAAGAAGTAGACTGCATCTTGGAATGAGCAACCCATATGCCCCAAGAGAACCTGATTCAATGTGGGGAGAGAAAAAAACAACTCCAACCATATATCCTTAGTTGTCACCTCCGACATCACACTGGAAATCTACAGGGTATCTTTAAACAATTAAAACCCATGCTGTATGGTGACCTCATCCTAATAGAAATCTTTCCTTGCCATCCTCTTCTGGCCTTCCTTGCTAAGATCACTGTCAGAAACAAGCTCCCCACAGACTACAATCTACTCAAAACTCAAAGCAGCATCAAACAACAGACACAAAACCTGCAGACATATCTACTGCTATGAAGTTCAGTCATCTCCCTTCACACACAATATGCCTTTCAAGATCCATGATACGACACTAAGCATCCCTGTATAAGAAATTATGGATACTCATTGATATTATGCTTTCCAGTCTGTTACCCGAACAAAAGGAGACAAAGGCTTTCTCTCCAGCAGGAGAGAGGGCAGCTATTTACCTATCTCTTAACAGGAGTTTTGACATCAAAGTTGGGGAAAGTTTGAGCTTTTGGCAGCCAGGTAGATATGCAGCAATTTATGCAGCCATGTAATCACATTGTAACTGAGGTCCTCTTTATAAAGGACATGTTTTCTTGTGTTTCTGTTGGCATTAGTTCTCATTATCCTTGAAAATTCATTCAACAAAGCTTATGATATAAATGGCAACTCACAACTGAGTAGTACAATCAATTCTATTTAAACCTAATTGCAGTAAATTGCCCAACTGAAAGCATGTCTTATTGGGAATGGGAATGCCTTTAAGTACATTAGTGACATAAACTGAAACAAACAAACAAAAAAGTACTGAAACTGCAGATTTGGTTTACTAAGGCAGGATGGGAAGAGATGTCTTTTGCTCAAGCACTTCTAGAATTCTGGCATTTCTAAAAGCTCACAGTAATTATGTAGGAAGGAAAGAAATGTCTGTGACTCAGCAGATTTAATCCACGAGGCAATACGCTCTCCAAAACCACCAGAAGTATTAAAAATGGCTGAGGGAATCAGGTTGTAGAGGAGAGTGATAGAAATGTCTATCAAAGCTGTATGGAAATCCTAACTAAATATTATGGAGAACATTTCCTTAAGAAAATATAGGTAAACTTCTGAAAAAAAATCACTCTGCTCTTAGAACTTAGTGCTTTAAGAAAGGAAGATGAATTTGATACTACATGATAGACAGAAAACAAATGTGTTTATCCCAAAGTATAGCATTGTTACAGCTAAATCTGACTGCCTGTCCCATACAGACACGGGCCCTGACCATCCCCCAGGTTCCAGAAAAGTGCACAAGCTGCAAGAATGCACAGAGAACTGGACAATTATCCACTTGCAGTGCATTTCCCATTCCTTTCCTCCTTGCACATTTTAATATGTCCAGCTGGACAATGGTTCTCAAGTTCTGTATCCTCACAACCCAGTTCTATCAAAACAAATGAGCTTGTCTCCCACCTTCCATTGTGCTAGAGGCAATATTCATATATACCAACTATTAATGAAATGCTGGAAAAGATACAGGAACAGATTAAATTATTCCAAGACAAAAACTGTGTTAATATGGAGATGATGAAATCTGATGATGATGGAATCTCCCATTGCTTTAATGGATGAGTGTTCAGCAAGTACTGATGGCAGTTTGGGGTTTATTGATTTTTATGGCTTCTCACAGTCATCAGCAAACAGGAGCTCTCTTAACAGCCATTCAGTTACCTTAGTGTGGAGCCTGAGTTGCTGTATATTGAACAGATCCCTATGCAATCTAAACCAGAAGAGTACACATCTATCAAAGTCCTGGAACGCGAACAAGTGCATGAATTAAAAGCCAACAGCAAAGAAGGCTCGTGCCATTACACATCCTCGTTTGGTGCTATTGGTGACAGTGAAGGCCTTTGGTAAGTCACCACATTCCATCATCCTGGCCATCATGCCATTGTGAAATGAGCAGATGACAGCAATCATCTTCTCTAGGCAGCCAAATTTATGAGTTTCCATGGGCTTTGGTGATTCACCATCCCAAAAGCCTTGATCAAGTCAACAAAAACCACATACAGGTCCTTGTTCTATTCACAAGCCTTGTCTTATATTTGTCAAAAATCAAGTCCAAGGTGCCATGGCCAGAATGAAACCCACACTGTGACTCTGGATACACTGAGTCCACTAGGTGAGAAATGAGCCGGTTGATGACAACCCGTGAAAGGAGCTTCCCTGCTATAGACAGCAGTGATATTCCACAATGGTTGTCCCAGCTAGATTTGCTTCCCTTCCTTTTGTATAGATGAACTATGAAAGCATCCTTATATTCCTGGGGCATGATAACCTGTTCCCATATAGTCTTGGAAAGGCAGGTGAGTTTCCTGGCCAGGTGGGCACCTCCACATTTGTATACTTCAGGTGGAATGCCATCAGGCCTGGAGACTTGCCCATGGACAGCTGCTTGATGGCCTTAGTAACCTTATTTAAAGAAAGGTCTACACACAGCTCCTCTAGGATAGGACACTGAAGTAGCAAATTGATGGCTTTGTCAGACATAGTGACAGTTCAGGAAACTACCAAAGTGCCCTGCCCAATGAGAAAGAATATCACCTTTGTTTGTGTGCAGCCAGTTACTATCTGCTATGAGGACAAGATCTGTACCACTGGATTTTGTGCCATAAACAGCATGGAGACCTTCACAGAAGGTCATGTCATGCTTTTCAATTGCTTCCTGCAGTTCTGAAGCTTTCTGCCCCCACCAGTGGTACTTCATTAGCCTTAACTGGGTTTGTAGTATATGTTTAGCCTGATGGTACCTGGCCTTCTTCATTGCAGATTTTTTGTCCAGGATCTAGGACTAGGACATGGTCTCCAGTAGCTGGTCTATCTCAGGATCATTCTCATTGAACCAGTTTTGGTGTTTCTGCCTTACAAAGCCAAGAATCGTGGATGCCATATTATTTGTGACATCTCTGAGCTTCTGACAAGTGGCCTCAATGTCTGCGGATTTCTCTGGCACCTCAGCTAATGTAGTCTCCAGTGTCTGTTCCATCTTTGCTTGTTTGCGGGGGTCTTTTTCCATCTCCACCACATTGATCTTCTTTAGTGGTCTGACACCAGCATATGACACCTCTCAAAGAGTGGGTGACATGTACATTCTTACAGACTCTAGACCATACAATTACATAGTCCAGCATATGCCACTGTTATGACCTGAGATGCATTCATGTTGTCTTATATTTGTTGTCCTGTTGAAAGACTGTGTTGGTAGTAGCGAGACTGAACTCAATACACTTTGCAGAGTAGTAGTTGTCCATTGGTGTTTGACCTTCCAGTGCCATGATGGCCTAACATCCTGCTCCAGATGTCAGAGTCAACTCTAAGGACAATGAGTTTGTCCTGAAGGGGAACACCTCTAATGACTCTGATAAGATCTTCATGCAACACCCCCTTTACCTCATCTGCATGAGTCATTGCTGGCATGTAGACATTGTTAATGGTGGCGTACTCTGGAAAAGTTTATGCGGAGAACCGTACATTGGATTGACCATACATTATTGGATTATTGATTTCTAACCAATTTTCCAGTTTAACAAGATCATTTTGAATTGTAATGTTGTCCTCCAAAGTGCTCACAATCCCTCCCAGCTTGGTGTCATCCACAAATTTTATAAGCATACTCTTCACTCCATTATATAAGTTGTTAATGAAAACATTGAATCAGACTGGGTCTCTCCTGGGCCCAAGGGACAGTACTTGATATGTCCTCCTCGTTTGACAGTGCACCATTGATAACTACTCTCTAATGAGGGTCTTTCAATCAGTTAGGCATATATCTTATAGTAATTTCATCCAGGCCATATTTCACTAGTTTGCTCATGAGAATGTAATAACCACAGTCTCATATGACAAAGTGAACATAGAACTTGTAATTATTATAATGAAGCACATTTTCCCTCCCATGATTTTGTCCTTTCTCGTTGCCCTTCTCCATACCCTGAAATCCCTCAGGGGAATCTGATTCAGGGTCAGTGATTCTTGGGTGACAGCCTCAGATTTAGAGAGCTGCACACCATCTGCATTTCCAGGTGGTCAACCTCTTATAAGGATTTGTGGGACTAGATGCTAGGTCTGCGGAGCTTGGTACTGCTGAGGTTCCCGCATCATCACCAGGAGGCCATGCAGAGAGCTACATCCAAGGAGCACTCTGGTGATTAGGCACCCCACAGGAAATACTGCCTAAAGGGTCCAGAACCCTGTGGCCTTCTGATTTAACCCTGGAGGGTGCCCCAGGAAGTCCTCTGGGCAGCTGTACAAACTTCTGGCTTGCTGTGACTCCAGATCTCACCTTGCTCTCCGATCTCCATCTCTGACCCTCGTCTGACTCTGGCGCTGATTCTTTCCTCCTGATTCCAGCCTGGTACTACCTTTGGTCTCTGACCCTGGCTCTTGCCTATTGATCCTGGCTATAGTGATTACTGTGATCCTTGCCTGCTGACTACTGCCTTCTGGCTGTCCTAGACTTGTGGACACCAGCCAAGCTGTGACTGATAAGCCAGACTGCCTACGCCCTGATCCCTTACATCTCTGAACCTTCATCCCAGATGCAACAATTCTGATGAAATCGTGAGTTAAATCTCTCCCAATGTGGGTTTTCTGCAGAACAGTGTTGGACCTCGCCTTTTCATAGAATCATAGAATATCAGGGTTGGAAGGGACCTCAGGAGATCATCTAGTCCAATCCCCTGCTCAAAGCAGGACCAACACCAACTAAATCATCCCAGCCAGGACTTTGTCAAGTCTAACCTTAAAAACCTCTAAGGAAAGAGATTCCACCACCTCCTTAGGTAACCCATTTGAGTGCTTCACCACCCTGCTAGTGAAAAAGTTGTTCTTAATATCCAACCTAAACCTCCCCCATTGCAACTTGAGACTACTACTCCTTGTTCTGTCTCCTTGTTTTGTTATATTTAATATCTGGGACATATGGGGAGAGGAGTTGTGGGGGAAGGTAAGAAGTTCAGGCCACCATGTTGGTTGTGGCCAGTAGGCTGGGCATTTCTGAGAGTAGTAGTCAATCAGAGCAGAGGAATTTGTATGACTACTCTGTTTTCTGATAAATTGAGCACACAATGAATGTTCAAATATTTGTTCTCCAAGTGGCTGATAGAAACCTTCAAGCTTGTCTCTCTCACCAACAGAAGTTGGTCCAAAGATATTACCACACCCTCCTTGTCTCTCTAATATCCTGGAACCAAAGTGACTACAACAACACTGCACACAGCAACCTTCAAGTCAGTCAGAATGCAAAAGTGTTTACAACAAAGAAATACCATAAATTGTGGGTCAGTACCTAACTATCACCACTGCACTCTGAGTAGCTGAATGTTTCACTTCAGTATAATATTCATTCAGCTGAAGGTGTGAGATTAATGATGCACAGGTTCCTTCCCTTTTCACATAGTGTAAGCTAGGTTACTTGTCATAGCCTTTGTGTTGTGTGGGTGAAAATCTATCTGCTTTTGGCCAGAAAGCCTTGTGCATCTTACAGACATGAAAGCAATCTCAGTATGCATAGGCAGGAGTTTGCAAAGGTAGTGTAGGAGGGAAAAAATCTTGATTCATGGGCAATATCCTGAATACTCCAATGAAGCACAGATATTAGGGAAACTGAAAGAAACAAAAAACAGTATTGAAATGGAAGACACAAGGCAAGAGGGAGAGTGACTGGTTATTATGCTTGGAATACAAGTGCCTTGTTCTTGTTTACTGCTTTCTTCACATGCCTCAAATTGGATTGGGAAGGATGCACACTGCTATTCATCACTTACCAACAATTTCCCAAATATTGTAGAGTATCTGTAAATCAGAAAAGTGGCATGAAATTCCAAAGACAGCTGGTTGCTTCAAAGATTCACTGGATAAACCACGATTTTATTTATTATTACTATTTTTTCATAGAGGTATAATCTCTGGGATTAAGTTGATTTGATACATTCTTGGGTGCAATTCTTTAATTTACAAGCTGCAAGTTAAAGCATCCAGTCCATCATTCAAGATTTATCAATATTAACAAAAGAGTATGTAAATATTAACATAAGAGTAAGCGAAAGCAAAAGAGGAAAACTGGACTCAACATGAGTTTTTCTTTATGGATCCAATAGCCTATCAGATGACACCTTTAGAGGTGTAAAATTCCTCCCTTTTGCCAGCAGCAGTTGGCTGTATAGGGCAAAATGACAAGTCCCTTTTGCAGACATGTCACATCTGTCTAGTGAGGTATAGGTTGTCAGCAAAAGTAACCTCCTGCCTCTCCCCAAAAAAACATTTTCAGAGAAACCTGTATAATCAACCCAGTTTAGCCACCCACTTAATGCAGCTAACTGCACATTATGAACTCAGTAGGGAGGTATGGTCTATTTCTTTTGGCACCTTCTCCCATTCTACATTAGTCTTTTGTTTTTTCTGTCAAGCAGATTGTGCCAGCAGCCTTCCCAGTACTGCTTTGCTCAGCTCTGACTCCTGTTGTTGTGACAGAGCTTTAAAGAATAGAGAGAGGGGGAAAGTTAGAATGGCAGCATAAGCTCTGTTCCCCTCAGGAATGTACTGTATGGAAACTGTCATTGCACAAACATGTTCACTTGCACCAAGATCACCAAAGGGAGCCCCTCTGTTCACTTTCAATTTATTTCTACAGGCACAGTGCTTCTGATGTGTGGTCCACTTTCTTACAGCAGAAAATTGTATATGGATGCCAAAACTGTCCCCTTGGTATCAACAAAGGGAAAGAAAAGTTGCAGCCCTGGTAAGAATTGCATTCAAATCACAGCAAGCGTTCCCACCAGCCTCCACAAAAACAAACAAGAAAAAAAAGAGACTGGAACTCATTCAGCCCCAGCTTCAGTTTCACAATACCTATAATTGCTCCCAATGGACTAATGAGAAAGCCAGCTCTCACTCTCATAGGAAATGCTACCAGCCACTCGGAAATAAAAGACACTTGGTGTTGTACAGCAGATGAAGCTAGCTCCTAAAAACACAGGTTGTGTGTGTGTGTGGGGGGGGCTATTATGAACGTAAAGCTTTCAATTAATCCATCATATGACAGGAAGAAGGTTGATCAACTTTGTCTTTCTTTTGTGGCTTTGACTATTTTAAACTGAACTGGTGCACACAGGATGGCTATATTTATAAGTCTAACAAAATATGGTGAAATCACTCAAAACAAATGGCCAACGTGGGAAAAATCAATTATTGCTTGGAAACAGCTTTAGGTGGGTGTTCCCAAGCTGCTCCATTGAGACAAGTTGCATTATTCTAACTGCTTATTTAATCATCTGGTTTAGGTTTCCAGGCTTAGCTCAAATGTAATTACTACCTTGTAAATGATAGATTACTGATATTTTCACATGAGTATCTGCATTAAAATTCACTATGATGTAAATGACTCATCTTGTTTGCTCTTCCCCCTCGACTACGACTCATATTGCACATTCTTTATACTTAAATTCAAGGATTCATAATGGAAGTGATTAATTCTCATTTCAATGCACTTGACATTCTTGGACCTTTTAGGCTTACAGTGCATACCGTGGAAACGGTGGAAAACAGCATCTATAAAATCTTGTAAAACACAATTCACAGTAACCAGTTCTCCACACAGGGACTAACCTAGTAAAAACTGGGATTCATGCCTCATCACTAGCAGGATGCTCAGACTTTTATTGCACTTTTTTAATGTTCTAATTTTATAATATAAACCAGATTTTGATTCTCTATGTTGGATGAGTACTAACCTCCTTGGTATAACAAATGATTAAGACCAGGGACAGCATCCCATTACACTTGTCATAATATTTTTCTGAGCAGTAAAGCTGTTAAGATTAAACTTTCAAATACTATAGCAACTCATTTGTAGCTCCTCTAAACATATTTTTAATTCATCATGTATTGGATAGGAAAGAGTTCTCTTGAACAAATGTTCAAAGTGAAAATTAACGTTAAATACTAATATGTTACCTTGCACACTGCAAGTTTTTGGTTCCCTCACCTGATTTTGGCAACAATATAACACGTTCTTGCAATGCATTTCAAAGAACTACTTTTATGTCTTGGGCTACTAAAATAATTCAAAGAATGAACTTATTTTTAACAGAGAAAAAGGGATCAAGTCATAAAATTAACCTACAAAGGCTACAAGTCAAAAAAGATTCTTTGAAATAATTGCAGCACATTTTGCACTGCCCCTCACTAGGGGCCTCAGGAAACATTGTCCTTTCCATCCACAAACACTTCTACAAGCCATATCCACTTTCACAAATTAATGACACACTGAGATTTCTAACACCCTTTCTTCCTCTGACTATCATTTAGTGTGTCACTTTCAGTATTAATAAATGAGTGAGCAGGAATAAAAATACTCCTGAACACAGTATATTATGAATTTGTTTTATTTGGTGAAATACACTGAAAAAGATGCATCCCATTTGATTAAACTCTATTTTCATTTAACATCAGATGAATCACTATGACCCTCAAAACTGAAACATGTCAAAATTGACACATTCACTGATCTAAATTGTTCAGATCCCTACATAAAATTTAAGATATTTCATCCTAACAAAAAGAATAATTTGGAAGGCTGGCAATATTCATGAGATAATTGCACTCTAGGAATTAATAACATAAAACTGCTTCATCTCGCCTCATAAGCCAAGGATATGATTATTTCAAACTAACCACACCCTTCTCAAGCTTTCTTCCTTAATTAACACGCTATCAGCTTTTTATTCAAAACAACTAACACCAGCAGCACTCCAAGAGTACAGAGCAGGAAAATGTTATCAGAGTCAAACAACCCCCAAAGAGAAATCTGAGCCATATGTGAATATGCTAAAACATTCATACTACTGTTATTTTTTAAAACAGAAGAGTAACTATACTGTAATGTGCAACTGCTGTAATACTTGCTGGTGTGGTGTGGTATAATGGTTTGATCACTACGGGTATGTCCACGCTACCTGCTGGATCGACGGGTAGCAATCAATCTACTGGGGATCAATTTATTGCATCTTGTCTGGATGCGATAAATCGATCCCCGAACACGCTCCCCGTCGACTCCGGAACTCCACCAGGGTGAGAGGCAGAAGCGGAGTCGACAGGGGAGTCACGGCCGTCGATCCCGCACCGTGAGGATGGGCGGTAAGTCGAACGAAGATACGTTGATTTCAGCTATGCTATTGTCGTAGTTGAAGTTGTGTATCTTACATCAACCCCACCCCCTAGTGTAGACCAGGCCTATCAGTTTGGGTTGGTCATATTATTCAGGCAAAACCATGTGTTACAAAAGTCATCTCAAACAAGTGCTCCTAAACATCTATACCACACCAACCCATTACATATTTTGTATATGTTGTAAAGAAAACTACTTTTAAATTATCTGATAGAATTTTTTAATGCTATTTTTCATCTTCCTCTGCCTGTGAAATCAGGTGCCTTAGAACCAGCTGTACAAGTCTCTGTGGGAGAAAAGTGTTGTAATTAATACAATTTCAGAAACCTCTAAAATTATTTTATTTTTTTCATATAGAATAATGCTGTGATATTAAGGTCCAGTATCTCAGAACCTGCCAAGATGTAAGTGCATCTATAGTGAGGCAGTTACCCTGCTCCTAGGGGAAAAGGTTAAAGGCGGCTTAGGTAGGCTGATGGGGGAGGCACCCATAGCTGGCCCTGATATAAGGGCTAAGGGAGGAGTTGGGTCAGTCTCACTTCAGCCTTGGAGTGCGAAGGACCTAGCTGCCTGGGAGCACAGGGTACCGGAAGCAGGGCAAGGGCAGCTCCAGCTTGGCAACTCCCCAGGCTGAGGCCTTCTTAAAGGCCTAAGGAGGCAGTGGGGCTGCAGAGGTGCAGCCTGGCGATAGGCCGAGGCAGCTGGTCCAACCCCCTTGCCAGTGATGAGTGGCCATTACAGACTGCAGTTTGTCCCAGAGAAAGGGGCTAGATGATGACTGGCAGTAGCAACTGAGGCAAGGTGGGCACAGAACATAAGAACGTCCACACTGGGTCAGACCAAAGGTCTATCCAGCCCAGTATCCTTTCTGCTGACAGTGGCCAACAGGGAGTGAACCTAACAGGCAATGATCAAGTGATCCCTCTCCTGCCATCCATCTCCACCCTCTGACAAACAAACATTCCTTACCGATCCTGGCTAATAGCCATTCATGGACTTAACCTCCATGAATTTATCCAGTTCTCTTTTAAATGCTGTTATAGTCCTAGCCTTCACAACTTCCTCAGGCAATGAGTTCCACAGGTTGACTGTGCGCTGTGTGAAGAAGAACTTCCTTTTATTCATATTAAACCTGCTGCCCATTAATTTCATTTGGTAACCCCTAGTTCTTATATTATGGGAACAAGTAAATAACTTTTCCTATCACTTTCTCCACCACAACTCATGCTTTTATATACCTCTATCATATCCCTCCTTAGTCTCCTCTTTTCAAGCTGAAAAGTCCTAGCCTCTTTGATCTCTCCTCATATGGGACCCATTCCAAACCCCTAATCATTTTAGTGCCCTTCTCTGAACCTTTTCTATGCCAATATATCTTTTTTGAGATGAGGAGACCACATCTGACACAGTATTCAAGATAGGCAACCATTGATATATAAGGGCCATAGAGATGTTCTCCATCTTATTCTCTATCCCTTTTTTAATGATTCCTAACATCCTGTTGCTTTTGACTGTTGCTGCACATTGCATAGACGTCTTCAGAAAACTATCCACGATGACTCAAGATCTCTTTCCTGTATAGTTGTAGTAAATTCCCCCTCATATTGTATGTATAGTTGGGGTTATTTTTTCCAATGTGCATACTTTACATTTATCCACATTAAATTTCATTGCCATTTTGTTGCCAATCACTTAGGTTTGTGAGATCTTTTTTAAGTTCTTCATAGTCTGTTTTGGTCTGAACTATCTTGTGCAGTTTAGTATCCCTCTGCAATCTTTGCCACCTCACTGTTAACCCTTTCTCCAGATCATTTATGATAAAGTTGAATAGGATTGTCCTAGGACTGACCCTTGGAACACCACTAGTTGTCCTCCCCATTCTGAAATTTATCATTATTCCTACCCTTTCCCTGTTTTAATCAGTCTCAGTCCATGAAAGGACTTCCTTTTATCCATGACAGCTTAATTTACACAGGAGCCTTCTCGTGAGGACCTTGTCAAAGCTTCTGGAAATCTAGTAACATATATCTGCTGGATCCCCCTTGTTCACATGTATGTTGACCCTTCGAAGAACTCTAATAGATTAGTAAAACATGATTTCCCTTTACAGAAACCATGTTGACTTTTGCCCAACAATTTATGTCTTATGTGTCTGACCAATTTTATCTTTACTATTGTTTCAACTAATTTGCCTGTACTGACGTTAGACTTACCAGTCGATCACCTCTGAGCCCTTTTTAAATATTGGCGTTACATTAGCAATTCTAGTCACTGTACCAAGCTGATTTAAAGGACAGGTTACAAACCTTAGTTAATAATTCGCAACTCACATTTGAGTTCTTTCAGAACTCTTGGTGAATGCCATCTGTCCGGTGAATGTCACTGTTAAGTTATCAATTATTCCAAAACCCTCTAATGACACTTAAATCTGTGACAATTGCTCCGAATTTGTCACCTACAAAAGCCGTCTCGGTTTGGGAATCCCCTAACATCCTCAGCCGTGAAGACTGAAGCAAAAATTCATTTAGTTTCTCTGCAATGACTTTATCATCTTTAAGTGCTCCTTTTTATTTCAATCATCCAGAGCCCCACTGATTGGTTAGCAGGCTTCCTGTTTCTAATGTACTTAAAAAACATTTTATTACCTTTTGAGTTTTTGTTAGCTGTTCTTCAAACTCCTTTTTGGCTTTCTTGTTACATTTTTACACTTAATTTGGCCGTGTTTAGGCTCCTTCTATTACCTCACTAGGATTTGACTTCCCCTTTTTAAAAGATGTCTTTTTATATCACTGCTTCTTTTACATTGTTGTTAAACTACGGTGGCTCTTTAAAGTTTTTTTACTGAATTTTTTTAATTTGGGGTATACATTTCCAGTTGGCCTTATTACGTGTCTTTGAAAAGTGTCATGCAGCTTGCAGGGATTTCACTCTAGTCACTGTTCTTTAATTCTGTTTACTAACCTCCTCATTTGCATAGTTATCTTTCTGAAATTAAATGCCAGGTTTGCTGCTGAGGTGTTCTCCCACCACAGGATGTTAAATGTTATATATTGTGGTCACTATTGTCAAACCGGTCCTGTTTATAGTACATTTTAGACCAGATCCTGGCTCCACTCAGAACTAAATCAAGTATTGCCTCTCCCCTTGATGGGTTCCTGTACCAGCTGCTCCAAAAGCAGTCATTAAAGATGAGAAATTTTGTCTCTGATTCATCCTGAATGACTTGTACCAGTCAATATGGGGATAATTGAAATCCCCCACTATTATTGAGTTCTTATTTTGTAGCCTCTCTAATCTCCCTAGTTTCATAGTCACCTATCATTGTCCTGGTATGGTCAATAATTAGATCCTACTGTTTATCTTATTAGAGCATGAAATTACTGTCCATAGATTCTATGGAACATGTGGATTCATTTAAGGTTTTTACTTCATTTGATTCTACATTTTTCTTCCACATACAGTGCCATCCACTACCCCCACACAACTTGTTCTGTCTTCTGATATATTTTGTACCCTAGAATGATGTGTCCCGATGATGTCCTGCACCCTGTGATGCTATTATATCAATATCCTCCTTAAACAAGGCACTCTAGTTCACTCCTCTTATGTATTTAGACTTCTAGCATGTTGTACAAGCACTTTAAAACTTGTCACTGTTGTCTCCTTCTATGTGTCAGATTCCTTTTATGTGAATTTTCTGGATCTGGTCCATACTTTCTTCTTCCATCCTCTCCTCTGACTAAAAACTAGAGAAATTCCTCAATGAGAGAGTCCTCTAAGAGAAGTCTCTGCCCAATCTATGTGCTCGCTCTGCAAGCAATCGACTTTCCCCCATCTCTTAGTTTAAAAATGCTCTGCAACCGTTTTAATGTTAAGTCCAGCAGCCTGGATCCACTTTGGTAGGTGAGAGCCCATCCTTCCTGTACAGGAGGCCCCTTATCCTAAAAGTTCCTCATCCTAATAAATTTAACCCTCCTCCTAACCATCGTTCTCATCCACGCACTGAGGCAGGTCTACACTACGAATAAAGCGATTTTAGATACACAATTTCAGCTACGAGAATAGCGTAGCTGAAATCGAATATCTAAAATCGATTTACTCACCCGTTTTCACCGCGCGGGATCGATCCGCATGGCTCACCGTGTCGACTCCGGAAGTCCGGTCGTCTAGCTGGAGTTCCGGAATCGATCTAAGCATGCTCTGGGATCGAGATATTGCGTCCAGACCAGACGCGATATTTCGATCCCCGAGCAATCGATTTTAACGAGCCGATCCAGCACGTAGTCTAGACGTGGTCTGAGACTCTGAAGCTCTTCCTGCCTACCTGACCCTGTGCATGAAACTGGAAGCATTTCTGAGAATGCCACCATAGAGGTCCTGGATTTCAGTCTCTTTCCTAGCAGCCTTAATTTGGCCTCCAGGATGTCTCTTCTACCCTTCTGTATGTCATTGGTACCTACACGTACCATGACCACCGGCTCCTCCCCAGCACTACACAAGTCTATCTAGATACTTCAAGAGATCTGCAACCTTCGCACCAGGACACGCAAGTCACTGTACATTTTTCCTGGTCATCACAAACCCAGCTATCTATGTTTCTAATGATTTAATCTCCCATTACTAACACTTGTCTTTTCCTAATGACTGGAATTCCCTCCCCCGGAGAGGTAACCTCAGTGCGAGAGGATACCCCAACACCATCTGGAAGGAGGGTCCCAACTATGGGAAGGTTTCCCTCTGCTCCCATTGACTGCTCTCCTTCCCTGGGCCTTTCATCCTCCTTAACAGCGCAGGGGCTGTCTGACCAGAGGTGGGACAAATCTACAGTGTCCCGGAAAGCCTCAACATATCTGCCTCCCTTAGCCCCCTTCCAAACTCCCTATTCACAAAGCTCCCTGGTCGCTTGCTCACGGCTATATAAAGCCCTGGCCTTCCTGATAGCCCCGCCCCCTGACTAAGGCTCAGCCAATGAACAGAGGCTTCTAGATTTCAAACTTTGTTTAGAAGCTCACAGCTTCCAACTTCTGGTCACAGCACATGGTCCCTCAAACAAACAGACAAACAAACAAACACAAGCCCAGCACACAGCAAGTAGCCCACAAACACAAACACACACTACAGACAGCCATTTACCTCAAGGGTCCCATATTTGATCCTCCTCCACCTGGAGAACTCCCTTGCTAAACTCCCTGTTAGTAGCCCCTGTTTGCAAAGCTGGGAAGGGGGAGCAGGTTCCCCTGGGAGGGGAGACTGAGAGTGCAAGGGGCACTGCTGCAGGGCAGCACCCCAAGGAAAGCGGCACTGGGGTCCGGGAGGGACATGGGGCCTGCAGCAGGCGAGACATCAGCCAGAAGGGGGTGCTCTGAGGCTGAGGTGCTAATTCGTAAGGCAACCAGCAGGAGGGGCTGTGCTGGTGAGTTCTCGACCTGTTACATCATCCCACAGATAAGCTAGGAATCTCCTCTTTTCAGTGATATAAAGCTCTTGTTTCAGACCTTAAATCTGTCACTTGTGCAGGATTGAGTCTTACACTTTCCGTTAACAGACATGCCATTGATAAACAGCCCACAAAGATATCATCTTATAGACGTGGATCAGCCAGGACCGGCACCAGGCTTTCTGGCGCCCTAGGCGCTGGGCCATTTCTCCACCCCGCGCACCGGTCTCACGGCTCTGGTGGAGCTGCCGCAGGCATAACTCCACCGGAGCCATGGGACCAACGGACCATCCGCAGAAATGCCTGCGGCAGGTCCACCGGAGCCATGGGACCAGCGGACCATCCACAGAAATGCCTGCAGCAGGTCCACCGGAGCCGCGGGACCAGTAGACCCTCTGCAGGTACGACTGCGGCAGGTCCACCGGAGCCGCCTGCCGCCCCCCCCATAATGCTGGCACCCTAGGCGACTGCCTAAGTCGCCTAAATGAAAGCGCCGGCCCTGGGAGCAGTTGAATGAAAGCAACTATTAGACAAGTCACTGGGGGGAAAAAAGATGAGTGGAGGGGTAATGGGAACAGACAAAGGGCAAAGTACTCCAGGGTCTCTGCCCAACACAGATACTGTAATCACTACAGAGGAGAAAGAGTTAGCAATCTCCATGCCACTCCTGCAGTG
Source organism: Chelonoidis abingdonii (assembly GCF_003597395.2). Classification (NCBI taxonomy): domain Eukaryota; kingdom Metazoa; phylum Chordata; order Testudines; family Testudinidae; genus Chelonoidis; species Chelonoidis abingdonii. Next base: position 134,345,719 of record NC_133770.1, read on the forward strand.
CCCACATCTCTGGAGTGGGCACATCTGGACCTGAGAAGCTTTCCAATGGACACAGACTATCAGTATCACTCCCTGCTCCCAAAATATTGGGGTCCAGCCAGGGATGAGTTTCAGCAATGAGATTAAAAACCTACAGTGCAATGATTCAGACCGCTGAGCAAGGTAGTAAAGTACTGGTACTGGTCAATGCAGTAACTTCACCACTACCATCATCACCATCCACACACCCCCAAATCAACAGGGAATTGTGATGCAGACACTCAGCACAGCCAGTGGCACAACACACATGCATAAATTACAGAAATACATACTTCAATGTTCATCAGGCACAGGAAGATGAACAGAGTCTTGTAGCTCTCGGGAAGGAATTTTCCTCCAGAGCGGATTGGTTTTTGCCTTCCTCTGCAGCATGGGGCATGGGTCGCTTGCTGGTGGATTCCCTGCAGCTTGAGGTCTTCAAACCTCAATTTTGAGGATTTCAATAACTCAGTCATGGGTTCGGGGTTGTTATAAATGTGTAAGGGTAGGGTTTTGTGGCCTGCCTTGTGCAGGAGGACAGACTAGATGTTCATATTGGTCCCTTCTGACCTATGAGTCTATGAGTCTATGAGCTCTGTGCTACTTAAACACTTAGTGAGAGAATGGCACAATGAATTGGATCCTTTGACTGTGCCCCTTTTTAACCAACTTTGCCAAAGGCAAAGCCTCTTTTTGATCAGTATAACACCTTCAGTGTGTAGGTACATAGCAGCAATCACTCTTTTTTACAACGCTTTTCTATTACCTTTAAGGATGGTGCGTGAGTTATCCCTTTCCTTGCTGCTATGTAATGTGCATCAGACAAGCTAAGCAGTGATCAAAACCAGTGAATATCTAGGTGTGGCAGAGGAGGTTGTTCACTTCTGGCTGGCCTCAAGTTACAGTACATACACACAGTCAAATATTCTAATTAAACCTAGTTGTATCCTGTTGTATTATTTACCAGTTCCAGCTTTCAGTGTTGCTTTGCTTACTCGTAGACAAGTTGTACAAGGGGCTGCTCTGTTCCAAACGTGGCCAGTCCCTTACCCTTTCAGTTTGGTTTTTAAGAAGTTTAATTTCTTTTTAGCAACTAGGTAGGAATAATTGCTTCTGTGCAGTTTTAAAGCCTTCTCCAAACAACAGGCTATTGGTACTGGTGATAATCCAGCACTTGGCTAGGTGAGGCAGGAGCAGCAAAAGAACCAAAACAAAATTTCCTTCCTTCTCCTCGGGAACTGAAGGAAAAAGTGAGGAGAGAAAAATATTAGGTCACAAAGGAAGTGCTTCTCTCCTTCTAAGTGTATTGAGATCAACTGAGTACAGCTGTAACATCTAGCAATAACACAAAGCACATGTCAAAACACTACTGGCATCCCTGTCCTTTATCCCAGGCCTAACATGGGCTGATTGGACTCCAAACCACATACAGGCTTGAGGGAAAGAAAGGGGAGCCAGGAGTCAGAAGCAAAGCTAAATTGACCCAGCTGTAATAACAAAGGCACAAGGCTCATACCACAAGAGCTTTTTAAAAGAAAACACTGCAATTTAAAAGTTCTTTCATACAGATTAGGAGAAGGGAAATCCAGAGAATGGATAGTAGCAATGGGTGGATAGGAAAAAAATTTTCTGCCCAGCTTCATTTCTGAACTCCCAGAGCCCATCCATTTTCTAGATTGTTTTTATTTCTTCTGGATATATATCCAAAATATTATAGCTTTAGTATCTTGATTTTTCTGTATCTATCATACCTACAGCATCACATTCCCATCCACCCAGCAATGTACAAGTCTAGAGAGCTCACCATGCCCCCTGAGTTACATTTTCTCCATCTCTGTGTTCAACAGCTACCAATGCTTTAGAAATCTAATGGCCTTCACTTTGTTCTGATGAAATGTGACTCTTCAGAGCCATATACCTTTAACCTTCTTCTGCACTTCTCCACTGTATGTTGTTTTTTCTCCAGAATTCAGAACAGGCTTCAAATGACATGGAATCACCCTTTAACTTCCCAGCTGGTGAGGTCATAGCATTTAAACGGCTTTACTTGTGGCTCTAACAGAGATGATACCATAGAGAAGAAATATTCTTTCAGCCAAGGTCACATACCTTCTGCTCCCTCCCCCTTGAGAGATACAAGAGCTTGGTATATAGCAGGCATGGACAATTCAGTCAGAATTACTCAAAAATTTACTATGGCATCAGAAACTACAATGTATTCCTCTAAATGGATGTTAAATAGGAAAACATAAAAAGCAGAAGACAGCACATTGCATAATCATTTTGGCCCATTTATACTTCACTTTCCATGATTCTTCATTAAAGTTTAATTTATCATGACCATCAGAGCTGCCAAGCTAAGCTTTAAAGTATTATTCTTTTTGCAATGAATATTCTACTGCTTTGAAGTCAATGTCTAATTAGCTTAAAATACAAAGGTTACGAGTCTCTCTTATTAAAGTCGGTATCTCTGTTCTCCTTGGCAAGAATAAACAAGTCTCTTCCAAAAAAAAATGTAAAGAAAATATTAAAGGGGGTGGAAAATCCATTGTATATCACTGAAGAACAGAAAAGTACAACCCAAAACCATGCTTACACAGCATCAGCCACATACTGTTGAAGTTGGAAAGTAAAAAGCCAGGACATCTGTGATAACATACACTTACTCTGCCTCATGTTTCCCCAGCTGATTAATCTGGAAAAGCGTCAAACTGTTAAGGATGTACTACCATATACTATGTTTGACGCGTCTCATTAAGCCTCTGTATGCTTGACTGAGGTCATTCTCAAAATACTTCACCAATGAAGCAGGCTGCTCTCTTCAGATGAGATAATAAGGTTAAAAACACCACTTTCAAGGCACCATCTGTATTTTAACAACTTTTTCAGTGTTTAACATTTGTTAACAATTAAATTGTGATTTCTGGAATTTGAAAAATCCATTTCACCACTCATCTATTTATTATTTAATATAAATTTCACCTTTTGAAAATATGAATTAATCCTTTTTTAGGATCAGTCATTTGGAAAACATAATACGTACACAAATTTCACATTCATACAAATGTGATTGAATAAATCCATCTTAACAGCTCTGTTCTCCAGTAGAAAAAATAAGCTGGAAAAGTAACTATGGAGATATACACACACACACACACACAGTTTTAGAAGTTATCAAATTAAAAGAGGCAGCCTCTTATGTCAACTCACACATATACACACATACAAACCACAGTTTGTTCTATGTTAGACACAAAAACTTGAAACGCTGGAGCAACTTGAAGCAATGGAAGAATTTTAGTGATAAAATATACCATTTGTTAGAAAGGATCGTAGTTCAAGTAGGTGCTATATACTGTAAACCAACACAAGAACCTCTGCCAATGCTAATTTTGATCTTAAGTATAATTTCTTTTCCAGTTTTGGCCAGAGTACAAACTGCCAATTATGGAAGATTACAGAATTACAGAGAGAATTCCTAATATGTTTAATATCCACTAAGCAATATGTTAAGGCCACCAAAGTAGAGGCCATCATTTGTAATCTAAAGTTAGATTTTAACTCTAATTTGCAGACATTTGCACCACCTCCAGCTTTCCTTTCATGTCCTTATTTATGCTACTGCCCACTTAAAAATAAACAAAGTGTGTGCGCTGTGGCTGCATGTTCCAAAGATGTAGGTAATTGCGCAAATTAACTGGTTTGATACCCATTATACTGGAAACAAAACTATCTACAAAATGACAGTCTAGCTCTGGACTGAATATTGTTTTTATCGGCATTAGGCAACACAGTCCTTATCCAGAGAAAAACAAAAAATAAATGCAAGAAGCAGAAGAAAAGGAGCTTAGCAAAAATAAATAATATCTTGCTTAATTGTACTTTAGCCTTTCCCTCCACGTGAGCCCCTACTTTTCTTTTTCTTTTTAACGATTCCTTTAATGTGCTTGAGGTAAAGAAATGGCATGTGCTATCTTCTTCTGCAGAAGGATCTGCAATAGCACAGCTTGTACCAGTCTATTGCACAAGTGTTTTAGTTTATATTTGCTACTTAGCTAGGTAGAAAATGAGGGAAAGAATTCCTTATGGCTATTCACAGAGAGACATGCAGACAGCGCATTTCTATGGCACAGGTGGATGATGTCCCAGTCAAAGCTTTCAAAAAAAGTTCCTTCTTCTCATCCCCAAGGCCAAACTATTACCTGAGAATATATGCAGCCTGCTCCACAGATATGGAGTCACTAAGGAGATGGATGGAGTAATGTATATCCACACACAGAATATATCTGTGAACATGAAGGCCATGACACAAATATAAGCAATACACTCCCTTTAGTGTTAAATAATAGAGGGTGCAAGGCACTTGAGAATCTCTGTGTAACAGTCCAACAGAATGGAGGTGATTTGTCATTAAGTAAGAGGAGGAAGCAGAATTTTATTCTATTACTATCAGTGAAATGAAAAGAACATCACACACCAGGCTTTTATACTGGGAAGTGCCTTGCCACAAGCTACCAGGGGCAGAAGCTAGTTTTACTTGTTATAGCTGAAAAACTGTTATACCAATATAATAAAAACCAGCAGGATCTTATTAAGAAGGATAAGGCAAAGATGCCACACTTATTGTAAATATAATAATAAGGCCAAAGATAAAAACAAACAACATTTAACCACTTATTCCTATTACTACTTATTCCTTCTACACACACACACACACACACACACACACACACACACTCATTCACACAATCATTCATTCAGGTTCTGTATAGGTGTTATAGTTACCAGCCTAGAAGTTGCGCATGCCAAGTTACTGGCCAGGTATCTTGGTTATGAGGATGGAGCCGAGTCTGTGTCAGATGCACCTGATGCTCCTGGAGGTTGGCAGCAGAACCAGAGACTCAAAGTCCTCAATCTTTGGAGTTCATTTTTATAGGAATAAATTCCTATGTTAGTCTATGGGAACCGTTTCATCCTGCTGTTGTTGGCTCAATTAGCAGATGGCACGTTCCTGGTGGCTCCACACTGTCTAAAGTGGCACATTCCTTCCGGGTGTTTGGGGTGGATCCCAGTTTACCTTCCAGAGGTTGTCTGGTGGTCCACTTGACACATTCTTTGGCCAGTGGATCCTTTCCAGGCTGGCACGTCCCTAACCATTCACATACAAACATTCATCAACATACATTCCATATCTTAACCATATTTTAATTTACTGTCTCCACCACTTTTGGGATGTGTGTTAATTCCTATGAGATTCCTGGCCCTGTAATCACAGAGGGGGTCTGTTTGTTTACATTGTATCAATTACAGCTTAAGGCTAGCATACTGTTTACTTCAAGAACAAAGTCAATTAACTTGTTTGTAAATTTTACATAGTAATAGAGTATCTTTCACAGGACAGATACAATCAGTGTTTTCTGCACACAGGAGCTTACAAGTTTTAACATAAAAACTTAAAAGATTTTTGTACTTGGTGAACCTGGGGGGTCACTGTCACTTGGGGGAATCACTGTTAGTACCTTCTTTAATATCCCTACAAAACTACTGTGTGATAGACCAGTCACATTAATGGTGAAATCTCTATTTGAGCTTGTAACCTAACTTCTTGCAAAGGAGAGAAAAGGTGGGTGAGGCTCCTGAGACAATTTATTGTATTGGACCAACCTCTGTTGGTGAGAGAGACAAGCTTTCAAGCCAGATAGAGCTCTTCTTCGGGTCTGGGAAAGGTACTCCAAGGGCCACAGCTAAATGCAGCATGGAATTGATTGTTTAGCATAAGTAGGTAGCACACATTCAAAGTAGAGTGGCCCATTAACACCTCTGCAGTCATAGGACAAAAAGAGGGAGTAGTGGGTTACTGATTGCTGTAATATAATAAGCCATAACAGAACTTTTTGGAGGGCTTTGATGTGGACATCAGCTTGTAAAAGAGTGATTGGAGCAGGGGGCTGGACCCATGGTCTCCCATGAGACTGTTCTAACTATTGGACTACAGAGTCATTCTCTCTCCATCTCTCTGGCCTTATGACTGATGTTGTCATGGAGAGGACAAGGGCAGGGGGGAAGAGAGAGGATATCACTCTGTAGTCCAGTGGATAGATCACCCAGCTGGGAGACCCTGGGTCCAATCCTTCTGCTCCAATCACTATTTCATTATTTATCCCTGGTGGAATAGCTTCAACAGGAGCGATTAAGGGAGCCTCACCCCTTCATTAGACAATCCCATAGCTCAGTGGCTAGAGTTTGCTGCTAATAAGGAGGAGACCCCTGTGCCAACCTTCTGCCCCCTCTGGTAGAAAAGGGGAAATTAAACCCAGGTATCCCACATCCTAAGTGAGTGCATTACTCACTGGGCTAAATGTTATAATGTGGGCATCACCACATCCTCCTCTTTCAGACATTTTGTGTGGTCAAGGCAGGTGTCTAACTCATTTGCTCAAAGAGCTGCCTGACTCCTGACAGTTGGTTCCTATTGCTTGGTTGGATCTCTAGCAGAGATAGGTTCCTCTCTGCAACCTGGACTTAGGCACCTATCTCTGATGGAGAACAGGGCTTAGCACACCTGTTGTTGGCATCTCCCATTGGCTAGTTTAGGCAAGTTCCTGCTTAGCATGCTGGCTTTTGTGGATCACATTCTTAGGCGCATATCTCTTTCCCATTCATTGTATAGAAGCCTAGTTGCCTAACTCAGGCTTTGTGGATCACTGTGTTTTGCCTGTGATTTTCTCGGCACCTAAAAGTTAGGCACTGTGATATTTAGTGTTCCAACTCCTAAGTCACTTTGTGGTTCCCACTCTGAGTCCCGTGGGAAGTACTTTCTGAAGCAAATGGAAATATATCATCACTCTCAGTTAGAGAATAAAGGAACTGTTTACCTATCAGCCACTCCAGTTAAACCACATGCAGATTGGGTGCAAGTTTAGGATGATGTCTGAGCCACAAAGCTTGTAAACTCTACTGGACACAGATATGGTAAAACAATTAACTAGCATTTAGAAACGCTTTGATATAAATAGCGCCTTTCATCTGGGGATCTCAATGCACACCTCGGTCATTAAGTTTCACAATAGCCCTATGAAGTTGAACTAAGTAGGTGTACAGAAGGGTATATTAATTTCCTTATGGATCAAGAACAAGTTACAAAGAAAATAAACATAAACCTATTTTCCTTTCTAAAACTTACTACTCTGATAAAGGCTGGTTCCTTGACTTTTCACTCCGGCTGAAACTTTAACAAAGGAAAACTTCTCTCCTTGTTGAAACATCTGTGTCCCCCATTGGTTCCCATGGTCAGGTGTCAGCTAGGCTAGAGTGACTTCTTACCCTTTACAGGTAAAAGAGGCATTAACCCTTAACTAACTGTTTATGACATGCCCCCAAATCTCAGTGTGGAACACACTGGTGGTGTTTCTTCCTAGAACTTTAAATAAACATTAATTAAAAACACATGCACCTTACATATACTACTAATTATGATAAAACTACAAGATTTTTCACATTTTAAGAGCAATTTTAACCAGTTAACTCTGGGAAACTTTCACGGGAGAGTGCATCAGCTACTTGTTAGAATCTCCTGAAATGTGTGAATTTCAAAATCAAAATCTTGGAGAGCTAAACTCCATCGAAGAAGTTTTTTGTGTTCCTTGGAATATAGAAGCCACTTTAGCGCAGCATGGGCGATGTGTAGCTTGGACCGCGTCCCCAAACGTATGGGCATAGCTTTTCCAGGCAACACAATGGTGTAGCATTCTTTTTCACTGATTGACCAGTGGCTCCCTTCAGACAGTTTTTGCTGAGAAATGACAGGATGGAATTCTTGATCGGTCCTTCCTGTATGAGAACTGCTCCTACACCACGCTCAGATGCATCTGTGGTTACTAGGAATGGTTGTCAAAGTCCGGGGTCCTTAGCACAGGATCAGACATGAGCGTCGCCTTAACTGGTTAAGTGCCTTTGCACTCAATCAGTTCACTTAACTGCATTTGGCTGTGTCTTTCTGGTCAGGTCTGTTAGGGGGCAGCAATTTGGCTGTAGTGTGTACAAATTGTCCTGTAATTATCCACCAAGCCTAAGAAGGATTGGACCTGTTTCTTTGATTTGAGACAGGCCATTTTGGATGACATCCACCTTGGCCTGTAGGGGTTTAGGTTCCTTGACCCACCTGGTGTCCAAGGTAACTCACTCTGTTTGGGCCTATTTTACACTTTTTAGCCTTAACAGTTAGTCTGCCTGGCCTGATGTGCTCTAAGACTCTTTTCCAGGTGCTCCAGGCGTTCTGCCCATGAATCAGAAAAATGGCCACATCTCGAGGTAGGCAACGCAGATTCTCCCAATCCTGCTGAGGAGACCATCTACAGGTCTTTGGAAGTGATGGGGCATTTGCAGCCGAAAGGAACACATTAAATTCATACACCCCTGCATGGGTGATGAAAGCTGACCTTTCCTGGCGGATTCATCTAGCAGGTACTTGCCCAGTACCCTTTGGTTTAAGTCTAAATGTAGAAGATGAACTGGGCAGTCCCAATTTCTTAATAGCTCATCGTGCGTGGCATCGATAGTTTCAGGACGAGTACAGCATTTAGCTTATGTACTCCACACAAAAGCATATTTCTCCATCTGGTTTGGGAACTAGAACCACTGGAGATGCCCATGCACTGTTAGGGGGGCGATTAATACCCATCTGTAGCATGCTTTGGATCATCCTGTCTATAGCAGCTTGGGCATGAGAGACACCTGCTAGAGTGGGGTTCTAAATTGGTGAGCCATTACCTGTGTCAATGGAGTGGTATGCCCATTCGGTCCGTCCTGGAGTGGCTGAGAACATGTGCAAAGCTAGTGCACAGCTCCTTGATCTGCTGTCACTGTAGACGTTCAAGGTCGCGAGAGGTTCACCTCTTCCACGCTACCATCACTTTTTTCCCTTCATAGTAGATACCTTCAGGCCACTCAGCGTCATCTCTCCCTGGGCTGTAAACTGACAAACCTTAATTCTCTGGAATAAAAGGCTTTAGAAATTAACATGGTACACTTTAGCTTAGGGTTGAGGTGGGGAATGCTATGAAATAGTTAACAGCTCCAGGCGCTCTTGAACCGTGAATGCCCTTCCCATGACGTTTCACTTAATGGGCCTGGAGCGCCTTTAAGATCATAACCTGTCCCCTACTTTGAAGGAACACTCTCTGGTATGTTATCATACCAGGCCTTTTGCTTTTCCTGAGCATCCTTTAGGTTTTCTTTAGCAGGCTAAAGAGTGTCAGAGGGTGCTTTGTAGGTTGCTTACAAAGTCTAGAATGTTAGTTTCTGAGAAGCGTAAACCCCTCCTATTGCTTGCTTCACCAACTGTAATGGCCCCTTAACCTCGTGGCCATACACAAGTTGGAATGGTGAAAACCCTAAACTGGGATGTGGTACAGCCCTGTAGGCAAAAAGCAACTGCTGCAACACTAGGTCCCATCATTAGAGTGTTCATTATGAATTTACATATCATGCCCCCAAAGTTCCATTAAACCTTTCCACCAGGCATTGGTTGATGGTGGTATGGAGTGGCAACCAAGTGATTCACCCCAGAGCTTCCCACAGATTTTTCATGGTCCCGCCAGGAAATTAGTTCCTGAATCTGTAAGGATGTCGGAGGGCCAACCTACCCTGGCAAAAATGTCTGCTGAAGGCCTGGAACACACTTTTAGCCCTGGTGTGCTTAGAGCTACTGCTTCCGCCATCGGTAGCAAAATCCATGAAAGTCAGTATGTACTGCTTTCCTCTGGGGGTCTTCTTTGGAAAGGACCCAGAATATCCACAGCTACTCGCTGAAATGGGACCTCAGTTATGGGAGTGGTGAAGAGGGGCTTTGACCTGGTCTTGGGCTTTCCCAGTTGTTGGCACACCTCACAAGACCGGACATAATTAGCAATGTCCTTGCCCATTCCCTCCCAGTGGAAGGACTTCCCCAACGGTCCTTGGTTCTGTTCACCCCAGAATGGCCACTGGGATAGATCATGGGATAAGCTTAAGAGCTTTGGAACTTCCAACTGTCTTGAGGACGCCAATCTCCCTGGTGTCCACCAGAAAGAGTCTCTTTGTATAAAAGTCCTTTTTCTGCAACAAACCGGGATCGGTTAGAAGAGCTGAGAGGCGATTGGCGCTCTGTGCCACCACCCAAGCTTTCTGAAGGCTGTCATCAGCTTCCTGCTCAGACTGGAACTGTCTTCTTGATGCTGGAGACATCAGTTCCTCCTTGGACTGTAGACTTGGGCTTGGTCCCTGTGGACGCGATTGAGGCAAAATTGGGTATTTGGGTATTTTTCTTTGTGTGTGTAACTAAATTTGTGCCCAGGGGAACATCCTCTATGTTTTGAATCTGTTGTCTGTGAGAGTAGCTAGTATGCTAATCTCTCCCAGAGGGTTTTCTTTTACCTTTCTTTTCTTTAATTAAAAGCCTTTTCTTAATACCTGTTTGATTTTTCCTTGTTTTTAGATCCAAGGGGATTGAATTTGGACTGACCGGGAACTAGTGGGGGAAAGGAGGGGGGATGGTTAATTTCTCCCTGTTTTAAGATCCAAGAGGTTTGGATCTGTGTTCACCAGAAAATTGGTGAAGTCCCTCAAGACTACCCAGGGAAAAAGGGGGTAATTGGGGGTGGTGGCAGCGATACCAGATCTACGCTAGTAATTAAGCTTAGAAGTGTCCATACAGGTCCCCATATCTGTACCCTAAAGTTCAGAGTGGGGAAGGAATCTTGACAGGTATTGTGAGGCACAAAGAGTGCTAGATAACTTGCCCAGCATTACATAGAAAATCGGTGACAAAAACAGGACTCACATCTAATTGTACAGATTAGTTAATCTGCTTCTCAATCTATTAAGAAACATTCCACTTTATTTCTACAGACTTGCTTACAAGTCCATTCCAAACTACACTGCATCATTTCTTTGTGCACCCTACATTCAGATATGGGAATTTTACTCATCCGGTGAAAACATATAGTGTTCCAGTTCCACATAGTGTTTTAAGGACTGTGGAGAGGGGTAGGGGGGAAATGTATGATGCTTATTTGCATTTTAATCTCAGTTGTCCTAAGCAATTCTAGTAACATGATTTTTCCCATTTGAAAAAAAATTCATAACTATTGTTAAATGACCTGAGTTAACGAAAGACCTTCACTACGAAAAAAATAAAAATAATAAAACCAACAACAACAAAATTTTAGCTGGAAACTATTTTTCACTGCCATAATCAATGCTATAATCAATGCCATTTTACAAACTGAGCTGATAATATAAGATCTAAGTTAGCAAAATAAGTCATCACTGCAATTTACAACTGATCGGAGAATATTAACAGCCTCAGGCAAATCAGTCATTAACTGCTACTGATTTGGAGGGTGACATGGCATTAATAATTCAATAAAAAAGAGCTTTGAGCAATAAAAGCTTAGGGTTATTTATTTAACCAATTAGATTCTTCTGGCAGCACCCCTGCTTTTGTAAGTATGACTAAACCATGCATGTTCTTCAATTAATCATGAGAATTGTAAACTACAAATCTGCAGTCCCTGCCTTTCCGTTGGAGAAATGCACTGCATGAGAAGCCCTCAAGATTGAGAGGAAAAATACAATTTGTAATAGTTTTGTAGGCATAATTTATAGCCTCTCTCTGTGGATTAGAGAGTTGGCACTTAGAGGATGGGCTAATTAGAAAAGCTTGGCCACTAGTGCTTAATGATCCACTCCTTGTGCACCACTTTCCTAATCCTCTGAGAGACAGGTACAAATTGCGCCTATAAAAAGTTATAAGCTATTAACATGCATATGAGGAGCACCTTGTTACCACTAATGTTTAACAATCCTCTCTGACCTATTAAAGAGACTGGTACAGACTAATCTCTAATATGTTATACTGAATCATCAGGTATGTCATTTATTAATAGTTTTATTTTGTTTTAAAAGCACAGTGTGATATGTCATTACTATGATATTGGCAGGCTTGGTTACTGCATTTTTAATGTATGGAATGCTTCAGCGCTCTCTCTCTTTGAGAACTGATCTCTGACTCCAATACGTATAAACCAAGTGGGCTAAATTCTCTTCTATAAAGAGTAAGTAAAGTTTCCTGCTTCAGGTCTCTTGCTCAGTGAACCAAACTAGCTGAAATCTCCAGAGTGCTGTGGCCTTATGTGTTGGATATTTAATCTTCTCTCTTAGCTCTGCAATGGCAAGCTGTTTTTATTTTATTTTTTTTTGGCTCTACTTATTTGGATAAAAGCCAGAATTAGTCACGAGTCTTTCACAGCTGTCATGGATTCTGGGACTTCCACAGCTGCAGCCGCTGCTCCGACGGACCAGGGACCTGCCACACCGACTGTTGCTCGGGTGGCCCCAGGCAGCTGGTCCCAGGTGCTGCCCTTGAGCAGTGGTTGGGGAGCAGCAGTGACATCCCGGGCCACCCCCTGTTTGGAGGAGCGGCGGCGGCGGGGCCATGGGCCACCCCCCGCCAGGAGAAGCACCAGCGGGGCCCTGGGACGCCTGCCTGCCAGGAGCGGCAATGGGGCCATAGGCTGCCCACCCCCCAGGAGCAGTGGTGGGGCCCCAGGCCACCCTCCCCAGGAGTAAAAATGACCGCCAGAGCATCCCACCCCCACCCCCAGAGCAACAGCATCTGCCAGAGCGCTCCCCTCCCCCAGCACCTAAGATTTAGTTAGGGGTATTTTTAGTAAAAGTCAGGTAAGATCGCTGGCCGTGACTTTTTATTTATTGCCCCTGACCTGTCCATGACTTTTACTAGAAATACCCCTAACTAAATTGTAGCCTTAGTCATGACATGTCATACAATCTGCTTCTAGCTGATGATAGAACCAGCTTAAACTAATGAAAGAATTGGAAATATATTCTTACTTTCGACATAGAGGTGAGAGGCTTATGGCCCAATTTGGCCCCCACTTAAACAGGGGAAAACTCCCACCTAAGTCAATTGTATTCAGAACTGGAGCCTTAATGTTTGGGGGCCCCCTTAGTATACGCAATTATTCCCAGGGAGACAATCAGAGGAATCAAGTGAGTATTGACACCGCATGTTTGCTTTTATAATTGATTGACATTAAAAATAATAATAAGCAACAGAAAACAACCTTCCTAATGAAATAAATAATAAACTAAATGTCAACTTCCCCACACAGATTAGGATTTCGCAAGCTCACCCTTGGGAGAAGCAATGAATGCAATAACAACCACAGGGTTTATATGTGTTTGAAATTAAACCAATATCTTGCTAGAAAATTTATGAGATGCTGGTTCTCAGTGTAAACTCAGCCACAAAACATCATATTTTAATTGACTCTCTTTCATTCTCCAGTTGTTGTTTTTTAAACACAAATGGGGCACCATTGACCAAGCCAGTACTTTCAGGAAAGGTTCCCCAAAATTGGGCACTCAAGTCTTTATTTGGCACCTAAACAGAAGGCCTGGGTTTCAGAAGGGACATGCACTTGGCAGGAACCATTGAAATCAAGGGGCACTATGAGTCTTAGTACCTCTAAAAATCATGACATCTATTTAGATACGTAATATGGACTTCAGACTAGATCCACAAAGGGTCTTGGGTGCTACAATGCTCAGTTTTGCACCACCTAAGTTTTAGATGCTTTGCTACTCAGTGGAATCCACAGCCATGGGCAGCTTGTGAACCCCCTATTTGGGGAGGATAGCCTCTCCTCTCCCTCTTCTGTCCAAGGCCCCATCTCCTTCTTCCCAAGGCCCTAGCCCCCACTACACCCCTCTACTCTTGCCTACCAGGGCCAGAGGAGCCCTGAGCCCCCCACCGCAGCCAGAAGAGCCCTGGCCCACCCATCCGCCTGAGCCACCCCAAACCCTAGCTGGCTGGAGGAGCCTCAAGCCCCAAGCCCACAACCTCAAATCACATGCCTAGACTCCTGGTACAGTGCACAGAGAAAATTACTTGCCTAAATATGGAATCCATAAAAGTCAGCATGCTGAGCAGGGAGCCACCTAAGCTACCAATGCTGAGAAGAGGGGTGTTGCCGAAGTCCAGCTCTTCTCTAGCCTGGTCTACACTACGCCGTTAAATCGACTTAAACAGCGTTAAATCGATTTAACGCTGCACCCGTCCACACTACACCGCTCTGTACTCCATCAAAACCACAGGAGTAACCCTAAAATCGATTTTACTAAATCGGAATTATGGTAATGTGGACAGAAATCGAAGTTACTGGCCTCCGGGAGGTATCCCACAGAGCACCACTGACCGCTCTGGACAGCAGTCAGAACTCCGATGCACTGGCCAGGTAACAGGAAAAGCCCGCAGACTTTTGAATTCAATTTCCTGTTTGGCCAGCGTGGAGCTCTGATCAGCACAGGTGACCACGCAGGGCTCATCAGCACAGGTAAACAATGCAGTCTCCTGAGAATAGAAAAAGAGCACCAGCCTGGACCACACAAGAGGTACTGGATCTGATCGCTATCTGGGTGAGGATTCAGTGCTTACAGAACTCCGTTTCGTCAAGACGAAATGAGAAAATATTTGAAAGAATTTCAAAGTCTATGATTGCAAAAGGACACAGGAGGGACTCAGTGCAGTGCAGAATAAAGTTAAAGAGCTGAGGCAGGCATACCAGAAAACCAGAGAGGCAAACGGAAGGTCTGGAGCAGGTCTGAAAACATGCCGCTTCTATGCTGAGCTGCATGCAATTTTGGGGGGCTGCGCAACCAGTACCCCCACCCCTGGCCGTGGATTCAGATGGTCAGGGTTTTAATATCAACCGTGGCTGAGGATTCCTGCTGAGGGGAAGATGAGGAAGACGAAGAGGAGGAAGACATTGCTGATAGCCACACAGCTCTCAATTACCCACAGCAGCCAGGAGCTTTTGTGACCCCAGAATTACCCTCCCAGCCACCCAAGCCACTATCCCAGACAGTGAAGCCATGGAAGGGACCTCTGGTGAGTGTACATTTCTAAATATCAAACATGGTTTAAACAAGCAAGCCCGCTTTTTTAATGATTAATTTGCAAGCAGGGGTTGTCATTCATTCGCAGCCAGTAACAGTTACAGGAAAAGTTCGTTAACATGTCTGGGGATAGAGTGAAAATCCTCCAAGAAATCTCCATGAATCGATATTGGAGGTACTCAAAAAGCCTTTTCAGTAGATTTCGGGGCAAGGCAGCCTTCTCCGGTCCCCCATTGTAGGGAGACTTTCCCACGCCAGGCATGCATCAAGTATATTCGGAATCATTGCTTCACAAAGCACAGCTGCGTAAGCGCCCTGGACACTGCTGCAGTCAAGAAACATATGTTCTGCATCTTACCGCTGTTATTCTCACCAGAGTTATATCATTCATTGTAACCTGGTTGAATTCAGGAATTTTTTTTTTTAGGGGGGCATACATGGCGATTTTACTGCTGGGCTGGCTGCCGCTTACTCATCCTTGCCCGTAGCTGAGTGGGGGGAGGGGGGGAGGGGAGGAAGGCTGGCGCTGGGCTTTTCTGCGTTTGCGAGCAGGAATCCTCCCAGCTACCAGCCACGCGGTGGGGGGGGGAAGGAGGGAAGATCAATAACAGTTAGCTTACGTGATAGGAGCCATGCGGTGGGGAGGAGGGGAAAGAGCGGGTTTTTGGGGTCTGCTGGTTCCTCTTAACAGGAACAAGGCATCATAGGTCACTGTGGATATATGAACCCTGGAGAAGTCAAACATAAAGCCTTACCATGGCCGCATGGAAGCTGAATTATGATGCCAGGACCTGGTCCTGCGCCTGCAGTGTGCTCTGAGACAGTATAAAAGATGCAAAATGCGACCTTGTAGTGAAATCACATGTGCTATGTAAGGTGGATAGTTTATTCACTGTGAAAGACTACAAGCATTGTTCTGTAAAATGTATCTTTTTTACATACTTCTCTCCCTGTTTTCACTCCCCCATGCAGCTGCACACTTGTCTGTCCTTGCTACACCCATCCGGAAGGCTAGCTCAAGATAAGGCGGAGGAGAAAGAGAACTTGAGATGAAATTTTCAGAAATCATGAAGTAACCGCAGTGACAGAGCTCATCAGAATGATTGGAAGGAAGTGATAGCAAAATACAGGAAAGATGCCAGTGACCGGGAGGATAGGAGAGACGCTCGAGATGAGAGGTGTGGCGAGGAAGAAGAGAAGTGGGAGCAGGAAGGTCAGAGGTGTAGGCAGGAAGATCAGCGGTGGCGTGATGCAACGCTGGAGCTGCTGCGTGATCAAACTGAGATCCTCAGACGCATGGTGGATGTTCAGGAACAGCAGCGGGGTTACAGAGTGCCACTGCAGCCCATGTTTAACCACCCTCAAAGTCCCCACGTTCCATATCTACCTCACCCAGACGTGTTAGAACGCGTGGGGGAAGGCTTTCTGCACCAGCCCACTCCACCCCCATGGACAGCCAACCAAAAGGCTGACATTAAGCTGAAATGTGCTTAATGGGCTTTTCCTTTCCTCCATCCTCCTCCCAAACACACCATGCAGGGATACCTATTCTCTGATAATTCTGTGCTCAGGGAATTTTTATAATTTACTTTTTAATAAAGAATTAATCCAAAGGAGGGAGGGTGGGTTGCTTACAGGGAATGACTTTTAGAAAGAATTCATGATTTTTAACATACCAAAATGACTTTTAATACAGAATAAATGATTTTTAAATATATTGACTTTATTTCCTTCAGCAAGCTTTGAGTAAAGGGGGAGCGGTGGGTTGCTTACGGGAAGATGTCAGTCAATAGAGGCGGGAGGTTCATCAAGGGGAACAAGCACTGCAGTCACACCATACCCTGGCCCGTGCTGAACTCGTTTTCAAGGCTTCTCTGATGCGCACCGCCTCCTGGTGTGCTCTTCTAATCACCCTGGTGTCTGGCTGCTCGTAGTCAGCGGCCAGGTGATTTGCCTCAGCCTCCCACCCCGCCAGAAAGGTCTCCCCCTTACTCTCACAGAGATTGTGGAGCACACAGCAAGCAGCATAGCAAAGGGGACATTGGATTCTTTGGCTGAGGTCTGAGCGAATAATAATGATCTCCTAGCGACCCTTTTAAATGGCCAAATGCCACATTCTACCACCATCCTGCACTTGCTCAGCCTGTAGTTAAAACAGCTCCTGACCACTGTCCAGGCTGCCTGTGTATGGTCATGAGCCATGGCATCAAGGGGTAGGCTGGGTCACCCAAGGATAACGACAGGCATTCTCACATCGCCAACTGTTATTTTCTGGTCTGGGAAGTAATTTCCTGCTGCAGCCGTTAAAGAGAGTTGTGCTTCTGAAGACGCGAGCGTCATGAACCTTCCTGGCTCCATCCCACGTGGATGCTGGTGAAACGTCCCTTGTGATCACCGTGCTTGCAGCACCATGGAAAGTACCCCTTGCGGTTCACGTACTGGGTGCCCTGGTGCTCTGGGCCAAGATAGGATATGGGTTCCATCTATGGCCCCTCCACAGTTAGGGAATCCCATTGCAGCAAAGCCATTCACTATGCATACTGCACGTTTCCCAGAGTCACAACCTTTCGTAGCAGCAGCTTAACGATTTGCTTTGGCTACTCTGCATCACAGCAGCCCCACAGTAGATTTTCCACTCCAAATTTGACTTCCCGATTGACCAGTAGCTGTCCGGAGTTGCAAGCTTCAGAGGGCTATTGCCACTCACTTTCTCCACTGTGAGAGGCTGCTCTCATCTTAGCCATATTATGGCGTTTCAGGGCAGGGGAAAGCAAGTCACAAAGTTCAAAGAAAGTGCTCGTTACGCATGCGAAAGTTTTGCAGCCACTGGGAATCGTGCCACACCTGCAAAACTATGCGGTCCCACCAGTTCTGTGCTTGTTTCCCACGCCCAAATCGGCGTTCAATGGGTAGAAAGCTGCCCCTTACCAGCAGTAGCTCCAAAATGCTGAAGTCCCGCGGTTAGGAGAATTCAGTCTCCATGTCGTCATCGCTCTCGGTCGGCGGCTGTACTGTAGCTGCCTAATCCTCCTCCTCCCCTCTCCTGAATTTGCAGTTCATGGCTCAAGCATAGACAAGCACGAGAGTGCGTGAGGTGTTTACAACTTGCCAGCATTGCGTTACTGATCTCCAGCAGGGTCCATGCGTCTCAGCAGGGTCCATGCTTGCTGTGCTATTGCGTTTGCTCTCTTCACCCAGGAAAAAAGGCGCGAAATGGCTAATTGGCTGCTGCTTTTCACAAAGGGAGGGTGAGGCTGTACCCAGCAACACCTGGGAAATGTGTTTTTTGCCCCATCAGGCACTGTGCTCTCAACCCGGAAGTGGGAACTATGGGATAGCTGTGGAACAGCTACCCACAGTGCACCGCTCCTGAAATCGATGCTAGCCTTGGACCATGGACGCACACAATCGATTTAAGGATCCTAGTGTGGACGCGCTAAACCGATTTTATAAAATCGGTTTTATAAAATCGGTTTAAACAAATTCGAATTAATCCGGTAGTGTAGACGTGGCCTCAGAGAGCTAGGTGCCTAAGTCTGGCCTGGAGGAAGGCTCCTATCTCTCCTCAGAATTCACAGCTGTGAACCTTTTCCTGGAAACAAGCACCTAAGCATTTTTTTTTTTTTGCAAGAAATATGTGGGGGGGCGGAGATGCTGAGCTGCCTTTAGTCCCATGGTTCATGCTCTTACTAGGGATGTGGGGGGAGACCTGAGTTCAATCCTCCACCACCCTTGGTCTGATGTAGAGAAGGGAGTTGTAGCTCAGTTTCTCATCTTTCAAGATGCTTAACTTTAGGCAACCATGTTTGGAATTTTTTGTCCAATTAATGAATTAATTATCTAAATTAATGAATACTGATATCTATTTTATACTAACCCTTTCCCACCTATTCTGCATTTATTAACTTCATTAGCTGCTCAGCATTCATAGAGTAAGAACTGTGTGTTAATCCAAACTAATTCCAGCTCTCCCTCCTTAACTTTGCCTCTCTTCTTTTTTCTTGTGAATTCACTGTGCTACTGAAGTGAGGAAATGGTTCAAACACCAAATGTATGAAAAGGACTAGCAACCCTGTGAAACCATACAGCAATTTCTAACCATCTTTAAGAACATAATTCACATGTGTTAGAGCCAGAGGCAGTGCAGTAACTGAACCCATTAAAACCTGTTAGTACAAGAAAGGCACATACTCTGCAGACTTTAAAATAACTGTACTCTTATAAAGGAAGTAGAATATAGTTTATACCAATGTGAACTCTGTGTTAAATGATTATATTCTTTCTTTTAAATAGTATAATCCATCTCAACTGATCCCAAAGGGATTTTACAGATTTATCAGAGAGCTATAGAATTTCTGCCAATGCTGATATGTCATCTCAAGGGTGAAATCCAGCAGATATTTAACAGAGCAGAGCAACACTTTTATTCCTATTATTAATTATTGTTCAAACACATAAAAAAGTGCTAGGTGACTCACCGAAACAAATACAGACACACTCCCTGTTCAGAAGAGCATATAAAATATATTTGATATGACAAGAAATTGGGAACATAAACAGACAACAAAGTGGGGCCATGGGTGAGGAGGGACGCGGGTGACAATAACAAGATCACACAGATACTCTGGTTAGTAAAGCACGCACACAGTTCATGGCTGTATTTGTTAATTGTGTAGGGTTTTAAAATCGTCCTTCACCTCACTTCTAATAGACAAGACAGTGAAAAATGTGACATGGGCTCTTTAATGCCATCTCATTCAGAACAGAACACCTCCAACAATACAGCCCAATGCACTGATTCACTAATGACTCAAACAGAATATAACTTACCAGCACCACTTCCTGCAGCAGGATGGTGTTTCTGGGTGGTCTCCGTCCCAAATACTAACCTGGCTCAACCTTTATTAGTCATTTTATTCCTTGGATCATGTAGCATGTAGGGCAGGATGCAGAAGAAAGGGAATAATCTGCCTAAATGAAACAAATTTGTAAAAACTTCTAGATTCAATTTGCAACTTGAGAATTTTTGAAAACAGGCTGATTTTGTAAATAAACCCAAATGTTGTAGGGTGTAGCTGAAAATCACACCTAAAGAAGGTGGAGAGGGGGAGGAGGGAAAGAAATGAGGAACATTTGCCTAAATAATTGTCCTAATTTTAATGAAAAAAAATTAAATCCATTCAAAATAGCTTTCAGCCAAAAATAAATTTGCACCAAAGGACCTGTATAATTTTGAAAGTTAATGTGATTACTTCCTATGGAATTGGAACCCTGTACTCACACTGAATAATACCTTACTCCACAAGTATTCCTACTGACATCAGTGGGACTAACTCTTGCTAGAAAATGGCCAATTCTTAAAAAGCCCATGAAAAAGTACATCTCTGGGGCATGGAAAAGTTGTCATATTAAGTTTCAATTTTTTGGTCATTTTTCCATAGCTCTTCTAAGCAATTTAAAGGGAAAGAGATGATTGTTCATTGATTTTATTTTAGATTTCAGAATCATCTCATCATGTACCCAAAATAATGGCCAGGGGCACTTTTTTATTTTTGTAGTTAACACAAAAATAGCTAAAACTTATCTAACACCATTGCAGCTGCTACCTTGATAGACAGAGAGCAAGGTGGGCTGTTTACCTAACTTGCTGCCCTCTGCCCTGTTCTGGTCACACCTCTATTCCATGCAGTTCATAGCTGCAGCCCCTCCACTACCCAATCTGAAATCTCTTCTGCTGCTTAAACTTAAATCCCAGCCGACTTCATGTCTGGATTCTAATAATGTCCACCCACACTCTTAACCACTCAAGCTTCCTACCACGTGCACACATAACATAATAGTAACAAAACCACATGGGTGAGGGGAGACAGGGCTTGCCAGTCTCAGGCTTAATTATTTTGTGCTTTATTATTTTGTCCATGTATATGGGAGAAAGAAAATTCAAAGGAGCCCAGCCAGCTCCCTCACACAAGGTCCATGGGAAGAGGGAGCATGCTGAAAGAGGAAGAGTCGTGGTTTCTTCTCTGAATAAAGGCATAACAGGGATTATAGGGCCCTAAATTATAACATACTCTGTCTGAAATCCCACTCACAACTTTATGCTTAATCCTGGTCACTATATCATTAACAATAAATACATGAATCAATAAAAATGCTATAACATTTGAAAAAGTGCAGAGCAACAAAGCTTATCCAAGAACTCAAAAGTAGAGAACAAGTTAAGACTGCAGTCTATTTAAATCTGTCCAGCCAGAAAGCAAAATAGTTGAAGGGATTAATAAGAGTAGAGAGATAATGTCAAATTGCATTACTTCTCTCTGTTTCATATCGTGCAACAGGATTGGGCATGAAACACAATACATTTAAAGCTAACATCAGAAAGCAATATCTTTCTGCACAAAGAATCCCATCTGTGAAAAGTGCCTTTCCAAACAACTATGTCAAATTAAAAATCTTAGCTCATTCAAGAATCAACATAATATTATGGGAATGAGAAGGGAAGAAGAGGGAAGGGAGTGCTAAGAAAATACATGAGCTTTGATGGGGCAAATATTCTTCATTTCCAATATGTTATTTAAGTGAGGCTTTTTCCAAGTTGTTGTAACTTCTTAACTTTTGACAATTCACTATTGACTTAGGACAATTTTGGTCTGCTGGTCTGACATGCAAAACTTCTACGAACTTCTGTGGTAGTGTTAGATGAATAAAATGAGCAGGATTTGGACTTTAACGAATACTACCAATAAAGGAAAAGATCTTAATAATTGTTAAGTAACTGAACAAATATGTCGACAGCATTGTTTCATACTTCCATAACATTTTCTGGCACCAGTATTCCTCATTCAGGGCTGCGTCAAAAGTTTCCATATAGTATTTTCATTTTAACTTACTCAAGCTAATTTAGAGTGTCATTTTATATAGACTTCAGCCAAATAAAGAACTTGCACACTAAACACCTTTGAAGCTGCTTAATCGAAACACTAAAGGAAACATGAATAAAGACCATATCTAAATCATTGATTCTGCTAGCGTATTTCTTCATCCAACATACTCTTTCTCAATTTATTGACAGTTATGGTGCAATTAAAAGAAAAACACTAAAGTAATGCTTTTAGTATTTAGCTTCAGTATCTCAGACTGTTATATATGATTTTGATTCTGTGTTATGTTTTTGTAATGAATAAAGTTATTAAATTTGCTTATCATTGGGCTATCTTCAGGGGATACCAAGTTGCTCTTCCTCCCTTCTAGCTTCATAGTTTCCACCATAGAGCTACTGGCCTCCAATCCAAAGGTCTGTAGGACTCTAGTCAACAGGATTTTCTGAAGAGCACTAATACTCACTGCCAACACTCAAAAAATATTTCAGTAGTGGCAATGAGAATTATCTAGTGCCCTACATCCACAATGTGGGAGAAGACTAATGCATAGTTTCCCACAAAAGACTGGGTACTGGGTGATTGGACTCCAGAAGGATAGGTATAGAAAAGCAAACATGGGGATGATGAGGGCCTAGGGCAGAGGAGGAGGAAGAGTGCATGGAGAGTGCCTCTCATGTATTTTCCCATTAGTGTATCCAACTGCAGGAGTTGGATACACAGTTGGATACAGTATGCCACAAAGCTGGGGAGAATTTAGAGAAGAATTAAATTGAATCATAAAATAATTAACTCTCTCTATGTGCCATTTAAAGGAAAATGCATTTGTTGCACTAGAAAAATGAGGACATCAAAAACACCAGCAATAAAGTTTATATGTAACTACAACAAACCATCATGGGAACTAGATAAAATTATTTTTATGAATAAGAGTATATAAGACGTACAGTATGTTCTCAAGGGGCCACCAAATGAAATTAATGGGCAGTAGGTTTAAAACAAATAAAAGGAAGTTCTTCTTCACAGAGCGCACAGTCAACCTGTGGAACTCCTTGCCTGAGGAGGTTGTGAAGGCTAGGACTATAATAGCGTTTAAAAGAGAACTAGATAAATTCATGGAGATTAAGTCCATTAATGGCTATTAGCCAGGACGGGTAAGGAATGGTGTCCCTAGCCTCTGTTTGTCAGAGGATAGAGATGGATGGCAGGAGAGAGATCACTTGATCATTGCCTGTTAGATTCACTCCCTCTGGGGCACTTGGCATTATTCACTGTAGGCAGACAGGATGCTGGGCTGGATGGACCCTTGGTCTGACCCAGTATGGCCATTCTTATGTTCTTATGTTCTTAATGTGAATGTTTGCTTTAAATTCCCCTTGACATACTGTATGACTTCAGAGTAGGAAGTTTTGTTATCTGTGCTTTTCTTTTAATGACTTTTTCTTAGCCCTGTCCCATATCTTCTTTTCAATCCTTTCATTATGTCTACACCATGTACTGTTTTGTACTCACACGGAAAACATACATTTCGATGAAGTCAGGACCTGGCATCATTGTGATTTATCAAAATGTCTATTCATCCATATTTTTTTTTAAACAGCACATGGAAAACATTGTAATCACTTTAAATTGTTATGGTATACAGCATAAATCATCTGATCAAAAACATATGGCCACTTGTGACGGGTTCTGTCAGAGACCCCCTTGGGACTGTTACCTGACATGTGGAATTTATTTTTGAGCCCGTTTTCCCTGCCAGCTTGGGGACTCCAGAACCCTGCCTTCTTGAGCCAGACATGCTAGCCTGCTACAACACAGACCCAGGTCTGGTCCACACCCCCAAAGCTGCAGGCTTAACCAAAAACAGCTTAGCAAGGTTCTAGAGTCACAAGCTGCCAGGGAAAATGGGCTCAGAGGTAAATTCTGCACATCAGGTGACAGTCTCAAAGGAGTCTCCGTGATCAAACCTGTCACATTGGCATAGTCGAACAGGATCTGTGCACAGCTGATTGCTTTGAGACACTGGTAGTGATTTTAAGTGAGTTTTAAGTGTGGAAGCTCGAGAAGAGATAAAGTGGCAACTGGTTTGTTATTTTCTGTTTGCTTATTTCGGGTAAGGGAAATAGAGACAGAAAATTAGCAAAACTGATGAGAGTGAAGCTCAGGAGAAGCTAGAACTGCACAGGCTGCAAAATGCTGAGAAAGAAAAGGAACATAAAAGGCAGATTAAATTAAAACAAATGGAGATTGATGGACGATGTGTGAGGGGAAAAGCTGCTCACGAAAGAGCCATGGAAGCCCAGAGGATAGCCCAACAAGCTGCTCAAGAAGAGAGGCAGCAAGCCCTGGAGCTCCGGCAGGTGAAGGCTGACAAAAAAAGGCAGGAAAAGGAAAGAGAGAGGCAGCTAGCCCTGGAGTTAAAAGATAAAGAAACTGAGGCCCAAACTAAGACCGAGAAGCATGAACTGGCTGTAATGGAGTGGAAGAGACAGAACTCTTCCGCAACTGGCTCCACTTCCCCCAAAATCCACAAATGGGAATGATTATGCCCACAATATGATGAATCCAGTGATATTGCTGAGTATTTCATCACCTTTGAGAGACTGTGCACTCTCCATGTGATTTCTGAGGATCAAAAAATGACCACTTTGGTTGCAAAATTGACTGGGAGAGCTCTGGACATACTCAGTAAGATGCCTATTGCTGATGCTTCAAACTATGGTAAATTTAAGGAACTGGTTTTGAAACAGTTTCAAATTACACCTGAAACCCACAGGGTAAAATTCAGGAGTCTTAAGAGGGGATTTGGATTGAGTAATGTGGTTTATGTAAATGAAATGAGGGATTTGTTAGACAACTAGGTGAGGGGGAAAGGCATACAAGCTTGGAAGTAATGTGTGATTCGGTTACTCAGGAACAGTTCCTGAATATACGCAGTGATGATGTAAAACAGTATTTCTGGGACAAAAAGGTGGATGCAGTGGGTAAATTAGCTGAGTTTGCAGACTCTTATGAGAAATTACAAGCTGTAATTAAACATAAACCACTGACAGAGGGGTACAGGGTTGGGGGAAGGCAAAATCACTGTTTTACCGCTGGGAAAAAGGAGGCTGGGTGTTCGCCTTCCCATTCCTCTGTTATTTGTCACAAGTCTCCTATACAAGCAGAGGAGCCCGGAAGGTGCTATCATTGAAAGCCCACTGAGCACCTGAGGAATAAATCTTCTTGACTGAGTGGGAACAGGCACCATGCAACACATGAAGCTGCTACTTCTCAGAGCACAGGGGTATCCCAGGCTTCTGCCTCTTACCACACAGGATTTGTTAAGGTTGCTTCTACACAACCAACCAACGAGCATATGCATGCCGTTAAGCTTAATGACAAAGTGCTCCAAGGATGGAGACATGCATCCGAAGAAGTGGGTATTTGACCATGAAAGCTCATGCTCCAATACGTCTGTTAGTCTATAAGGTGCCACAGGACTCTTTGCTGCTTTCAAGGATGGAGAGATACTGGTGCAGAGATTTCCGTGGTCAGGAGAGACTTGATCCATGAGAAGGATTTTTTATCAGGAAAAATGGCAGAATTAGAATTGGTGGGAGGTTACAAAGTCTTTGCACCTTTAGCTAAGGTAAACATGGAAACTGGTGATGTGCAGGCTGAACTAACTGTGGCAGTGGTGGCAAAAATTTTGCACAGTTTCTACTGAGAAATTACTTTTTTGATGTGGCGGAATCTGTCCCAGAGTTTGTTAATAGCAAGAAGGAATCTTGTGCTGAAAGTCCCAGAGAGGAGGGTGAACTCACATGTGCTGCTGGGGAAACAGGACAGTGTCTCTTTAATTCCTCTGTAGCGGTAAACAGTGGGCTGTTGGGGGCAGGGATGGTCATAACCAGTTCCTGTTAGGGTGACCAGATGTCCCAATTTCATAGGGATAGTCTTGATTTTTGGTTCTTTTTCTTATATAGGCTCCTATTACTCCCCACCCCCTGTCCTGATTTTTCCACACTTGCTGTCTGGTCACCCTAGTTTTTGTAACCCCGAGGCTCAAGGCAGGTCCCTGCAGGAAGGACTGTGATCATCTCCCTGAGGGATGGGGATGGTCCACCTTGTAACAGGGAGGTCTTCCCAGCTGCTGACTGCCAGGAAGATGTAGTTCAGCAGGGGACAGACTCGACCTTGCGTTGAACAGAAACATGTATCCCAGAGATGGAAGTTGGGGTCCTGATGACCGCTGCCGTGGGAACAGACCCCAAGGGCTCTGTAGCTGGAAGCAAGCCCAACCTGTGTGAAAAGGGGGATGACCCACCTCTCCTATGTACTTTATGGATCCGTCCCATTGCATGACATAGATATAGAAAATAAAGCTACAATTACTACTACCAGTATCGTCTGTAATAAAACTTTACTACTGGAATAAGCCTGAAAAGGTGAAAACTCACTGTCACATTTTTTTCCGTGTCTTCCCTCCTCCTCCAGCCAGGATGCGGACACTAGGCTCCATGCTTTCTCCCTGCCTGGCACTGAGCAGCAGCTGCAGGGGCTTCCCTCTAGCTTGCAGCAGGGAGACTGGATAAGGGAGGGAGAAGCCTGCCTCCTGCATAAGAATAGTTTAAACTCAGCTGTTCCCTGCACAGTTCAGTAACATTTCAAAGAGGATCTGTAAGCAGTTTGGACATCACAACCAAGATCCTCTGCTGGGGAGGGAATGGGATAGATTTGAACTTGGAAATGGTTCCTGATTTTGATTGTGTTTTTTGCGTATTGGAGATCCCCTCATCCCAGGGGCAGGAAAGAACTGCCCCTGCCATGGTCACACACACCCTCCCCACCCCCAACAACAACTGGGAGTGAAATTAACAAGGATGCAAGAAACGGCTCCTAACGCTGCAAGCTAGAGCCTAGGGGAGAACCCCTGCCGGGGGCAGGAATGCAGAGCCTTGTCTGCAGCCTGGCTGGAGGAGGGGGAGGGAGGAGACGAGAAACCAATGTGACAGTGAGTTTTCCCCTTCCACCTGCTTTTATTAGCTCTGGATTTAAGCTGTGCAGCCAAATGCTTGTATTTGTTTTGTATATTAGTATTGGAGATATTTTCCCTTTTTCCTTGGGGCAGATAAGGACTGCCCCTGCCATGGTCAAACACACCCTCCCCACTCCCCCCAGCTACTGTTAGTGAAATTAACAAGGATGCCAGAAACCACTCCTAACCCCGGAGGGCTGAACCACTCAGGGAACAGCTGAGTTTAAACTATTCTTATGCAGGGAGCAGGCTTCTCCCTCCCTCAGCCAGTCTCCTTTTCTTACCAATCCTCTGTACTGGCCCGTACTGGCTTACTTTCACCTCTGACTGGGGGTCAAATCTCCTGGAGGGGAAAGTCCACCCAACTGACCTTTTGGGAACAGAGAGTGGGGTGGCCGAGGGGATCCTACCAAACCAAAGCACTTCATTGAAAAAGGTTGTTCCTGCTACGCTTGTAGGGTGACCAGACAGCAAACATGAAAAATTGGGACAGAGGGTGGGGGTAATAGGAGCCTATATAAGAAAAAGACCCCAAAATCGGGACTGTCCCTATAAAATCGGAACATCTGGCCACCCTATGCTTGTAAAAGAGAAAACTGTCTCTTCCAGGCAGGAGAAAGAAAAATTTGCATTTGGGAAACTTCACAAGGAGGTGAGGTCCAACACAGAGAAGTTCCAGAGAAGGGGCTGAGGACAGGCATGGTCGCAGTACACCCTTTCCTTGCCAAATCTTCAAAGACATGCCTGAATTGAAAGCCTTCTCCAAAGAGGCAGAAGAATTTGTGTCTAAGCACCTACCATGGTACACAATAGGATTGAGATACTGGGCAAGCCAGGCTGTGTGAACAAAGTCTGTCCGTCATAAGTTGGCTGTTAATCTTGTGTCTTTTGCTATTTCATCTATGGGTCAAGACAAAGGAGTTGATGCTAATAACAAACCCTCTGATGAGGGAGGGATAGCTGAGTGGTTTGAGCATTAGCCTGCTAAACCCAGCATTGTGAGTTCAGTCCTTGAGAGGGCCCCTTAGGGATCTGAGGCAAAATTAGTACTTAGTCCTGCTAGTGAAGGCAAGGGGCTGGACTCAATGACCTTTCAAGGTCCCTTCCAGTTCTAGGAGATGGGTATATCTCTATTATATACATTTTTTGATGTGTGACAACATGTTTTTTGGAAAACCTTTTGTACATGCTAGGGATGACGACAAGACAGTCCCACAAACATGTTGCTTTTCAGCTTATACCTGTAGACAAGCTGGAAGTTTGGCACAGCAGCAAAAGCACAACAGGCCTACACTGCTGTGTGGAAGGGAAAACTGAGGCACCCCACCTCATGGCATTGGTGGCTAAATGCCAAGACACTTATACTTTTACAGCTAATGTTATCTGCATTCTGTTAGCAATACTGCACCCTAACTTGTTTTCAGGCACCTGAGGACCAGGAACCCCAAACGTTGCTAGGACACTTATGAATAACAACATAGGGTTTAAAGGTATTGAAAGAGGGTGTGTAACCAGAGACAAACAGGGATTTTATATGTACTGCCTCCGCTACGGACAGTGTCCAAGACTCCGGCAGTAAGTTCAGGAGGAGGGTGTGACATTGCACTCCATAATGTTTTATGGAAATATGCTTATGACTGTAAATATGATATAATTGGAATATGCTTCATGCGTAAGATCTCTTGTAAGGTATCATTACAAAACTTATGATCTACTGAGTGTGTTCATCCTATTTGTTTGCATGTATTATTTCTATGTCTGGGAGCCGCGAGCGGCTGTACCTGCAGATGCTCAGGTAAACAAAGTGTCTCACGGCTCACTAGGGGCTTACCCTGAACAAGCAGCGAAGTTTGGAAACTCCTGTATTAAGTGGAATCCATTAAGGGTGCTTCACAATCAATTAACTGTGAATGGGCTTGTTTACTTGCAAGCCTTCCTGTGTTAGCCAGCTCCCAGGTAATGAAGGAGATCATGTCACCTGAACTGGAATCCCTCTTAAACCTGGTGCTTTTCCAGTTAGAAGGATGGGTGGGGTTAGGGTAGGGACCCAGAGAGACAAAAGATTCCCACCTTGTGCTAAAGCTATAAAAGGAGGTGGAACAGAACAAAGGGGGCCCCAGTCATGAGAAAGCCCTTGCTTTTCATCTAGGTTACCACCTGAGCAGGGGTAGCATGTTTGTAGAAATTTTTGATGGTGCCCAGAACCCGCCCCTGCCCAAACTCCACCCCCTCCCACCTGCCCAAGGCTTGGGAGGGAGTTTGGGTGAGGGAGGAGGTCTGGGGTGCAGGCCTTAGGCTGGGGGAGGGGATTGAGGTTCAGGCTCTGGAAGGGAGTTTGTGCAAGTTCATTCTTGTCTGGTACATTGTTTAAAAAAGTCCTTTGAGGCTCAGGTAACCTGAAAAAGAGCTCGCATCTCTCTTGCTCACAGAAGCTGGTCCTATAAAAGATATTACCTCACTCACCTTCTTTCTCTAATATCCTGGGACCAACACAGTGACAACAACACTGCATAAACATATATGTAACAGTGATAAAAATCTGCTGTTAAGAAATGGTTGAGCTATTAAAAAGTACAACTTACACCAGCAGAAATTTTGAACTCAGTATCCCTGAAAAATGAAACAGAGGGACAGATCCTTAGCTGAAGTCAACAGAGCTGTGCCTGCTTACTATAGCTGAGGCTCTGGTCCAGAAGCTATAACCTCCAGTTTATGGACATTATGTTTTAACCTAAGTGGGAATTTAGATATATTATTTTGGCCAGCACAGGGCTTTCATATCATTCCACTGATGTAACGGAAACATATTGAATGAAAAGATAACATAAAATTCAATATTGAGGCTATAAAGTTCAAACAAAGTGCATTCCTTAGTTCAACAAAGACCCATTCACAATGTCATGATGATAAAAAATTAATTTACTGCTATTCAGCAAAAAAGAGAACATTTTCCCATGCTTTTTTTTGATATATAGGACACCTATTCCAATGAATTGTTGTGGGTGATTTCTATGAAAACACTAAAACAATAATGTTTTGATGTTCCACATTGTCAAAGCAATACCTCAATTCCACATCAAGTTTGATCCTGCATAAATAGTGAGGTTAATGTTATAATTCTAACCTGGTTTCAAGTCACAATTGAGAGCCATACAGAGATATAAGGGCCAAAATCCTCATCAACCTATCTAAGAAGAGGATGGAAAGGGGAGTGTCATTGCTGCTGCATTGGTCTCCTATTTCCATGACCCACAGAAGCTCCTTCATGGAGACTCCATGAGGACTAGGCTTCTCTACTGGGTAGAGGTTAGGCTGTGATTAAAGGCTTTAGTTGGGGGAAGAAAGAGTTTTTCATGGCTTGGCACCCTCTCCTACAAAAAAAGGCCACAGGATGTTGAAGGTAAGCTGACCCTGTGAGGTGTCAATGCAGATGTGCAGGTCCAGTGAAGAAGTTGGTGAAGAGGGTCTTCTAGATTTGGAAGCAACACCACCACACTTACCTCAGAAAACAGGGCCTGGAGCAAAGCTGGTCTCTAGGCAACCTAACAAGCACAGCTGGCCTGTAGCAGGCTGCCTAA
The DNA here is from genome assembly GCF_003597395.2 of Chelonoidis abingdonii. Classification (NCBI taxonomy): domain Eukaryota; kingdom Metazoa; phylum Chordata; order Testudines; family Testudinidae; genus Chelonoidis; species Chelonoidis abingdonii. The sequence continues at coordinate 134,376,171 of NC_133770.1, forward strand.
TTAGCTACAGTGCCTGATTGGTTATAAGAGTCAACAGATTGGCTCAAGCCCACCAGCAGCAGGAGCTCAGTGGCTATTCAAAGCATTAACCTATGGCTGTGATAGCTCCTGTGCCTGCTTGTTCCTTGCCTTGCCCCAGGTAACCGAGTTCTGACCCTCCACTCCAAGTCCTGACTTTGGCTCTGACTCTTTGCTCTGGCATCGGGGGGCCTGACTCCTGCTCTAACCACTGGGCATGACCACCCACATCCTGATCCTCAACACCATCAAAGGATTCCACAGAATCCAGTTATATTTACACTGCAATTAGAAGGTATGATCACCAGCACATCCAGACATACCTGTACTATAGAGCATAGCCATGGAAGTGAAAGCAGTGGGAGGGGTTAGCCATCCAGAGTATGATCCCATCCAAGACCCTAGGTAGGAAGTCAGGATGCTAGTCCCACTCACATCTCTGAGGCTACACTCTATTTTTAGGGCACTAGTTTGATCAGAGCTAGCTTGGGTATGTCTCCTTGAGCTGGGAAGTGCAGATAATATCCTGCATCAAAGCTAACTCAAGCAACAACAGCAATGAAACTGCAACAGCAATGTCTCCAGGGTCCTGGGCAAGCAGAGGTACCCTGTGCAGCTGCCTACGCTACTGCAGCTTTACTGCTGTTGTTAATCAAGCTAGCTTTGATCTATGTCTACCTGTGCTGCAATCACACCTCCTGATTGCAATGTTTTCAGTTCCCTGTATGTAATGGTACTCCTACTTTACTATATGTTACAAAACCTCATACACTACAAACCAACTACGGTAACTGTAATAACGGTGTGATACATAATATTGCCAACTCCAAATGTTCATAAATCATGAGTCAGTCCCCACTCCAAAATTATGAGACTGACATAAAAATAATATTTTAATTTTTTTTTTTTGCCGTGTGCGTTTTGATCCCTAAGGTGTCACACTTTCAAGATTTTCTCCACATTCCCGTGGGCTAGAAACTTGCTATTTAAAATGAAAGGCAAGAGTCACACATAGCAACATTACTTCAGTAGTTGTAGCTTTAAGAAAAAAAACACAAAATATTATAAAGCTGATGATAAAATCATATTTGGCAACACTGGAAGTACTGTTAAGAAGCTCTTTTCCTGCCTCCTGTCAAATGACATACTCGGCATTGCGAAATGTTATACCGCTGTCATATGAGTTTTATACATGTTTTCAATGCAAAAAACAGGTGAAATTCATAGTGACTGAATTTTGCTTTGAGATGTTGAGGTTTGTCTCCAGAAGGGTGAAGCCCAGACTCCATTTTTATGGACAAAATTTGTACTCACAAAATTTGACACAAAAAAAATTAAGTGCAAACACAAAACTACACCTGTAACTAACAAATAGCTCCTATAATAAAACAGATACATTAATCAGATTCGTTTCCCTATGTAAAGTGCAGGTGCAAAATGAACTCACATAAAACCAAGCAACCCTTTAAAAAGATGAATGTTTAGATTACAACCAGAAATTGAAAAAAAAATTCAGGAGTTGCAAACCCACATACATTTAAATTCAAAAAAGGATTGTGAAGGGTAATGGACATTTTTTGCACCATTTTAGAAATAATTATGTGCTTGTCAATACAGTGTTACAAACAATTAAAATTGGTAATTTTTCAGAGAATCAAAAGTTTGTATGCAGGAAGAGATTATACATACATACATACCTTTTAATGGTAATGAGTATTATTTTAGAGCCCAATCCTGCACTTTTTTCACAAGAAAAACATAATCAAGTATTTAATTGTGATGGTGTCTAGGTCTTTCAGAATGCATGTTTAGAAGTTCAGAATGTAGGGATCTGAAGAGTGAGAGTTTTAAATGCAGCGTACAGTGTTTAAAATAGCAGCTCTGCACAAACATCCAAGATAATTACCTTCTGAAATAATACTCATCATTAGCAATTCAGATACAACTCTACTTGATGCTATTCTAGGGGTCACCTGGACAAAGGGTCATCAAATTAATGTATTGTTAGCGCACAACTGAGACACCGAAATAAAATCAGTTATATAAATCAGCTTCTTCTTGCCCAGGATGTACAAATCTAATCCTTAGCTGGACCCAGGACCTTCACTTAGTATTGTCAAATGCTGCCGTATGTCAGTGAGTTAGTTATGTTTCCTCATTCATATTTAATGTTAAGCCAGAAATGCTAAAGGAGAGTGCCAAACAGTTAAATAAAATAAAGAAATAAATAAAATAAACTGGAGAAATCTGAAATTCAACCTTTCAGATGTTTGGCGCATGGTGCTTATGATGATGATGATAATAAATAAAATAATAATAATAATAATATCCTTTTAAATGCTCTCTCATAAAAGGAGGCTTCCAACCAAAAACTTAAACTTCTATCTGAATTTGTTTTACCTATTTTTTTTTAACAAGTAAATCCTATTACTATAACTGAAAAAGGACACAGGAAAATAGTATCTCTATTTTTTCCAGTTTACTTATTTCTGTATTTTTAACCAATACTTTCTGCATAGTTTGACAGTTTTACATGTAGAGTCATTAATCACTCTATTCTGTAAACATTTATACACGTTTAATTTTACAGAGGTGAATAGTCCTATTAAATTCAATGGGACTAACTCACATGATGCATAAAATTAAGCACGTGTGTTTGCAGGAACAGGGTGTTGGTCATTTCCCCGTTTGTGTGGGTCTTTCACATAGCAACAGGAAAGAGAAAAATGTTTAAAAATAGGAAAATATGGATATAAGAACGTAAGAACAACCATACTGGGTCAGACCACTGATCCATCTAGTCCAATATCCTGTCTTCTGACAGTGGCCAGTATCAGATGCTTCAGAGGGAATAAACAGAACTGGGAAGTTATTGATCGATCTATTCCCAGCTTCTGGCAGTCAGAGATTCAGGGATACCAAGAGCATGGGATTGCATCCCTGACCAATTTAGCTAATAGCTACTGGTAGACCTATCATCCACAAAATTATCTAATTATTCTTTGAACTCAACTATACTTTTGGCCTTCACCACATCCCCTAGCACTGAGTTCCACAGGTTGACTGTGTGTTATGTAAGAAGATTTTCCTCATGTTTGTTTTAATCCTGCTACCTCTTATTTTCCTTGGTGATCCCTACTTCTTATGTTACGTGAAGGGGTAAATAGCATTTCCCTACTTACTTTCTCAACGTGTCACAATTTTATAGACCTCAATCATATCGTCCATTAGTTGTCTCTCTTCCAAACTAAGCACTCTCAATCTTTTTAATCTCTCCTCAAATGAAGCTGTTACATACTCCTAATCATTTTTTCTGTACATAGTAGCCAAGGTGTAGGCATACCATGTATTTATATAGTGACATTATGAAGTTGTCTCTCTTATTATCTGTCCCATTCCTAATGATATTCTAACATTGTTAGCTTTTTTGCCTGCTGCTGCACATTAAGCAGATGTTTTCAGAGAACTATCCATGATGACTCCAAGATCTCTTTCTTGATTAATAACAGTTAAATTAGATCCCATCATTTTATATGTATAGTTGGGATTATGTTTTCTAATGTGCATTACTTTGCATTTATCAAGACTGAATTTCATCAGCCATTTTATTGCCCAATCATCCAGTTCTGAGAGATCCTTTCGTAGCTTTTTGAAGTCTGCCTGGGACTTAATTATCTTGAGTAATTTTGTATTATCTATACATTTCACTTCACTGTTTATCCCTTTTTCCAGATCATTTATGAATATACTGAATAGGACTGGGCCCAGTACAGACCCCTGGGGACACCACTGTTTACCTCTCTCCAGTCTGAAAACTCACCATTTATTCCTACCCTTTGTTTCCTACCTTTGAACCAACTACTGGTCCATGAGAGGACCTCCCCTCTTATCCCGTGTCTGCTTACTTTGCTTAAGAGCCTTTTGTGAGGAACCTTAACAAAGGCTTTCTGAAAGTCCAAATACACTATATCAATTGGATCACCTTTGTTCACATGCTTGTTGACACCCTCAAAGAATCCTAATAGATCGGCCTTGTTGACTCTTCCCCAATGTATTGTGTTCATCTATGTACCTGATAATTCTGCTCTTTACTATAGTTTCAACAAATGTGCCTGGTTCTGAATTTAGATTTACACATCTGCAATTGCCAAGATCACCTCTGGAGCCTTTTTAAAAAAATTGGTGTTATATTAGCTCCATTATCTGATACAGAGGCTGATTTAAGTGACAGCTTACATACCACTATTAGTAGCTCTCCAATTTCACATTTGAATTCCTTCAGAACACTTGAGTGAATATCTTTTGTTCCTGGTGACTTACTGTTTAATTTATCCATTTCTTCTAAAATCTCCACTATCTACACCTCAATAAAGGATAGTTCCTCAGACTTGTCACCTAAAAAAGAATGGCTTAGGTCTCCCACAAAGAATTCATTTAGGTTCTCCACAATAGCTTTGTTTTCCTTCAATGCTCCTTTAGCATCTCGATAAGTCAGAGGCCCCACTGATTGTTTGGCAGGCTTCCCCTTTCTGATGTACTTAAAAAAATTGCTGTTAGTTGTTGTGTCTTTTGCTAGCTGCTCTTCAAATTCTTTTTTGGCCTCCCTAATTATACTTTTACACTAGACTTGCCAAAATGTATGCTCCTTTCTATTTTCCTCACTACAATTTGACTCCCAAGTTTTAAAGAATGTCATTTTGCCTCTAACCATCCCCTTTTACTCTGTTGTTTTAGGCATGGTGGCATTTTCGGTCCTTTTACTATTTTTTTCTATTATTTGGGGTGTACATATAGTTTGAGCCTCTATTGTGGTGTCTTTAAATAGTTTCCATGCAGCTTGCAGGCACTTCACTATCGTGACTGTTCCGTTTAATTTCTGTTTGATTAGCTTCCTCATTTTTGTGTAGCTCCCCTTTTTGAAGTTAAATGTTACTGTGATGGATTTCTTTGGTATCTTCCCCCCCCAAAATTTAATTATATTATAGTCACATTACTGAGCAGTTCAGCTATATTGACCTGTTGGACCAGATGCTGTTGTGCCACTTAGGACAAAATCCAGAACTGCCTCTCCCTTTGTGGGTTCCAGGACCAGCTGCTGCAAGAAGCAGTCATTAAATGGTATGTAGAAAGTTTATAAGAGCAGTGAAACTGGCAGGACAGACTCAAGGGTAGATGAAGCACCTGAAACTGCTTTTAACTCATTTTATTTTCAACTGACTAGATTTCAAGTCAATGTCTCCCTCCGCTCCTGTGATCTTGAACAAATCTGAAAAAAAAACTCCATTTATAAACAATTTGATTTATTGTTCATATTTTCTCTCTTTCCTAGTTCTTTACTATTTGTTTTTAAAGAATGGATTTCTTCTGACTGCTTATAACCCAAGTTACTCTAGTTGAAACCAGATACTGGAGATTGGTAACAGGTAACTGGATATCCTCATCCCAAGAATATCTGCCACTAATGTTTGGAGGGGAAGAGATGTTGGGACCTGCCTACCACCTTCTTCATAAGCAAGCAGAAGGCTCTCCTTAAGCAAAAATTGCCCATGTTTAAAATAAAGGTCATGATTCATTCTGTTTGAAGGTCAGGCCATGGCTCAGGGGAATTCTTATTTTAAACAAACTGGTTCAACTACACCTTATTATAATCCTTTGTAAGATTATAATTTCTTATACAACCAACTGTGATGTCATAAACAATACTATAACTTCAGGAATAAGCAATACGCTCTTCTGAAGAATTGGAATACGTCTGTACAGTTTCTACATTCTGTGTGAGACAAGTAAGCCTAAGGGTCTGTGTCAGGCAGCAAATCCCCTGTTGAATGTGCTGCCTTTTGCATTCTCGATGGACTGTTTGCTTCCATTTGGGGTTCAGATTCCAGAGGCTGGGGACAAAAGAAAAACACTAGAGGTAGATGACTTAAGAACACAAATCATTCAAAATCCGTTCGCTATAGACAAAAAACTGGTCCCTGCCCAAAAGAACTGATTAGTAGCCTGGGGGATGTCACTTTGGCAACAAAGTCACTTGGCAGAGGTTTGTGTTCATGTGGGTAAGCTGGGAAGAGTGTCACCTAACACAAAAGGGGCTGAATATTTTAAAAGGGAAGAAAGTGGTCTGCTCAGGGGTTCATTTTCTCCAATCCATGAGAGAGAGAGAGAGAGAGAGAGACAGACAGACAGACACACCACTGACCATGTAAAAACCTGAATGAGGCAAAGGACATCCTGCCTGACTTCCTAGACATGGATGGTCCCTAGGGATTCCCATGGGAAAGATGAGATAGAAAGTGAGGGCATTGCAGTTTCAGATGTTTATTGTTTTATATGATCTGTTCTCTCCTGAGCTTTACATGATTAAGTATTAAAGAACATACATGTGTTAGACTATGCAAAGTATACAAAACTCCATTAAAGTGCACTTTGGAACTTTTAGTTTGGACCAACAGGGTCTACACAGATAAGTTAGTGTGCCACATATTAGTTACCTGGTAGAAATCACCCCTCCTCCTTCCCCCTTATCCATTGCTGTTCCATATAGATAATCTCTTAGATATTATGGTGCCACAATAAAAACATTTTATATAATATATATTACATATTTGTGCTTTCCAAATAAGTCTTCATTTGGTTCTACAAAATCAAAAAAGAGTTCTGCTTGCTCTCATGTGAGCATTTACAGTTAACGTATACATCAGCCTCCATTGCTAAAAGGATATAGTCAAGGTATTTTTCATTGGTTTTCATTTTTTAAAATTAAACTTAAAACTCAACTTTTTTCTTACCAGTATTTTCCTTGTTCCCATATGCCATTGTTTTTTTTTTTTATGATATGGTTGTGCATGAATACTATCTTCCTCACTGAATAATTTAAATGTATTAATATGTATACATACTTAGTCAGATATAGAATATATACTATTTTCATAACAATATCCTATTAATGCAGGCTTTGCAGTTCTATTAGCCTTGTTTTTCTTCTAAAACTCAAAGGAAATTCAACATCTACCAGCCCTAGTGGAATTTCTTGTAGAATCCTTTGGAATAGTTCATGTGATCAGTTCAAAACTGAAATTGGTCAACTGGAATTTGTTAGAAAAAGAGATTCTCCTCTTTAAAATGTCTACTGTATCCTTCCAAGACAATATTCTCAGGATGTCATTTTGTAGTTTAATGAATATCTACAGACAATAAATAATATACAAACAAGGTGTTACAATTAACTTTATTGTCAATGTCCTTCTAAATTCCAGAATGTTTTAACAAATGATTTGATAACCATGTCAGCACCAGCAGATAAGTTTCCTGTATGCAGGGATACAAATTAAAAAGCAAGTTGATATGACATTTATACCATAGGTTTCATATGGTAAGATGATATGAAAGGCAGTGAAGTTAGTGAGGACATGTTATAAAAGAAATTATGGATTTCAGAGAAGTCTCAAGCTTTAGTGCCAATTACACTAAAGAGAAATATGACCATTATTATACAGTGATAAGTAGCAGATGGTTTGCTCATTTTGGGCAATGAAGAGTCAGTTAGTTCAATAGGCTTCAGATCAGGCACTTACTTTTGTTCTTTCTTCAAGAAGATAAACTGGAGAAGGTTCAGAGAAGCGCCACAAAAATGGTTAAAGGATTAGAAGATCTTCCTCAAATAGTGACAGACTCAAAAAGCTCTATTTTAACAAAGAAAAGATTAAACTTGACTTGATTACAATCTTTAAGTATCTACATGGAGAACATATACTAATAATGGGTTCTTCAGTCTACCAGAGAAAACTATAACATGATCCAATGGCTGGAAGTTGAAGCTAGACAAATTGAGATGGGAAATAAGGCATACATTTAACAGTTCCATAAATAACCATTGGAACAATTTACCAAGGTCAAATTAGATGATCCATTTGGCTTTAGAATCCTTTGGGCTTAAGAATCTGAATATTTTAATATCTCACAGGTGACCCCCTATCTCTGTAAGAGATTGGACGAACCCCCTGGATTTGAACAGCCCTGGATCTGTGCAAGAGACACACAGAATAAGGAGTCAAATATTCAGTTTATTAGGCCATCTGCCCCAATCAAAGTTATAAGTGAAATCACAGAACAAAAAGACATGCCCATAACTAAAAACGTCTATTTTATATTGCAGCAGAAATCTCTAAACAAAAAATTGTTTAATTTTTTTTTCTTAAAAGAAAAGATCACATATTCCAAAATGGTTGAAAATGAAAGTCAAAGGGGATTATAAATATACTTAATGTGTACAAAAATATTGCTAATAGGTCAGGTACAATAAATTATTAAATCCCATATGTTAAATTATCTTAAGAAAATTACAGGCGATGCACCTATTTGTCCTATTCACATCACCACAATGTCTTGTTCTGCAGATAGGTTTGCATAATTCTCAGACTGGTTCAAACATTTAGCTTTGTGCATCAGTGTAGAATCCACTAGTTGGGTTCTCATGAAAACACATAGGATATTTTTAATCAGGAAGATGGAATATTAATCTTAAGTATACACTGAATATACAACACCCCCCCACCAGATATTAAAACATATATTCAAATAGACCACCAATACAACAATAGCTGTTGGATATTTAAGGACATCTTTTAAAAAAAAAAAAGTATTTCTCTTGCTATCGGTTATATATAGGGAAAAAAAATATGTTTGTGCAATTCATGCTATGATCTTACAATGCCTGTTGTATAGCTGTTCACATAAGGATGGTTCATTGGTTAAGGTCAGGCATTTTGACATTGAATTAATATTCCAAGTCAGAAGATGAGAATAACCAGAGCCTGGACTCTCTTAAGTATAGCAAAACTTAGGGGGGAAATGCATCTAGCTCATGAGGTGGTTAGTTTAACCAGCAATGAAACAAGTGATCTCACATCAGGATACAGCTGAGTAGCAGTAGCTTGAGGCAGTGGTTCTCACTGGGGTACGCAGAGGTGTTCCAGGGGGTACATCAACTCATCCAGATATTTGCATAGTTTTAAAACAGATTAAACAAAAAACACTAGTGAAGTCAGTACAAACTAATAGAGTATATATTGCTCTACATACTGAAATAGAAGTACAATATTTATATTTCAGTTACATTATTTTATAATCATATGGTAAAGATAAGTAAGTAAGCAATTTTTCAGTAATAGTGGCTGAGATTTTTGTATTTTAATGTCTGATTTTGTAAGCAAGTAGTTTAAGTGAGGTGAACTTGGGGGCATGCAAGACAAATCAGACTCCTGCAAGGGGTACAGTAGTCTGGAAAGTTTGAGAGCCACTGCGTTGGGGGAAAACCAAGAACAAAGCCAGTGATTTAAAAGGGTACTGTATATCACTGCCCTCAAGAAGACTTACTAGAAAGCAGAAAAAAAAACTCTTGAATGATTGGTGTCAATCATTCAACTGAGTCAAAAAGGCAATGTAAGTGTTCATGCATATGTATTTATACCACATCCATGGTGAAAATAGCCATACAGATGATTCCTTTGTTTCTGCAATCATATGACAAGCTTTGTATAATAATTCTGATCCCCTAACGTGAAATTCAATGAGCCCACAGTCCATATAAAACCAACCAACCAACCATAAAGGACATATTTTGGCTCTTTTCAACCAAATTTTAGGACATTTCCTTCACAACAATAGTGGTGGGACATGAAGTTTGGCCAGGACTCATTGCTGGAACAGGTACAGATTCATGGTCCACCATCCAATCATACCCCATCAGAAAGAGTAGAGAGGGGTAGCTCAGTGGTTTGAGCATTGTCCTGCTAAATCCAGGATTATGAGCTCAATCCTTGAGATGGCCATTTAGGGATCTGGGGAAGAAAAAAAACTGGGGGATTGGTACCGTTTTGAGTAGGGCATTGGACTAGATGACTTCCTGAGAGCCCTTCCAACCCTGATATTTTATGATATGACATGACTGCTTTATTCCATGGGAGAGGCAAAAGGAATCTTTCCTCTCCAATGAGAAAAACCACTAACCCCAATAGAGCAAAAGTTGGGAACTTAAGTTACAAAGCTTTAAAAATGAATGTTTTAATAATTATGGACATTTCCTTTCCTTTGACTCCTGTACAATCAGATTCATGGTTCTCATCCAGCAAAGCCAATGTTAAACTTAATCACATGTTTAAGTGCTTTGCTGAATTTGAGCTAAGGCATAAGGTTTTACAGGTAGAGGGATATAGAAAACAGTACCAATAAATAAGTTTAGAACTATAAAATAGAATACATATACAAGATACATGTGGTATACGCTGGATAAGTGATGGTGTGGTAAGGTGCGTCATGAAGATTGCATCGGCACTTGTTTGGCAAAGATAGTTCATGGGTAAAGAACAGGCATTTTGGTACTGATGAATTAATATTCCAAATCAGCAAGTTAGATTAACTAGAGCCTGGAATCTCTCAAGAATAAGGTTTGCAAAGCTCAGTGGGGGGGAAAACACATCTAGCTTGTTTAGTACAACCTTCATCACTCATTCATGGTTTCATCACACATGAGGAATGAGGTCCTTCTAAGCTCATGGCAACAAAATCTTTCCTGTCTTCTTACGTCATATAAAGGAGCAACAGGAGCTTCAGCTGAGTTTGATTTATAAACTGAATTTTGCCATCCCACATACACTAAAATCCACAAACCAACTTGTAATTTAGATCAGGGACTTATGTAGAATTTTTCTACCATATTTGAATTCAATTGGACAAAGGGATCCTGTTTTATAATGAAAGGTGCTGACTGGAATCTTCCTAAAGACAAAGCAAGGGGCACTGTCCCTCCCCCTTTCTCCCAAGAGCTCTTCCATATCTCTAGAGATATTGGTGAAATTATACCAGCCTAGTTATATAGTTGTACTTATACCAGCATAACCCTCCCGCCCCCGCCCCCCAATGGACACAATTATTTCAGAATAAGTGTGCCTTTACCCAGGTTAGTTTATGTTGCTTGGAAGTGGTAATTAGTGGGAAAAATTCCCCATTGTCTTCAGACAGGCAGCATTTCACCCATTGTCCCTTTCAGAGGGCATGGCTACACTGTCCTACAGTTCAGACAATGAGAGTGTGAATAGCAGTGCATGCCAAAATGCTGTGCTGTCACTCCCCTGTGTGGATGCTATGGGAGCAAGCCTAAAGGTCCCTGAGTTCACAAATTTAGTCCTCTTCAGACAGGATTGGATGAGTGCAAACTAGGAACCTTTAAGTTCACAGCCACAATGTCCATGCAGGGGAGTGACAGCACAGCACTTTGGTGAACACTGCTCTTCACACCTCAGTCTGAAGTGAAGCTGTCGTACCCAAAGAGTTCTTCCAGCACTAGAGCTCCAGCAGTGCACCCTCAGCTCAGCATGACTCCACCTTGTAAGATCCATTAGTGAGCCCTCGATGTTGCAATCTCTTTTGATTTTATTAAGCTATGCATATCCATGGATGCTTAGATATTAGGATTATGGCAGCCTTATAAATGAGGCAGATAGCCAGAGGCCCATAGTCAGCAGCAATGTAACTGAAACTGAATTTGGTTACTCAGCTCTCCTTCAAAACATTTGCTTTACTTCTCTCCCATGTTTTACCTCCTACAATATTATTCATTCACAACCCCTAAAAATGCATTCTGAAAATGCTAGCTGAAATGGATTATATGAATAACTAGTATGCATGAAGAATACTGTATAGGAAGTATCCTGCCAATGCTCAGTTTTCTATTTTGTCTACCTTACTGAACTCATTAAAAGTATCATGATCTCAGATTAAACTATCCCACTTTATTAGTTGGGTTTCACACATTCACATGGTAAATCAGAAGGAACATGGGCTTATCATATTTCATGATAAATTTAAAATGATCATTCTTCAATTTTGGCATCTAATAAATGCTACATTTTGGGGGTTTAAAATATCATTGTTGAACAAATTGAAAAAAGGAACTAGATATGTATTTATTGGGATAAGGATGTTTCAGATGTCCCAGATTCCTGTTTAATCAGCCATCTTTATTCAAATAGTTCTCTATTTTATGCATCCCTAGATGGCAATGTAACATTCATATTATTCTCTGGTACACCTGTGACAGACATTTACACCCCGCCTCTCTCCTCACCTCCCCCTGTATATTCTAGAAGATATTTTGTTATTGCGAGTAAGTTTCTCCATTAAATATTATGGAAGGAGATAAATTGTCTATCAAGGGACTATTTTTGATTGGGCAACAGCATGACAATTGGTTTGAGTGAGAAAATAGTGTGCATCATACAAGGTGAATAAACAGATTTAGAGACTTTAAAATTCCCCTTCCTTTCTTTCCCCACATGAATGGCTCCATTACTTTCAACAGGCATATTTGGTTTAGAAAGTAGTCTGAACTAATGAACCATTAGAAAATACATACACTTCTCTCTGCAGATACCTGAACCAGTCCCATCTTTGACTAATCACTCATACGCAGTTGTTATGGCCACCTAGTTAGTCTGTGGCCACGTCTACACTATGGGATAATATCGAATTAGCTAAAATCGGTTTTATAAAACTGATATTATAAATTCGATTTCATGCGGCCACACTAGGCACAGTAATTC